>NC_137684.1:560000-1062500 GCF_963989245.1 Nansenia antarctica
ATGAATGCTATTCCCATGTGCTTAACATAATCTATTCTATAGTCTCAATGAATGTGCCTTTTTTTAAACAAACCCCCCCATTGTATTGGCAATAGCAACTTCAGGCTCATGAATCTGAATTTGTTAATTGCACATTAGCATGGCTATCACATGTTAACACAGCCATCAGTCAAGTCATTTTAAAAAGTTGTTTTAGCATATTTAACACAATGTAACATATTTTACATTATGTTACATTTCTGTAATCTTGGATTGTAGTCCCACACACACATTTTACATACCAGATGTTTGCAGAGCATCATTGTAGAGACGCCAGACGGAGGTTTTGGTGACATTGGACGGCAGCAGTTTAGCACTGTAGTCCCTGTGTCCAGGGTGTCTGCCAGGTAGAATAATGGCGTGATCTTCAGCGTAGTTGTTGATGAATTTCACGAGTGCATCGATGTCATCTTTTGTGTGAAAGTTTTTGTTTTTTCGACATGTCTTTCTCTCGCGTGGCAGAGCACCGTGCTCCTGGTACCATTGGGAAATGGTATGGAGAGTTCGGCTGCTTATCCTGAGCAGAAAAAACAACAGAACGTATAAATAATAGACTAATAGCTATAGATAATGTCTGCTAGCTAGCATGGCTAACGCCACGATACATACTAGGTCATTTTAACTACTAACAGTAACAGAACGTATAAATAACAGCACAGTAGAAATAGCTGACGTCTGCTAGCTAGCATGGCTAACGCCACGATACATACTAGGTCATTTTAACTACTAACAGTAACAGAACGTATAAATAACAGCACAGTAGAAATAGCTGATGTCTGCTAGCTAGCATGGCTAACGCCACGATACATACTAGGTCATTTTAACTACTAACAGTAACAGAACGTATACATTTTAAAGAGCTTACCCCAATACGAAGCAGAAGGTGTCACGGCAGACGTTCGTCCCCTGAATGGAGTATGATACCCTGGATAACTTGCGTTTTTTAGGCAGTTTTTTGAGACCTTGAGTCATAACGGAACGATTCATAGACGTCAAGAGAGCGCCCATAACCAGCAAGTCTTTGTTCTCTGCATCTAAAGATGCTGTATTCAACCGCGTCTCGTAGATCAGTTCAGAAGACAGTCTTTTGCTGCAAGAGATTCTCGGTCGAGCATTGTCTGTGCGTCTACGCTGGCATTTGCACTCAAATCGTTTGATTTTGTCCAATTCGGAGTCTTGCTCGGCAAACTCATTTTCAACATTCTCGTCAGACCAATCTTCGGCGAGATCAGCTATCTCAGATCGTGGTTGAAGCGAGTCTTCTTCTTCGCTATCGGAATCCGAGGAGGACAGAGGATCTGAATTGCCTCCGTGCATGTAATCAGCAATGAACGAGGTCATCAATTCTCCATTGTCGATCCTTGTACCGGCAGCAGAAATTCTGTTGATCTCATCGGCGAGCATTTGCGATTCCATCTCTCAGTCAACGTAACGTTGCAACAACGTAAGCACAATACAGTAAACACACAAAATTTGGCTTTTTATCCCTCCCCCTCGCCCAGCTATTGGCTACGTCGATTGAGCTCACAGCCATTCACACTGATTGTTGTTGTTAGCTGGGCTCACGTTCCCGCCCCCAAGTTCTCAGGAGCATTCAGGCGAAAAATAAGCTTATTTTGTTGATTAAGTACACGTATTTAACTATCGTAAAACTGCTCGAAAAAATAACGAGTGGGTAGTTCAAAACCTTAACTTGTGTCTGGAGACAAAAAAACGAAATCAGATGTTTTGGTCTAAAAAACTTTGAACGCAAATTTGAAGCCTTTGCACTTTGCGCCCACATCGCAGTTCGATGACGTTGTGTCACATATGACCACTCGAAACAGCTTTCAAGGCTTCCCAGGCTATCCCTGCAGATGGGGCTGTTGGTAAATTTGTTTCTATATAGAGCTCGATTTGTGATCTAAGTGATTCCTTAAAAGTCTCATCCAGTAAAAGACTAGAATTTAGTCTCCATCTAGTCGACCTATTCTGCCTATTAACGGACAGTATATGGAGAAATATTGGACTATGATCCGACAAGATTATATTGCCGATGTCACTCTGTTAAACGTTGGTTATTGCGTATTGGCTAAGACCATAACGATCGGACTACACACTGAACGGAGGAATCATACGCTGTCAGACAGGGTTCATGTTATCAAGGAAGCAACGTTTATTGTGGGAATGGTCACATATATAGGATCAGCTGGCTCAATCATTCATGTCACACAGCTGGTGTCAATCAACCAATTATGCCCCACTCACACTGGGATAGGGATGACTGGAGAGCACACTCATGTCAACACCCCCACTTGCTCTCACCTGACCAAGATGGAGAGAAAAATAAACAAATCAATAACAATCAGTAGCCTACAATTTCCATAACACTCTTTGGGGCTGTCATTCCATCAATCAAACAAACAAAAGCTGGCACTGATATTGTTCCTCTCCTGTGAAACAAGAATATACATCATCATCATCATTTACAAACAGTCTTCAGTTTTTCACTGGTATTCTCTTATAACACTTTGAAAAAATAAAGCAAGAAAACCAAAACAAAAATTGACCGCTTGGTCCTTACTCACACTGATGTGGTTTCTCTCCCAAACATAACCTTTGTGAACCTAACCAATTTGTCCTTAGTTACTGGTTTGGTAAACACATCAGCCACCATTTGATCTGTGGGACAATATTGCAAACAGATCTGTCCATTCTGTACTGTAGACCTGATGAAATGGTACTTTATATCTATGTGTTTGGATCTTTGTCTGCGGACTGGGTTCTTAGCTAATGCAATCGTTCCCTGATTGTCCTCATGGACAATGGGTGGTGCATACTTGCATGCATCCATATGTGTCAACAGTTGAGTCAGGTGTAAACACTCTTGGGTGGTTGCAGCTAATGCCATGTACTCCGCCTCACATGTGGACAACGCCACCGTTGGTTGCTTTTTGGTCTTCCATGAGACCAATGGACCATTCTCATGTAGACTAACACAGTAACCTGTTGTGCTACGACGGTCTGTGACATCTGCTGCCCAGTCAGCATCACTGAAAGCCTGTAATCTCAAATCAGAGTTACACCTTTTGTAACACAACACTTTATCACTGGTGCCCTTTAAGAACCTCAATACATGTTTGGCAGTGGCCCAATGCTCCTCGGTTGGTTTGGTAAAATACTGGGACAGTTTACTCACTATGAAACAAAGATCTGGCCTAGTACACATAGTCAGGTAGATGAGGCTACCGACGACCTCTCTGTACCGAGTGACATCACTCATTAATCCTGCCCCTTCAGTGTAATTGAGTGTCTGCTCACAAGGCGTCGATCGGGGTTTACAGTTCTGCATGTCAAACCTCTCTAGCATGTTCTTTACACACTGCTTTTGTGACATTGTTACACATCCATCACACTGTTCAAAATCGATTCCCAGGAAATGTGTCAATTTGCCCATATCTTTCATCTGAAATTTCTTTGAGAGCATCTCTTTTACAACATTCAGTGCATTCTCGTTACTGGCAGCAATAACCAAATCATCGACCCATATAATCATGATCACTTTCTCATGTTCCGTTTCTTTAGTATATACACAATGATCTGCAGGGTTTTGCACAAACTCATTCACCATTAGATAGTCGTGTAATAAATGGTTCCAATTTCGGCCAGACTGTTTTAGACCATACAGTGACTTCTCTAGTTTACACACCAGTCTCTGTGCCAGATGTCTGCTCATAACCCTCTGGCTGTTCCATGTATATCTCACAATCTATCGGTGCATGAAGATAGGCAGTTTTGACATCCATTTGATGTAAAATCAAATTCTCCTGTGCTGCTTTTTGCATCAACACTCGAACACTGGTTAAATCGGCTGTGGGAGAAAAGGTCTCTTCATAGTCAACACCCCTTCTCTGACTGTAGCCTTTTGCAACATAGCGTGCTTTGTATTTTTCTGAACCATCTGCATTTTTCTTGATTGTATACACCCATCTACCCCCCACTGCAACTTTGCCCTGGGGTAAGTTAGTCAAAGTAAACGTACCATTCTCTCTCAATGATTGCATTTCGTCGTCCATAGCACTGACCCATTCTCTAGACTTGGGTGACTTCACTGCATCACTGTAGGTCAAAGGTACGTTACACAACATTTTGTAGCAGTAATCAATGTTTACCTGTGCCTGGTCCTGACTTCCTACTTCATAGACACGGTCCCCAAAATAATCAGGTCTCTTCCTCTCCCTGGGAGGATAGCGTGGAGACTCCTGTTTCTCCCTAGTCTGCACCTGTTCAGGCCTGGTCACAGGAATATGCTCTTCAGCTGTCTTTGGACTCGCGTCCCTTTGCTTAGTCGTGCTGGCCCTTTGTGGCACATCACAGTCCTCATCATCTATTGATATCTCAGTCTGTGTCTGCTGCTCACCCATCGTCTTTGGCATAAATCTGACCAGTCTGTGCTTTCTCACCTTTCCACTGTCAGGATAGAAAACCAGGTAAGCTGGGCTTTTCTTGTCATGCCCTACAAAGAAGCCCTTCTCACTCCTTGGGTCTAGCTTTTTCTTATCCTGTTTGTAGGCATAACACACCGTTCCAAACTTCTGCATCCTAGACATATTGGGACGTCTCCCTGTCAGCATCATGTAAGGTGTCTGTTTTGTGCGATTGTTAAAACACCTATTTCTCACTACAGATGCAGTCTGTACTGCATAAGGCCATAACACCTTGGGTAGCTTGCTCTCTAATAACATGCATCGAGCCATGTCAAAGAGAGTCCTAAACTGGCGTTCTGCAGTGCCATTCTGATGTGGCGAATATGGAGATGATGTCTCATGTCTGATACCATTTTTTCTCAGTAGCCCTTGGTACTCTTTCCCTGTAAATTCAGTACCATTATCTGACCTGATACGTCTGATCCTACCATACGGGGCGTTGTCAGCTATGAACTGCTCTGTCGCCTGTACAGTATCACTCTTGTGCTTAAGAAAGTAGAAAAACACAGTACTAGTATAGTCATCTGTGAACGAAAGTGCAAATCTATGTCCATCTATGGACACTGGGTCAATTGGACCCGCTAGGTCTGTGTGCACCAACTCTAGAGCATTTTTGGCCCTTCTATCAGGCTTCCTGTTGAAGCTCTGTACAAACTTTCCCCGAGTGCACACTTCACAGTTCAGGTTAGACTTATCAATTTTTCCCTTAATTGACATACCATCAACAACATTCTGGAGTTTCAGAACATCCTCAAAATTACAATGTCCTAGAATTTCATGCCATGTCTTTAGATCAAAACAGCTCTTACTTTGATCACATTGGTCATCCACTGTGGGCAAATAATATAGTCTATTATGCTCATGGATGTGAAATGCAGTACCGTCTCTGTGCTGTAGGATGTCTTCTCCTGTTCTGAAGATCACAGTTGCCCCAGTGTCTGTGGCTGCTCTCACCGAGAAGATGTCCTGGGGGAATGAGGGGATGTACAGCGCCCCTCGCAGCGTTGTAGTCAGTCGCCTCCCTCGGCTGTCCATCAAGCACACCTCCGCATCTCCTCTGCGCTCTGCGACCCCTTTGCTCCTCGTGCCGTCCGCCAGCTCCACGTAGTGCGTCTCGGCCTGGAAACCGTCATCGAACACCTTGAACCTGGCCAGGTCGGTGATAATATGCGCAGTCGCACCGGTGTCCACCATCAGGCCCCTCGTAACACTGCGTCCTGGCTTGTCCTTAGCCAGAAACGCATAAGTGTTGTCATGACCACTCACTTGCTCGGACACCCCTCGCGCGTCGTCCTGGTCCGGTCTCCTTTTGCAGGCGGCTCCTTGATGTGTGGAGCTCCTACAGTGGTTACACCACACCTTGCGTCGACAGCAGGGTTTCCGTTAGAAAAATTTGCCGCCGGACATCGTGTCCGGGAAGATTTCGATTTACCGGACAAACGTGAATTATTCCGGTCATCATATTAAAATATAATAAAAAAAATTTTTTTCAAAATCATATTTTTTTTTCTCCAAATCTAATATAGCTGTTTGTCGCGGTGATTACTGTTGTGTAGCGACCTATATATGCCATTTAATGTCTATTTCTCATCCGATACGATTAGATGCGAGCTATATAATAATATAACATGATTCGCATGCGCGCTATGCCATTATGTCCAGCGCTGAACGGGCGCCTCACTGGGAACTGAACAGACAGCATCGATCAATGAACGGACTCCACATTACGTTAACTGAAGTTTGTTAAATTGTTTGGGATTAATGTGAGTTTTCAATTTTCTCTTTCCAGTTTTACCCTTTTTTTAAAATTTTATCAATAAAACAACGTCATTTCTATAACCAGGGGGGTGTTCCATCGACGTCGCTGGAGGAAAGTCTGGGCTTGTTTTGACAAGTCTCGCGAGATCTATCAAGATATGCCTGGATCTTTTTAAGAGTCTCGCGGGACTTGGCGAAGTGGGCCTAGGTTTTCCTTTGGCGACGTTGATGGAACACCCCCCAGGTCTCGCTGGTTGGGAAGGCATTTTCGTTTAGCTGCCTGTCAAATCATACTTAGGGGATAGCCCTGTAAGCTCATACGGGTCTGTATGTCGTCCTGAAGACCGGCTGTTAGATCATATAGCTGAAGTTTGTCTCCATCTTACAACACTACTTTACATTGTTAGCAGGCTCATAAAACAAACCGTGTTAGTTGACTAGCGATGTGTCATTGATTTTCGACAACGCGGAAATGTATTCACATTTTTCGAAAGAAAAGTCAAAGCATTAGAACGTAGAACGGAACATCGCACGCCGCGGAAAGCCACCGGCCCCGATTTGGCCAGAACTTTTTTTTCCGTCAGGAGATTTTCTTTTTGTTGCTTGAATCCCTGGGCTCCCCCGCACACCGTGATTTAATTCGCACACTGTCTTAGTGTAAATGTTGTCCGTTTCGTTTGTTATCCTTGTTATTGTGCGATAAAGATAAGGCTTTCCGCTTCGGGCCACCATTTTCAGCTGGGCACCGGACACACACACTCGTGCACGCGCGGCACTGCCCGAGAGAGAAGGACCCGCCCCCTTTGGTTAGCCTATAGGCTGGCTGGAGGGGGCGGGTCCTTCTCTCTCGGGCAGTGTGTGTGCGTGGGTGTGTGTGTGTTTGGTGCTCAGCTGAGAATGGTGGTGATTATTTTCACCGGACATTTTGTCCGACGAGTTTTCAGTTTGTCGGACTTCAACAAATGTTACCGGACAAAGACCGGTAATTACCGGTTAACGGAAACCCTGGTCGACAGGTCCTTTTGATATGTCCCTTTTGGCCACATTTGTAGCACACAATGTCTGTTCGCTGTGCGCTCTGGCTACGTGCGCTTTGGGCGTTCTGGGCACCCCGGTCAGACAGGGCTTGGGCTCGCATAACATTGTCCTCCGACGCCGTTACGCGCATTTTCTCAGTGTCCTCAAAACTCCTGAGCTTAGTTTTAAACACAGAAAAAGGCATGGTCTCGTCACTCTGTGTGACATGTATCGCAAAGGGTTTAAATGACTCGGGCAGTCCTTTCAATACCATAGCCACAAGTAGGCTATCACTCAAAGTCTCATCTGCATTCCTCAGTGCAGTTATTGCCCTTTCTGCACGAATGATATAGTCGGTCACTGTTTCACTGTTAGACTTTTGCAGTGTGGTTAACTCTGTATAGAGACTTATAACCCTTGGCTTCCCTGAACCCGCATAATAATTGCGCAATATCTCTAGGGCTTTCCGTCCGTCATCTGGTGCGTCTCGCATTATGAGCGACAAACTTTTGTCATCTAGAAACTGAATGAGCTCTGCATACATCTCTGCATTTTTCTCCTCATCTTCTCTCAACTCCTGAGCCGAAGCTGTTAAGGGAAGGTCTGTTCTGAGAGTGTCTTTCAGTTTCTGTAGCCGGAGATGGCCCATGAACTTTGTTTCCCACAGTTCGTACCTTTCCTCATCTCCGTCAAACGCTAGTCGAGACCAACGCGAACTTCTTTCCGATTGTCTCGCCATGGTAGCACTCTGGGCCCATAACCTGTTAAACGTTGGTTATTGCGTATTGGCTAAGACCATAACGATCGGACTACACACTGAACGGAGGAATCATACGCTGTCAGACAGGGTTCATGTTATCAAGGAAGCAACGTTTATTTTGGGAATGGTCACATATATAGGATCAGCTGGCTCAATCATTCATGTCACACAGCTGGTGTCAATCAACCAATTATGCCCCACTCACACTGGGATAGGGATGACTGGAGAGCACACTCATGTCAACACACTCGATGCTACAGTGGACAACAATGACTGAGAAACCAGAAAGAAGTCTATCCTAGAGAAAGAACTGTGGGGGGAAGAGAAGAATGTATAATCCCTTGAAGACGGGTTTTGTAGCCGCCAGACGTCCACCAGACCAGACGCCCTGGACAAATCTTTGAGCACCATATGCGCTCTAGAAGTGCGGGTTAATGAAGAGCTACGATCCAACACCGGGTCCATTACTTCATTAAAATCGCCACCCATAATAATGGGATAGTCTCCCATGTCATTCAATTTATTTTCAAGTAGTCCAAAAAATGCAGGGTCATCTATATTTGGGCCGTACACATTTGCTAGTATAATATAGTTACCCCGAATCTCACATAGCATCAGTAGAATTCTCCCTGCCTCATCCGTACTCTCTCTTAGACATTTGAATTGTAGTTGCTTATTAATTAATATTGCCACCCCTCTGCTGTTACTACTGCCACAAGCCGCCCCCACATAGCCCACCCAGTCACAACAAAGTCTCCGAGATTCTTGTACTAGTAGGTGGGTCTCCTGCATAAATACTATGTCACATTTCTTGGCTTTAATAAAAGTTAATACTTTATTTTTCTTGACTGCATTATGAAGGCCTCTGACATTCCAGCTCATGATCTTCAAACCGTTTTTCCTACTAACTGATATGATGAAAAGTTCATGTTACACAAGTCCTGCTGTAATTTCCATAATAACATTTTTTCTAATGTCCTCTCTATTCCTGACATCACCAAATGATGAGAGACAACAAACAGAATACAACTACACACAGGGACGCGGGAAGGGGGGTGCTGAGGGTGCTGCAGCACCCCCTAGCGGCAGGCAGAAGGAGCTCCTCCTGCCTGAATTTAAAAAATAAAAATATTATTCAAACAATAAGTTAAAACAATATAATAACTATTGTTGCTTTTGGGAATAAAAATAAATGTGTTTTTTGTAATAAATGTAAAAATGTGTTTGTTAGTTTTAATGTTAGTGATCACATGGTCATATCTTGCTAGGGAATCTCTGAGTTCTTTAGCAAAAATGCTAAATCAGCCAGAACAATTGAAGTGGAGTTGGAAGAAGATGCTGATGCAGTTGCTTGCTTCGCTTAACAACACTCCCATTAATGCTCTACTGTCGGACGTTGTTGAGAAAGAGCAACAGACGGCCAGAAACGTATTAGAACTGATATTCAGATCCATCCGATTCTTCGGCAGCGAAGGGCTTCCAAGAGGCAATAACAATCGACATGGAATGCTGTCTGTAATAATGGTCAACATCATGTTTGTGGACATTGTGGGACACTGTGAGCTGAGTGGAAATTACTGTAAATTCCAACACATTGTTGGTAAAATATTTAACGTTACGTCGTTGTAGTGTGTGGGTGCGTGCGTGCTTAACTATTATTGCCCGTGCGTTGGGGCCCGTCGTTATGCCACTGTGTGCGTGTGAGCGAACGAGCAATCAGCGAGAGGGAGGGAGGGAGGGAGGGAGAGAAATCGTTATAATGTTTTCCCTGGCAATTTTTTTCCCTGTAGCGTATATAGACAGCACCTCAGCACCCCCAGTCAAAATACCTTCCCGCGTGCCTGACTACACATACATACAATTAACAGTGCTGTGATATTATTTATCATCTTAGAAACATCAAGAGGCAAGAGGCATTTCAACAATTATCATAATGTTTATTATTTTTATACAACCTACATTTACACAGATGAATAACATATACATGCCACATCTTGGATGCAGACGTAATGTAAGTGGAGAGTAGATTGATCGGGAGTTCACAATACTACCGAATGAATGAAAATGATATAAGGTATAAGGTATAAGATTCCAGACATAAAACTCAAATTTCAGACCATGTTTTAATATACAATGTGTGTGCTGTGACCAGTGTGTTTCCAAACAAGTAATGTACAGAGCTAAAATGCGAGATGCGGTGAGACAAAGCGGCAGGGCTCCGCGTCGTGGAGCAGGAAGTTGCTTGCTTGTAGCGGGGGAGGCTTGACCGGCTAACAACACAACCAGTTAGCAGCGAACGGACACATCTAGGGAGGATGGAAGAGGCACCGCTACAGTTACGAGACCCATCAAAGCCAGGGAGAACTCCTGAAGAGTTTCCCCCTCATGCTGCCTCCGCGAGAAGAATGCCTCCTCCGGAGCAACATACGACTCGGAGCACTCGCACCGAACGAGAGGCGTTGTCAGGGCAAAACCTTCCGCTGGGCAAAAGCTACCGGGGGTGCGGCCTAACGCGTCACGACCAGCTGGCACGCGCACGCGTCACGACCAGCTGGCGAGTGTTTTTGAAACCTCCGTTTTGGCCGCCATTAGCGAAAAGCTTTAATTTGGCTCTACAAGTGTTAATATGTCATTTTATGAAGTTTTAATATGTTTTCAGGCGAGAAAGTAACCATATATATTCACAAAATGTATCCGGTTTATCAAAATAACCCGTTTATATAAAGAAAGAAACGGAGGTCTGATCAGCAGATCATTTCTCATAAAGTTGCAAACGCAATTTGAGCCCTGGACTAAGCATCCTAATATGTCATTTTATGAAGTTTTAATATGTTTTCAGGCGAGAAAGTAACCATATATATTCACAAAATGTATCCGGTTTATCAAAATAACCCGTTTATATATGATCTGACGGTTTTTTCCCCACTTCTGAGAGCAGACGACACATTTGGGTTGTGTCAGCAGATTAACGTAAATGCAAGTGTGCATAGCGCACACACACACACACACACACACACACACACACACACACACACACACACACACACAGAGGAAATCTCTGTTTAAACTGACGGCTGATTTCCGAGAGGACGCCCACGGACAGAAGGTGAACTTGGTAGTCGGAGGTAAGAGAGGCTTTGCTATCCTAGCGGGGAGCTAGCTCGCGGTGTTCGGGTGACAGCCAGGGCGCGTTCGTAAATACGCTCTGGAAATCTGATCAGCACTCACGGAATGCCTCTTGTCCAATCAAATGACTTGGTCCCTTTATGACGTTGAACCCAGTGTGCGCTCCGGGGCTCTCAGAGCGAATTTACGAACGCAGCCTCAAGTTCAATACTCGCGACACACACGGACTGGTCCAGTTTCACTAACCACTGTGTAGAGTAGTAGACGCATCATTTCTACTAACACAGTAATATGACTACATGATCACACTAGTCTAGTCGTGTTTAAGCCCACGTTTCACTTTCTACTCCTAGACACACACTGTCCTAGTCACACACACTCCTAGACACACACTGTCCTAGACACACGCACTCCTAGACACACACTGTCCTAGACACACACACTCCTAGTCACACACACTCCTAGACACACACACTCCTAGACACACACACTCCTAGTCACACACACTCCTAGACACACACTGTCCTAGACACACACTGTCCTAGTCACACACTGTCCTAGACACACTGTCCTAGTCACACACTGTCCTAGACACACACTGTCCTAGTCACACACACTGTCCTAGTCACACACTGTCCTAGTCACACACACTCCTAGACACACACTGTCCTAGACACACACTGTCCTAGTCACACACACTGTCCTAGTCACACACACTCCTAGACACACACACTCCTAGACACACACTGTCCTAGTCACACACTGTCCTAGTCACACACACTCCTAGACACACACTGTCCTAGACACACACTGTCCTAGGCACACACTGTCCTAGTCACACACACTGTCCTAGTCACACACTGTCCTAGTCACACACACTGTCCTAGTCACACACACTCCTAGACACACACTGTCCTAGTCACACACACTCCTAGACACACACTGTCCTAGTCACACACACTGTCCTAGACACACACTGTCCTAGTCACACACACTGTCCTAGACACACAACTGTGTAAAATCAGTTTATTTTGTTACCAACTTACTGTTACATCTATTAAAGATATTGGCATTTTCCAACTCATGTCATATTGTACTGGGTTATATCCTCTACTCACATCTAGAAGTAGTATTGCAAGAAGTAGGCTACTACTACTATACCTTGATAACGTGTAACACAAAGATACAGATACATTAACAATCTAACCGACTGTACACACTCTGGGCAGTGCTAGGGCAAGTTGAGTGTGAGCAGACAGGCTTCATCCTGCGTGTTTGTTTATAATCTATGCTAATCCTGCGCTGTGGACGAACTCTGTGTGTGTAGCCTGTGTAAAAGAATGTGTGTGACTAGGACAGTGTGTGACTAGGACAGTGTGTGACTAGGACAGTGTGTGACTAGGACAGTGTGTGTGTCTAGGAGTGTGTGTGTCTAGGAGTGTGTGTGACTAGGACAGTGTGTGTGTCTAGGAGTGTGTGTGTCTAGGAGTGTGTGTGACTAGGACAGTGTGTGTGTCTAGGAGTGTGTGTGACTAGGACAGTGTGTGTGACTAGGACAGTGTGTGACTAGGACAGTGTGTGTCTAGGACAGTGTGTGTCTAGGAGTGTGTGTGACTAGGACAGTGTGTGACTAGGACAGTGTGTGTCTAGGAGTGTGTGTGTCTAGGAGTGTGTGTGACTAGGACAGTGTGTGTGACTAGGACAGTGTGTGTCTAGGACAGTGTGTGTCTAGGAGTGTGTGTGACTAGGAGTGTGTGTGACTAGGACAGTGTGTGACTAGGACAGTGTGTGTGACTAGGACAGTGTGTGTCTAGGACAGTGTGTGACTAGGACAGTGTGTGTCTAGGACAGTGTGTGACTAGGACAGTGTGTGTCTAGGACAGTGTGTGTCTAGGAGTGTGTGTGACTAGGACAGTGTGTGTGACTAGGACAGTGTGTGACTAGGACAGTGTGTGTCTAGGACAGTGTGTGTCTAGGAGTGTGTGTGACTAGGACAGTGTGTGTCTAGGAGTAGAAAGTGAAACGTGGGCTTAAACACGACTAGACTAGTGTGATCATGTAGTCATATTACTGTGTTAGTAGAAATGATGCGTCTACTACTCTACACAGTGGTTAGTGAAACTGGACCAGTCCGTGTGTGTCGCGAGTATTGAACTTGAGGCTGCGTTCGTAAATTCGCTCTGAGAGCCCCGGAGCGCACACTGGGTTCAACGTCATAAAGGGACCAAGTCATTTGATTGGACAAGAGGCATTCCGTGAGTGCTGATCAGATTTCCAGAGCGTATTTACGAACGCGCCCTGGCTGTCACCCGAACACCGCGAGCTAGCTCCCCGCTAGGATAGCAAAGCCTCTCTTACCTCCGACTACCAAGTTCACCTTCTGTCCGTGGGCGTCCTCTCGGAAATCAGCCGTCAGTTTAAACAGAGATTTCCTCTGTGTGTGTGTGTGTGTGTGTGTGTGTGTGTGTGTGTGTGTGTGTGCGCTATGCACACTTGCATTTACGTTAATCTGCTGACACAACCCAAATGTGTCGTCTGCTCTCAGAAGTGGGGAAAAAACCGTCAGATCATATATAAACGGGTTATTTTGATAAACCGGATACATTTTGTGAATATATATGGTTACTTTCTCGCCTGAAAACATATTAAAACTTCATAAAATGACATATTAGGATGCTTAGTCCAGGGCTCAAATTGCGTTTGCAACTTTATGAGAAATGATCTGCTGATCAGACCTCCGTTTCTTTCTTTATATAAACGGGTTATTTTGATAAACCGGATACATTTTGTGAATATATATGGTTACTTTCTCGCCTGAAAACATATTAAAACTTCATAAAATGACATATTAACACTTGTAGAGGCAAATTACAGCTTTTCGCTAATGGGCTGTCAAAACGGAGGTTTCAAAAACACTAGACTGACGAGTCACAGTCGCCAGCTGGTCGTGACGCGTGCGCGTGCCAGCTGGTCGTGACGCGTTAGGCCGCACCCCCGGTAGCTTTTGCCCAGCGGAAGGTTTTGCCCTGACTGCGCCAGGAACCCGCAGTCACTCTGCCAAAGACGTCACCACCGCCCCGGAAGCGGAAGGATCAGGTGAAAGCACAGAGACCGAGCCAAGGGAGAGGAGTGCCTCTTATACCCTAGCTCGCCTCAGTGATTGGCTACCAGCACATAGAAATATATATTTCTATACTGCTACATTCACGTGGGCAGATTAATTTGCTTTCACTGCTGACGAGACTGGTTTACCAGTATGCTTAATATGTAATGAGAAACTAGGAAACAACAAAAAGTCAAATGTCGCAAGATATTTCCAGAATAAACACGCAGCCTTTGCTCAAAAATATCCGGATGGAGATGAGAGAAAAAAAGCCGTTTCGGAACTGATGCGGAAGGTTGATCTGAGCAAAAATCACTTCAAGAAGTGGATGAAGTCTGCAAATTCATTATGCTAGTTTTGTAGCCGCTCAGGAAATAGTCAGGCACGGGAAGCCGTTCACAGATGGAGAATATCTAAAATAATCTTTCATTAAGATTTCAGAACATCTATTCACGGACTTTAAAAACAAGAGTGAAATTGTGCAGAAAATCAGGGATATGCGGCATATGCCCCTCTCTGCAAAGACTGTCAAAGACAGAACCATCAAAATGCAAAAAATCACCAGACAGCAAATTAAAGACATAAATTCAGCTGTGGCCTACTCAATTGCCTGTGATGAATCTAAAGACAACGGTGATATTGAACAAATAGCGCTGTTCTGCCGGTATGTAAACTCTGCTGGGCCACAGGAAGAAATTATTGAGTTAATACCACTAAAAGGCCAAACACGGACTGTCTGTGAGGCTGTCTTGAATTGTTTAAGAGCCAAGGGAATAAACACCACCCACCTGGTGTCAGTGGCTACTGATGGGGCACCAAGTATGACAGGAGCGCAAAGAAGGGCTTTGTGGCTTTACTGCAGAAGTCGCTGGACAGAAAGCTGCAGACCTTTCACTGCATCCTGCACCAAGAGGCACTGTGTGCTCAAACATTTCCTCCGGAATGCACAGAAGTAATGAATGTTGTCATTCAGATTGTCAATAAAATAATGGCAAAAGGTTTAAATCACAGTCAGTTCCGTTCGTTACTGGACGAACTGGAAAGCACATATTCTGATCTCCAGCTGCACAACAAAGTCCGGTGGCTGTCCAGAGGGGAGGTGCTGAAATACTTTTCCGCGTGTCTGGAAGAAGTGAAAACTTTCCTGGGCAGCAAAGGGCTCACATTTCCTGAGCTGGAACAGCCAGAGTGGCTGGAAAAGCTACACTTCATGGTAGACATGACAGCGCACCTGAACACGCTGAACACAGCTCTTCAGGGGAAAGGACGCACAGCCCTGCACATGTTGGAGGAGGTTTTGGCATTCGAGCGCAAGTTGACAGTGCTTGCCAGAGATTTACAGAGAGGTACACTGTCACACTTCCCCAATTTGAGAGAGTTCAAAGAAGCTCACATGATAAATTCGGAGTATTTACATTCTGCAATCATCGCAATGCAAACATCGTTTGGGAAACGATTCTTTATTTTTTATTTAACCTTTATTTAACCAGGCAAACATGTAAGAACAAATTCTTAGGTAGAAAAAAAACAAGGTTAAGTAATACAATAAACAATAAAACAATCAAACAATAAAACTATAAAACAATAAAACACTGGCAAATACAGATGCATTAAAATACTAACAGTCAGAGAGAGGGGAGAGAGACGGAGGAGTAGGGGTGAGGAAGAGCGGAGGTGAGGGATAGCGGGGGTAGTGGAGCAGGGGTACTTAAAATGAGGCAGTGATGGGTTATGGGATGGGTGAGAGACGGTGATCAACAGGTGCATTGATCGACTATGGTTCGCTGCAGGATTTGTTTGAAAGCAGTGAGTGAGGTGAGTGCGGTGAGTTTGAGGGTGTTTTGTAAGGTGTTCCAGTCGTGTGCTGCAGCGAACCGGAAAGCGCTGCGCCCGACTACGGTACGGGCTTTGGGGATGGTGAGTCGGACAAGATCACTGGATCTTAGAACGATGACGGGGCGGTGAGAGAGGTGCAGAAGGGATGAGAGGTAGAAAGGTGTTTTGCAAAGTATGGATTTGTAGATAATATGAAGCCAGTGACAGAGCCGTCTGCTGTGAAGAGATGTCCAGTCTACAAGGGTGTACAGAACACAGTGGTGAGTTGTGAAAGGCGCACTAGTGGCAAAACGAATGGCGGAGTGATGGAGTGTGTCGAGTTTCCTGAGGGCAGACTGAGATGCCATCCTATAGATGGTATCGCCATAGTCAAATATGGGCAGGATGGTCATCTTGACAAGGGTATGTTTGGCTGCACGGGTGAAGGAGGCCTTGTTCCGGTATACAAAGCTTAGGCGAGCTTTGACTTTTGTCTGCAGGTGCTTTATGTGGGTGGTGAAGGAAAGGGATGAGTCCAGCCAAAGGCCAAGGTATTTGTAACAAGAGACAAACTCCAGCTCGGAACTGTCAACACAGAAGATCTTAGGGGGGCTGCTGACACGAGGTCTCCGGTCGAAAAGAATGCACTTAGTTTTTTTGGTGTTGAGGAGAAGATGGAGGCGATGAAAAGACTGCTCAATGGAGGTGAGGCTGAGTTGTAGAGTGGAAGCCGCAGAGTGGAGTGAAGGGCCTGCACAATACAAGATGGTGTCGTCAGCATAAAGATGGATCTGGGATTTGCCAGCATCTTTTGCTACATCATTGATGTAGATTGAGAACAACGTTGGTCCCAAGATGGAGCCTTGATTCTGTGAGTTCAGAGAGGAAAAAAACACATTATCCTTCCCTGTCACTCCCCTAAGCCTCGATCCATCCCTGCTGAATACGACTGCAATTGCAGGTGTGAGTCAACCTGATCTTGAGATGGAACTGGCCGACATAGCCGACAAAGACATATGGGTGTCCAAGTTTAAACGCTTGACAGCAGACCTTGAAAATGTTGCCCGTCAGAAGGCCGTTCTTGCTCAGAATCACAAATGGCGTGATATTGAAAACCTCCCCAAACCGGACAAACTTGTGTTCGAAACTTGGAATGCTATCCCCGACGTTTATGTGAACATGAAAAAGTATGCACTTGGAGTCCTGTCGATCTTTGGATCCACATATGCATGTGAGCAGGTGTTCTCCAACATGAACTTTATTAAAAGCAAACATCGCGCACGCCTCACAGTGTAAGGTTTGGGGAAGCAATCTTATTGTGGAGCGACCCTTTGGCGCCCTCTGGTGTTTATGTTGCATTTTTGTCTGTCCTAATTACTGATTTGTACCTGGTGTGTTTTGTTTGGCTGTGGCTATTTATATCCCTCTGTTTCCCCTCTGGTTGTCGGTTGTTCACTATATGTTGTGTTCGTTATGTGTATACGGGTCTTCGTAGCCTTATCGTTCCTCGCCGGTTTAGGAAATAAGTATCGTTGCCTTTTGTAAGTACATTGCTCTGCCTTGTTCCATTGACGGCGTTTTTGTGGGAGACTAAAGCCACCTCCCCTTTTGTTTTGTTGTTTTGTTCCTATTATTATTTAAACGTTTGTCGGAGACTTGATTTCTCCTCTTTTGTTTATTCGCTTACTGTGCGGTTATTATTTGTTCCCGTTTACTCAAAATAAAGAGTACCTTTATTATTGAATTATACTCCTGCTTCCGTCTACTCTGTTCTACTCTGCACCTGGGTCCAAACACATTATCCCATCGTAACACACAGATGACAGCTTACGATCCAAGATGAAGGTGACGGCCTACAGCCCTGATGTGCAGACGCTGTGCGCTGAGGTTCAGGAGCAGAAATCACATTAACCAAGTAAGATAAATATTTTAATTGCCTACTATTTTGCATATATTCATATTTTTTCATTGTTCAGTGAAATCGTCCTTTTATTATTCAGGTTGACAGCGGACTGCACGCAAAAGGATGACGGCACACAGAGAGAGGACGGAGTTTTTGGTTTGCTGCCGGTGGATAATTTAAGTTCATCAATACAAGAAGGACTCAAATAGACATTGAGTATTTTACTTGAAAGTAACCTTCAACCCAACGTCTTTTTTTCGGAGTTCAAAATGTTTTTGTTGCATGCAGAAATGTAATTTCGTTTTCTCTGCAGTCGTTCATTGATTTCATAAATGCAACACGTTATAGTTTGTTTATACATAGCATAAAGGCAAACTCGAATTTTAGAGCGAATTTTAGAACCCAGCCATTGTGATTGTCATGAATCATCTATTACGTCACAGTAGAATTCTATTCTATAAAAACCAAGAATGCGTTGGTCATGCGTTCATAAGACACATGTTCTTCACTGCTGATGAAGAACAGACTCATGACAATTAACCTTGCCAAGCTGTTCAATAGCAAGCTTAGCGTAGAAATAGGTAAGGGTCTATTTATTTATTTTACATACATTTTTGCAACTTCTTTTTGATTTAAGAAAAAAATCATAATCATTGAATACAGTACCCGATTTAATTTGATTCTCTTATCTTACCTGCAGCAATATTGACTGTACTGTACTCAGGGTTCGAGTTATGTGGGAGCCAATGGGAGCTGAGCTCCCATAAGGAAGGTCAACGCTGCCTACAGTAAGCAGTCTGTGTATTGTGTTCGAGCCTTGATGACATGTGAGAAACGGAGGGTCTTGTTGGTCGTGTGGGTAGCTAAGCTTGCTTGTCGTGTGGGTAGCTAAGCAACTGGACAGTCTCGGGAGGGTGAGGTTGGGGTGGAGACGGGGTGGAGATTAGCATGATTATAGATTATACAGGAGGGCATCTGTTAAATAGAGCCTGTTCCCTCATCCAGGCCCACCACTACTTCCTGGAAACAGTTTGTCTACACGTCCATGTACTATAACTGTACTATAAATGTACTATAACTACTATAAATGTACTATGTACTATAAATGTATGAATGAATGAATGAATGAAAGCTTTATTTCGAACATGTGAAAAAAGAAAGAGTTATAACAAGAAAAAACAAAACAAAAACAAGAAAAAACAAAACAAAAACAAGAAAAAACAAAACAAAACAAAAAACACTATTTACTGTGTACATACATCTACTGATGCCTCTGGACACATCTTCAGTGATGTTCCTGGAATCATCATATTTACATATTTACCAACAATAGAAAACAGATAATGTAAATAAACAAATAATCTGTGAAAACAACTGGTGACTATCAAAGCCCTTCTTCCTCCTCGTACCATGGTGAAAACCATGTTTTTATACCGCTTTTTGAACTGGGTCATGCTTGGACACCGCTTTAGCTCCACACTCAATCCGGTCCACAGCTTCACTCCACATATAGAAATACAAAAACGTTTTAACGTTGTACGTACATAAATATGTTTTAAATTTAACTCCCCCCTCAAACTCCCATCTCTATCAAAAAACATTTTTTAAATATTCCTAGGGAGTAGGTTGGTATTTGCTTTATACATTATTTGTGCTGTTAGAAGGTGGACCAGATCCGTGAATTTTAATGTTTTTGATTTTAAGAATAATTAATTTGTGTGATCTCTATAACCGGAATTATGAATTAACCTTATGGCTCTTTTTTTGCAATATTAATAGTGATTGTAGTCTACATTTATAAGTGTTGCCCCAAACCTCTGCACAATAATTTAAATATGGTAAAAGCAGTGAGCAGTAGAGAGTGTGGAGTGATTTATGGTCCAGAACGTGGAAGTTACAGATATATGTCAGTGGTTCTGAAATCCCCTCAATTACCTTTTTCACAATTTTCATATCAATTTCATTGCAATCACTAGATGTTTTGTATTTACATTTATTAACAATATCTATTATTTCCTTTTCTTCTACTGGTGTAAGGAACATTGAGCTAGGATTCCTATCTATAAGGTTGTCATCCCTATCCTCAGATGACAATGGATCAGGACTTTTTTCTGCCAGGTTTGGTCCAACACTTCCAAAAAAAATATTAAAGCTATTAACCACATCATGCATATTATCCTTTATAATGTTGTTATCAATATGTAGGATACTATAACTAGATACTTCATACTATAACTGTACTATAACTGCTATACATGTACTATGTACTATAACTGTACTATAACTGCAAATGAAATTATCTTATTTGAAGTATTGAGTTGGGAGTGAACCATTTTGGTCGTCTCTTGGTGCAAAATTCTGCTTGACTACATGGAAGGGGCAAGCCATGCGATAACACAAATCTCTCTCTCCCTCTCTCAGTCATGTTACGCCGTAGTCCTCGCTTGAACGACGAGGACGGTAACGTCAGCAAGATCTCGTACAAAGAGAGCCCTTGGAGGTGTGTGTGTGTGTGTGTGTGTGTGTGTGTGTGTGTTACACTTGATGTATAGGCATTAGCATTAGCACGGTATGCAAATCCTTGTGTACTAATGTTCTCTGTCCCCCCATCCACTCTCTCTCTCCCTCTCTCTCTCTCTCTCTCTCTCTCTCTCTCTCTCTCTCTCTCTCTCTCTCTCTCTCTTTAGATCCAATAAGAGGAGAACAGGTGCGCATAAGGCAGCTTCCCCAGCACCTGCTACTGTTCTGGCCCCAGCCCCGGCCGTGCCCCCCAGGGTGAGTCTGGCCCCAGCCGTGCCCCCCAGGGTGAGTATTCCTCCCCCAATGCACACGTCCAGTGAGGGCCTCTCCAGTCAGTCACGCCACAGAGCCCAAAGCCAGAGTAGCACTGTGATGGTACCCAGAGGTGTCAGGACTACCACTGCCAGCTGTGGTAAGTACAGCTGTGGTAAGTACAGTGACAGCGGTGGTAAGTACAGTGACCTCAGTTAAATTAGTTTAGACTGAATTTTGCATACTTTCAGAACTTTCTTATTCCTGCATACACAAAATGCCTACTTAATGGTAGGCAGTATGAGTATTCGTACACAGGACATTGGCCCTCAGTTTTTTGTACTTCCTTGGCCAGGCTTGGCCTCATCCCAGGCAGCAACACAGAGGGGCACAATGGATGTGATCTGCTCTTATGGTAAATGATGGATGGATGGATGGATGGATCTTTTTAAATTTGTATGCCTCTTTCTGACCTGAACATGCCATTGCTGAATACACCCAAAATATATTTTTAAAAATTATAATAATTAAACAAATGTACAATGTCTGTTTTTACCAACAATCTTACAATTAAAACAAAATCTTGCTTCCGCAAACCATTTCACAAACACTTCCGCAAACGTTGATCCCATTGTTTGTGTGTGCGTGTGTGTGTGTATGTGTGTGTGTGTACGTGCATGCGTGTTTATTGCAGTGTGCATGTGCATGTTGTGGTGTGTATGCAGATGTGTTGCGTTGCGGTGTGTATGCGCACGTTGGTCGTGTGTGTGTATGTGTGTCTGTGCATGTGTGTGTGTGTGTGTTTGCGTGCGTGCGTGCATGTGTTTAATCGAGTAATGTATACTTAACAATTCGCATTATCTCTCTCCTGTAGATCATTTGTTAGCATTACTTGTTTGTTTGTTGACATTAGCCTTTTTCTCTCTCCCTCTAGCTGGTGCATTGTTCAACATTCGCGTCATCCTGCTTCTTCTCCTCTTGACTTTCGGTGAGTGTCACTTCACATCCATTTCATTCTAGATTCATAAGTCCTACTTGTGTGGTGTTACTAGCCCACCAGCAAGCTATTCACAGTGATATATATGATGTGACCTCTTTGGCCCTATTAGTACATTTTCCACAAAAGATTTTTAGTGCCTTTTGAAGTACATATGTTCTGACCACCTGACCTACCACATCATTCACATGTAGGGTTAGGTTATCCTAAAGACATTTCCAAGACATAAATAGACTTGACAAACAAATGAATAAAAAATGTGTTTAAACTACAGACCCGCGATTGTGCTGCTAGCAACAGATTTCCACGTTGTTTAATTTCAATTTGCATATCTGATTGCCCTCTTTCCATGGACGTTATTAAAAGAGAAGTTTCTATAAATCACGGTTATAGTATTGTGATTATTACAGAGTTTGACGTTATGACTCATTAGTTTTTGCAACGCAAAACTGTAAGAAAAATATGGCAGCATCAATAAAAGGAATCGATATCCTTGGAGGCGTACGATTCCGATTGATCGAACAATTTGAAACCGGTTCTCAACTGGAACCAGTTCTCGATTCCCATCCCTACCAATCATTTATTTCACCAGTTAACATGGCAAGCTAATATCATGAATTTCAGAGACAGACATAGTAGCTTTGTCACTAGCAGCTTGGGTGTTGTTTCAATCAACCGACAGCATGGAGCATGTTGCAGATTTGTTGAGGATAGTGGAGCATACCACTTGATAACGTATTCAGTCCTATTTTCGATTCTCTGATTCTCCCTTCTCCCTCTGGCTCTCAGGCGTTTGGTACTTGTACCCCAGCACGTTTGTCATCACCCTGCCTTCCAAGGAAACGGTAAGGCAAACTTCATTCATTGTTTAACAGATTTAATTGTCAGAAAAGTGAGGCGAGCGAGGGAAGAAAAAAATAAAGAAAAAACTATCAGAATGTAGAGTGTACGAAGATCCAGCTTAGATGGAAAAGTATGAGAAATATTATGCTACACGATTATTAAACACATTAACATTAATGAATTTGGTGTCTGTAGGCTTGATCTTATCTTAAGTTATTGGTGTTTTGGTTATAGAAAGGTGAAACAGTTGTAATTAAGTCAAGTAATATTTATCCAAATCCAGGGGGAGGGGTATACAGTATACATTATTTGTAATGTTTGAGCTTTATTGAGAATGTTGTGATTATTGGCCATGTTTGACCTAAAACCTATAAAGCATATTCAATTGTAGCCTAATGAATGAATGATGAAATAACAGCTGTAATATGAAATCTGTAGTAGAAATCTTCTCGTTTTGTTAATCAGGTCTATATACAAATCTGAAGTAACTGAGAATCCTAACTTGGAGTTATCTCTCTTGCTCCGCTGTCAGCTTTAATGTTTCAGCTGCTGTGCTGCTAATTGCACCTACTGCTTGCGCTGAACCTAGAAAATACATAATTTAATTTGGGGGCCATATGCTATCGCCTACTTCATCCCATGCTTTGTGCCATTTTTCTAAGTGACGCAGGGCATCTGTTAAACCATTACTGAAGTTTGTACAGCATAAGGCATAATTGTAGTGTATCGCTGGGCCCTCCAGGTTTTCCTGGTTCGTGTGGTAGAGAAAATAGATGAGGGTAGAACATTCCTCCCTTCGCCATCTACCTCTTAACTTTTTGTCTTCATTTGTGTGATATATTGGTTCTCTGCCATAAAGGTGTGTCAAAAGAGCTACACATAAAATGTTCATTGTATGTTACATACAACATATAAAGGTACGGCCACTTTGTTGTCAAATCGTAACTCTTAACAGAAAGTAGGCAAATAAAAACTATTGTTGTGTCCAAGCAAATATTTATTATGACCTGTTCACTTGACATGTCGGGATCTTATCTCAGTGGTCTGGGTACTTGATTTCGAGATGCAAGTTAGCTATTGTAGTACTCGAAGACTTGTACACAAACCACTCATGTGTAGTCTCAAAACCACACAAACCACTCCTCTAAATCTCCAATCTCTTTCTACAGGATGTTACTGCTGTCATAAATGCAGCTCTGGAAGACAACAGCAATAACATACTGAGAGAGATTGACATTCTGAAGGATAAGCAGATACCTGTCTCAGAGGTGAGAAGTCTGACCCTTCCCACTTCCTGTCACTGCTTGAAACGCAAAATGTGGCTGAATCTCAAAAGTCGATTCCTATACACTCTCTCTACTAACCTCTACACAGTAGTTGAAATGTGTCTCTCAAAACTGTAACAGCAAGAAGGCGAATACATTTCCTTGACATGTGAAGATGCGTGCAACTGGACAAGGACTGTCTTATATCTGACCACTGTGTCTAGGAAAGACCATTGGGTTACCCTTTATAGAGCTTTGTTCAGCCAGTATTTACTACGAATTTATGTGGTTACAATGTTGTAACAAGGGGTACTTTCTGGTCATTACCTCAATAAATTTGACACAGTTGTGAGTGTCATTAATATAGAATATCATATAATATCAAGAGTAACTATGCTACACTATCTAAAGTCGTTGATGTACACTAATGTCTCCAGCCAGGTAGAAACAGCAGAGGTATGCCACCAAAGGATGTATGTTGTGGTTGTTTATATTATATTTTATTTTGCATATGTACAGATAACGTGACCAGTCGCAAAAACCGATTTTTGATGCTTTTTATGAGTGTCTCCATTTTTAGGATTGTGGAGAAGATGAGAGCAGGTTTGGCAGCCAAATATCAACATGATCATGTCAGTGTGACAGAGCTGCACGCTTGTTGTAGGTTGTTAGGGTTGCGCCAGGTGGTGATGGACTGAGAGGTCAGACAATTAAATCTCCTCCTGCCATAGGCTTCAAGTCGAGTCCAATTCTGAGTTGTTTTGAAAACAGACAGCTCGACAGAGAGAGAGAGAGAGAGAGAGAGAGAGAGAGAGAGAGAGAGAGAGAGAGAGAGAGAGAGAGAGAGAGAGAGAGAGAGAGAGCTGTGGGCAAGATTAGTGCCTGCTTTATACCGGGTGGTAAAATAACTTATACCGACTTTTGAGATTTAGCCATCAGTCTCAGACCCATCGGGAATAAGGCTGTGATTTCCTCCTGAGACATCTACTACCCCCCTGTACTGTTTCTCCTGAGACATCTACTACCCCCCTGTACTGTCCCTCCTGAGACATCTACTACCCCCCTGTACTGTCCCTCCTGAGACATCTACCCCCCTGTACTGTTTCTCCTGAGACATCTACTACCCCCCTGTACTGTCCCTCCTGAGACATCTACTACCCCCCTGTACTGTCCCTCCTGAGACATCTACTACCCCCCTGTACTGTCCCTCCTGAGACATCTACTACCGCCCTGTACTGTCCCTCCTGAGACATCTACTACCCCCCTGTACTGTTTCTCCTGAGACATCTACTACCCCCCTGTACTGTTTCTCCTGAGACATCTACTACCCCCCTGTACTGTTTCTCCTGTGACATCTACTACCCCCTTGTACTGTTTCTCCTGAGACATCTACTACCCCCCTGTACTGTTCCTCGTGAGACATCTACTACCCCCAACTGTTTCTCCTGAGACATCTACTACCCCCCTGTACTGGTTCTCCTGAGACATCTACTACCCCCCTGTACTGTTTCCCCTATGTGTAGCACGACGACTGCCAATGGCCCCAAGCCTGAGCAGAGATTACTTTCTCTGACTGGCTATGACTGGTGGATAGATTATTCACTTACTTAGTCAAATGTATTTGTTGTAAGTCGCTTTGGACAAAGGCGCCTGCTGAATGCCATAAATGTAAATGTAAATTATGTGTTCTAATCACCTCCCCACAGATGCATCGCACACACCATGATCAGGAGATGGCAGACCTCAGAGCAGACCTCAGAGCAGAACTCACAGTGGAACAAGCCGGGATCCGCTCCGTCACTACCGTGCTGGGCCAGGAGATGGCAGACCTCAGAGCAGACCTCAGAGCAGACCTCACTGTGGAACAAGCCAGGATCCGCTCCGTCACTACCGTGCTGGGCCAGGAGATGGCAGACCTCAGAGCAGAACTCACTGTGGAACAAGCCGGGATCCGCTCCGTCACTACCGTGCTGAGCCAGGAGATGGCAGACCTCAGAGCAGAACTCACTGTGGAACAAGCCGGGATCCGCTCCGTCACTACCGTGCTGAGCCAGGAGATGAGGGACCTCAAAAGAGTCACCACTTTCCTCAGACAGAGGGTAGAGTCCCAGGAGGGCCAGACTGCCATGGTAATGCCCGTTTCTCATTCCTGTATGTCTCTTACCATTTAATTTTCTCCAAAATACAGCTATTTCAACAACTGCTTAATAGGTCAGGTCATGCTCAGTGAATACAGTGCTGACATTTTTATGACTGCCAGAGTTGCAAGATTGGCACTTTGCTGCTGCATGTCTACAAGCATCTTAACTCTTTGTGTGTGTGTGTGTGTGTGTGTGTGTGTGTGTGTGTGTGTGTGTGTGTGTGTGTGTGTGTGTGTGTGTGTGTGTGTGTGTGTGTGCGCGCGCGTGTCATGCATTAAACAGTTTGGTCAGGATTGCAGTCCTCCAATGGCAGAGAAAATGCCTGACTTCGCCTTAGAGTCACAAGGTTTGTGATTTACTGCTCATTAGCATCTAGATGTGGTGTTTCATTTGAATGTGACACATGTAAATGCTTACCACATCATACATTATATACTCACTGAGAACTTTATTAGGAACACTATACTAATACTGTGTAGGGCCTCCCTTTGCTCTCAAAACAGCCTCGATTCTTTGTGGCATTGATTCCACAAGATATGAATGAATATATGGGGTAGTGGTGGTCTAGTGGATAGTGAGTTGGACTTGTGATCGGAAGGTTGT
This sequence comes from Nansenia antarctica, assembly GCF_963989245.1. NCBI lineage: Eukaryota > Metazoa > Chordata > Actinopteri > Argentiniformes > Microstomatidae > Nansenia > Nansenia antarctica. The sequence goes on from NC_137684.1 coordinate 586,609, forward strand.
GAGTTCAAATCCCGCCTGAAGCCACACCACTACTAGTGTGCCCTTGGGTAAGGCACTTAGCCCGCAGTTACTCCAGGGGGAATGTCCCTGTAATTCGTAATTGTAAGTCGCTTTGGATAAAAGCGTCTGCTAAATGGCAAAATTAATTAATTAATTTAACAAGATGTTGAAAACATTCCATTGAGATTCTGGTCCATGATGACATGATTACATCACACAATTCATGCAGATTTTTTAGGTACACTTTCAAACTGTGAATCTCCTGTTCTACCACATCCCAGACAACGTCACTGACGTTTGCTGAGTGTACTAGAATGTAGACTATTGAATGCTCAGAGCTGTGTGTATGTGTGTGTTTGTGCAGGTGCCAGCGTGGTCAGCACTAGGTGCTCTGAAACCTACCATTTCCGTGATGCCTGTGTTACGTTGTTTGGGTTTCCGTTGTGGTATTCATCAGAGAGTCCACGGACAGTTATCCAGGTACCAACTTCTCTCTCTTGCTGTCTCTTTCTCTCTCTCTTGCTGTCTCTTTCTCTCCGTCTCTTTCTCTCACAAAAATAGGCTAAATAATAATTACGTTTAAAATATAGTATTTACTAGGTATTTTTGGGTGGAGATAAAACAAAAACATGGGTGATGTTGGAATAAAGAAATGCATGACAAACTGGTTAGAGGAACTCATTTTCTTTTTACTTTATTATAACATCTCAGCTTTGTTTTGATTAAGATTAAATTAATATATAATTATAATATTTTAGCTAGTATTAATATTCAAGCTAGTCTGAAGACCCAGTCACATTTAATAATATTAGTTTCCACACAAAGGTTTGGCAGAGACTTAAAACTTTTGTTTGTTAATAGCAAAGCATATTTATATTGATAATCTGACTCCAATGTAATTATCACTAAGTGCAAAGAATATTTAGTGCAAGAATGGCCAAATAGAATGAATCAAATGAGGCGAGCAGAGAGAGATAGAGATGACCACAGGTCATGATGAGAACCTCACAACAGGACACAGGAATGAGAAAGAATGTATCCTGTTGCCCATGTTATATAGATTTAAGTACTTAAATTAGGAGCTGTTCAGCAGGTAGACCAATCGGAATTCATTTTGACACTTCAGAGGGGGAAAGAGAACTGAAGAAGATACGGGCAGAATTGAAGTTCTCCCACTTCACCGGTAACCTTCTCCAAACCTCACCTCCCATTAGGGTCACCATGTCTTACAGCCTGGTAAGTGCTGGGCGTTCCATGGGGCGCAGGGTTCCTTGGTGATCGACCTGTCCCGCCCCGTCCTGATCAGTCACGTCACCCTGGACCACCTGCCTCGCTTCACCTCCCCCACAGGACGCATCGACAGCGCCCCCAAGGACTTCCAAGTCTATGTGAGTCACCTTTAACCTCTTACACCCCAACCTGAGTAATACACATTTCTAGGAGTAATATTAGACAGTAAATTCTGTTAGAAATCTCATAAGATACGTTAGATCCAAAGTATCAAGGAGTGTATTGTGTAGGGCAAAACATATTCTGGAACAGAGGATGTTGTATACTCTTTATTGTTGTCTTGTCTTACCAAAATATTATTTGAGTTACTGTGTGGAGATATGGGGGAAAGCATACAAAAGCACTCTAAAACCATTGATTACACTACAGAAAAAAGCTATGAGAATTGTACATAAGGTCGGATTTCGTGATCACACAAATAACTTGTTCCTAATGTCAAATGCCTTAAGGCTCATGGACTTATTCAAATTTAAGGTGTTTTTTATTGGTTTTTATAAAAACACAACACCGTATATACAATCAATTAATCAAACAATCAGACATTTAAGACATTACATTCAACAACAACCAACATTAAACTAACTAAAGTGCTCAGTGTTCAGTGTATTGTCCAGTGTAGTGTAATGTTCAGTGTTCAGTGTTCAGTGTCCAGGTTCCAGTGTCGGTAGGAGGCAGGGGTAAAAAACCTGTTCGCTGTGCATCCGGGAAAAAAATTCCCCTGCAGCCCTCTAGTTGTAGAGCGACTACTATCCAGTTTGCCCACCAGTGCAAAGCCGTGGCTCCCCCACCTCCCTCCCCCGAGGGACCCCACACACCCGACTCACCCGACCCGCCCCACCACCGGCGCATCCGGCCCAGCCCACCAGGCTCAGACTCCTGTAGCCCTTCACGAGGCTAGCCGGACCAGGCGCCCCAGCGGCGGAGCAGATCGAGCACGCAGGCCGACCGGAGGCCCCTGAGGAGAGGCCCAGAGAGCTCGGCGCATGGCAGGCAAGCAGAGGCGAAAAACCTGTACACAGCTTATCCAGGGAAAAAGCTCCCTGGCTCTTCTCAGCTTGTTCCGGGCTGGGGGTTGGGGGTTGGCGGGTAGGGGACTGGGCCTGTAGCTGGGGGCCTGGAGTTGGGGGGGGGGGGCCCGGAACAGGGGGTTTGGGGTCGCTGAGTTGGAACCTGGGGTTGGTGCTGGGGTGACGTGGTGGTTCCCGCCGGTCTCTGCTCCTGGGTCTGGAAGCCTGGGTAGGTGTCAGAGCTGGATATGACATGTGCCTGAAAAGATACAGGAGTGAGAGAAGGGAGGTGTGCATGGTTTGTGTAGTGTGCATTTTGGTGTCAGGCGGGTGATCAGTACTTCCCTGTGACCCAGTGGTGTTGGTCATCCTGGTGCTGGTGGTGCTGGCAGAGACGGCTGGTTCGGCTGTGGGTTGTGTGTGGTGATATTCTGGTGAGGGTAGGAAGTGGGTCAGTGCTGTGTACATGTGTAGGTGGTGGAAGGTGCAGTAAACTTCCCTGTTGGTGTTGTGCGCTGCTCCTCTCCTGGTCCTTGTGATGGTGATACTGCTGACCAGGGCTTGTGCTGGAACGGTGGTGAAGGTGATAGTGCAGGAACTGGTGGTGTAGTGAGGTAGGCCCGGGGTGGGGGGGGGTTGGGCGATGCGGCGCGGCATGGGGGGGGGATTTAGAGGATGACGTCCTTCCATCTCTCCACCCCCCACACCGCTCTTGCTTGATCCGGGTTATTTTTAAAGTCAACAATAGCATGGTCCCTGAGGCAGAGGGTGATTCTCCTCCTCAGGGTTGTCAGGTGGACGCTCTGTTTCTGATAGACCCTGATGTTCCTCGTCTCCCAGAGTACCTGCTTGACGGCGCTGATGATCCTCCACTGTTGTTGTAGTTGGGGGGTTGTGCACCCCCCGGGAGGACCATACAGGATGTTCTCGCTCGTCAAGCGGGGCAGGGTCAGCAGGCTGTTTAGGGAGACAGAGGGAACAAACAGGGCCCAGACCCGCCTGGCCACGGAGCACTCACAGAACAGGTGGTTAATGTGTTCTGTGTCCGTGCATCCGTGGGGGCATTTCTCAGTCGTTGCGATGTGCCGCCTATGCAAGAATTCCCTAGTGGGGAGACAACCATGAGCAGCCATCCAGGCAATGTCTTTTTGTTTATTGTTAGTACATTTATGATTAATGTTTTTCCATACCTGTTTGGAGTCCACGGCTGTGCTGGCCTTGGGGTGAGTAATGGTTTCCTTCGACCTTATGAAGGTCATAATGTCTTTGTATTTCCATGAGGCCAGCCCAGCCGCGGACAATCCTGTCTTGAAGGCAAAGTCCCTCCATATCTTGTAGACTGGAGGGGGGTCCCAGCTGTAGGGCACAGTGTGATTTATTGATGCGGTCACCCTGAGTGTCCGGAGGATGGGTGTGGCATAGTATATTTCAAAGAACCTGGCTTTCCTATCTTTGTTGTTGATGTTGTTGATGAGGTTGGAGAGTCCCTGTGCCCTAATGATGTTTAGGATGTCTGGGACCCCTTTCCCCCCATTCTCCACTGTTTTGTACAGGGTGGTGCGTTTTAGTTTTTCCATCTGGCTCCCCCAGACAAAGGTAAACATGATCCTTTCGATGGTTTTGGATACTGCTCTGTCTGGGGGAAACACCCTGCCCAGGTAAAGGAGAATGGGAAGAACAATAGCCTTCAGGACCAGGATCTTGCCTGTCATTGTGAGAGGCCGTGCACTCCACTCACAGATCTTCTTTTGGACCTGGCGGATGGTCTCCTTCCAGCTGCCGGAGGCTCCTCCATCTTTCTGGTAGGTGATCCCCAGCAGCTTAATGTTTTCCGTCTTTACAGGGAAGGAGGTTGCCAGGTTCTCCTGCCAGTGCTGCGACAGAAACAGCTCACACTTACCCCTATTGATCAGGGCGCCAGTGGCTGCACAGTAGTCCTCCACCACTTTCGTTGCTGTGGAAATGGAGCGACTATCTGTGCCGACGATGGTAATGTCGTCCATGTACGCTACCACCTTGAGCCTCTCCCCCCGGGCCCCTGGTAGAGGGTAGCCCATGATGTTGGGGGAGCTCCTGATCTTCCGTAGGAACGGCTCCAGGTAGATGACGTACAGTAGAGGGGCCAAGGGGCATCCCTGCCGTACTCCAGCTTTGATGGGGAAGGGGTCTGTCAACTGGTTGTTGATCCGAACTCTGCTCGTGATGTTGTTGTAGCAGAGTTCGGTCCAGTTGAGCAGGTGCTGGGGGAAGTTCATGCCCCTCAGCACCCTCTGCAGGAAACCATGGCTAACCCTGTCAAAGGCCTTCTCCTGATCCAGGCTGAGAAGGCCTAAAGGGGACCTCCGCTCCTGGGAGTGCAGGATGAGGTCTCTCACCAGGAGCAGGTTGTCGTTGATGGACCTACCGGGGACGCTACAGGTTTGGTCAGGGGCTATAACTGAGGGGAGGAGGGTTTGAAACCGTTGGGTGAGGGCTTTTGTCATAATTTTATAGTCCACTGGGAGGAGATTGATGGGGCGCCAGTTCCGGAGGTCCTTGAGGTCCCCTTTCTTGGGGATCAGTGTGACCGTACTCTGTCTCATTGACTCTCCAAGCCTCCCTTCCCTGTAGACGGCTTTGAAGACCTCCGCCAAGTCCTCCTTGAGGAGATCCCAGAGAGTCTTGTAGAACTCTGCTGGGATCCCATCCGGTCCAGGGGCCTTGTGTGTATTCAAGGAGTGCACGGCCCGGGTGAGCTCCTCCGTGGTCAGCTCTGGGTTCTCACTCTCACCACCCTCGGGGACCCGGTCCAGACCATCCAGGAAGGTGGCCATGAGAGTCTCGTCGGTTGTCTTGATGTTGTAGAGACTCTCGTAGAACTCTCTTGCCACCCCCGGGATGTTGCCTCTGTCTGACACGGTGTCCCCATTGGTGTCGTATAGGGACAGGATAGGCTTGTGTTTTGACCGTGCCTTGCGGAAGAAGTGGCGTGTGCATTTCTCCTCCTCCTCCAGGCCCTGGAGTTTTTCCCTGAACTGTTTCTTTTGTTGTTGCTCCCGGTAGAGGGTGGCAAGGTGTTGTTTGGTCTCAGCCAGTTCTCGGGCCACATCCAGACCACCCAGTTGTAGGAGACTTAGGCGTTGGAGGGCCGCGTTGTGGTGTTGAAACCTGGCCCTCTGTTCTGCCGCTTTCCTCCTTCCGACTGACCCGAAGTAGCCCTTTGTCCTGGCCTTAACCATCTCCCACCACTCTATCGGGGAGTCGAACAGTTCTTTTAGGGTCCTCCACTCCAGGTAGCGCCTGGAGAAGGAATGCACCACTGTTGGGTCCTGAAGGATCGATGTATTCATCCTCCAGGTACCCCTACCCGCTCTTGTTTGGCCATCCCATTCCAGGGACACTGTCAACATCCTGTGGTCCGAGAAGTGGGCCGCCTGGCTGGTCAGGGTTCCCATCCTCAGACCTGGCGAGAGCAAGAACATGTCTATCCTGGAGGAAGAATTCCCGGAGGAACTCACCCTTGTGTGTGTCGGCGGGGAGGTGCCACCGGCGTCTACCAGTTGGAAGTCGTCTATGATGGACTGAAGTTCTGTAGTGGATCGGTCTCTCCTGGGCCTGCTGCGGTCCTCATCCCGGAGGGCACAGTTGAAATCTCCCCCCACTAGGACTGGTGTGGGGATGAGGAGGAGAGACCGAAGTTTCTTGAAAAGGGAGACTCTCTTGGCCACGTTGGTTGGGCCGTACACATTGATGACCCTCAGCGGCGAACCCTGGATCTCTAGGTCCAGAACCAGGATTCGCCCGCTCTCTACAACCTCCCCCTTTTTGGTCTGCAGAAAAGGGTTGGCCACCAAAATGCCGACCCCATCAGCTCTATCAATGTTTGAGCCTGACCAGAGAGAGTCCCCCCGTGTCCATTCCTCCTCCAGGGTGGCGTCCATCTCCTTGAATGGGATGGCGCACTCCTGGAGGATATACATGTCTGACTGATGTTGGGTGATGTACTGGTAGACGACCTCCCGTTTGTCTGGTTGCCGGAGGCTTCTGGTGTTGAGAGATGAGATTGTTATCCTCATGGTTCTTGGATTTGGTTTGTTCCAATTTTTGCTAAACTATTGCACATGAGGTTGAGGCCCTCCAATGGGTCGTTGGGGGCCAGATAGTGTGGTACCTCCCCTTGGCTGCTCATGGTGTGGGGGTTGTCTCCCCTCTGACTGCCTGGTGGCCCCCTCATCTGTGTTGTTGATGAGGTGATTTTCGGTGGCCCGTACGGTCCGGTGAGCATGGACTGGGGGTGGCTGGTGGGCTGTGCAGGGTGAGGAGCATGTGATGACTGGAGAGAGGAAGAGGGTGGGGAGGAGGGTTTGGGGGGGGGAGCCGGCTTACCTGTATGGCGTTGGGGTTTGGGTTCTGGAGTAGTCTTTTTGTCTGGTTTTTTCCGGATTGCCTTTTTTTGTGGTCTTTTGCGTTTTGGTTGAGCCAAGCTCCAGTCATTTTCACTGTCTGATTGGGAGGGGAGGTGGATCTGCGGTGTGCTGCTGGTGGCTATCTCAATAGAGGCCGGCTCCCCCTTCATGGTGTTTTTGCAGGGGGTGGAGGTGGCCATGGGGTTTAGGAGGGGGTGGGTGTTGAGGTTGTCTGTAGGGGGTGCTGGGACGGTTGGTTCCTCTCCTTCTCCTTCTCCGTCGCTCGAGCTCTGATCGTCCCCTCCATCGCTCGGGCGCCGGTCCTCCTCCGTCTCTCCCTTCTCTTCCTCCATGTTGGGTGTGGGTTGGGGTGTGGGTTGGGGTGGGGGTTGGGGTGGGGGTTGGGGTGGGGGTGGGGGTGTGGGTTGGGGTGGGGGTGGGGGTTGGGGTGGTGGTTGGTTGGATTTATAGCCCCGGGCTCTACTTGCATAGGAACTTGGGCAGTCACGGTAAAGATGCCCCTGTCCCCCGCACAGGTTGCAAGGTCTGGTCGTGGTGCACTCCGACGTCGGGTGGTCTTGGCGGCAGATTTTACATACCACGGCCTTGCAGGCCGCTGCCAGATGGCCCAATTGGCCGCAGTTCCTGCAGAGCTTCGGCATACCGTAGTAGTAGACGGAGCCCCTGTTGTTCCCCAGGTTGATGGTGCTGGGGATATGTTGGACTCCGCCTATCCCCTCCGGGTCCGGACGGAGTTGCACCAGCCATTTCTTGGCCCCCGTCCACACTCCGTCTTCATCCAGGACCATCCGGGCCCCCGATTTAAGGGTGGCATGACGGTGTAGCCACACCTCAATATCATATTCCTGAATCACCTCATTGTGGAATTGAATTGTGACCACTTTTGATTCTAAATCCGTTAGTGGGTGGGCTGTAAAACGGTTAAGTGGGGGTTTGTGTTCATTAATCCTATGAAAGGTCCAGAATTCCTCTAACAGTTGGGGGGTTTTAAAGCTAACTTCAAAACATTCATTCGGCCCAGGGGGCTTCACCAGGCAGTTTAGATCAGACGGCACAAAGCCCATACCTCTCTGTAGAACCGCCCTGCTGAATTCCAGGCGGGTCATCGTTGTTACTGGTCTGGCAGTCTTCTGTTGGGGGGCTCCATCCATGGCAGCCTCCTCAGTTGGGTTGAGCGTCAACCTGACGGCGTTGTAGCGCCGCATCGCTCCGGGGTTCATCGTTGGAGTGGGGTGGGGGGGGTGGGGGATCAGGGAGGAAGGAGGGAGAGGAATAGGGTTAGGGGGAGGTTGTAGATAATTTTTTGGGGGGGGGGAATAGGGTACTTGCCGTTAGGTTAGGGGTGTTGTTCCTCTCAGGTCCTCACGGCAGATTTTGGACTCTGGCTTGGGTCTGGAACTGGGTTCCCGTCTGGGGACAAAAGAGGGACACCTGAGAGCGAGTGGGGACACCAGGTGGCCAAAGACCTACGGTCTTGAAAGCACTCCCCTGTGTCCCTCTCGCTCCTAGCTTAGATGTTATAGTTGTCCTCCCTCCTGGTCTGGTTGGGGTCCACTGGCTCAGCTGGGTCGGCTGGTGGGTGTTGGGCCCTCTCTCACCTCTGGCGTGCTTGGGAGAGTCGAGGTCTTCGGAAGCTCCTCTCGGGGTCCGGCCTTTCCGCTCTTTTGAGGGGGGCTGCCCAGGGGCCGAACTCGTGCTCCAGTGGCGGGCAGGCCACCTACTGAAAGAGTCGCGGTCTTTGGAAGCTCCTCTCGGGGTCCGGCCTGTCCGCTCTTTGGAGGGGGGGTGCCCAGGGGCCGAACTCGTGCTCCAGTGGCTCCAGTGGCGGGCAGGCCACCTACTGGTCACCTACTGGAAGAGTCGCGGTCTTTGGAAGCTCCTCTCGGGGTCCGGCCTTTCCGCTCTTTGGAGGGGGGCTGCCCAGGGGCCGAACTCGTGCTCCAGTGGCTCCAGTGGCGGGCAGGCCACCTACTGGTCACCTACTGGAAGAGTCGCGGTCTTTGGAAGCTCCTCTCGGGGTCCGGCCTTTCCGCTCTTTGGAGGGGGGCTGCCCAGCGGCCGAACTGCCCCAGTGGTGAAAAGGCCACCTACTGGAAGAGTCGCGGGTCTCCGGCAGCTCCTCTCGGATCCCGGCCTGTTCCGCTCAAAGAGGGGGGGTGGGTCGGGGGAGCCACCTCCCAGCAGCGGACAAGCCACCTACTGAGAAGACGTGCTCCCCGACCAAGAATAGAAAAAAAGGAGGGGCATAGAGCCTAGTGAGGAAAAAGGAAAAACCCTAGATTTCTCAAAAAAACACAAAAACCCACACCCCACCGGAGACTAGCTTTAATAGAAGTCTCTAGTAAGGGCGAAAGGCCCGTGCGTTTCTTGAAGAGAAACCAGAGTTTGCTCTTAGCCAAAAGGCCGAGAAGCAATACACGGTGCGATCTGAAGAGAAACCAGAGTGTACTGGTTCAAACTTATTCAAATTTAAACTGTCACAGTTAATGTATAAAGCAAAGACTCATGAACTCCCAGGTAACATTCAAAAATGATTTATAGAGAGGGATAAGGGATATCATTTGAGAGGTAACCACAACTTTAACAAGGGTTATGCTCGCACCAATCTCACTAACTAATGTTGTGTTGTTTCAGTATTAAGAATGGAAAATTATGTTTATTTATTTATTTAGTGTTGTTTCAATATTAAGAATGAAACATTATTAGTACTGTTGATACAGAAATGTATGAATTCATTAACTGGATTATATAATTTAAGTATAATTGTTCTCACTTGAGAGTGACGGATAGGGGTAGGACATGATAAGCGTAGGCTTCATCCTACTCTCTTTCGAACATTGATAGGCCTGTACTCTTCGTATTAGTTATTTGTTCTTTTATTATTTTAAATCATGTTCAAAATAAAAAGATTCATTCATTCATACATTAATAAATTAAATCTATTGTGTATGACACTACACAGAGAAATTCAGAGCAATACACTGAGGTTTAATGTTAATGATGCATTTCCCCACATTTGTACTGGTATTCACTGTTGTTGATGTTCATTGCTGTTGCTTATCCCCTGTCCATGTTGCTTATTTTGACACTTTATTTTGCCTGGCACAATGAAACCAATGGAATAGTCATTTGAGTAAGTAGTCCACTTGAGTAAACGCTCAAAGTATTTGAAAGCTTTTCATGAACCATACATTTTACATCCACTTGAGTAAACGCTCAAAGTATTTGAAGGCTTTTCATGAACCATACATTTCACTTTTGAAGGCTGTTGTGTAGAGTAACTGATGTTACTTTTTCAAATCTCAACACAATGTTTTCCCTGTTGTTCCAATGTTGTTTACCCTGAATGGTGGCCAGCCAATTCACAACTGCGGATCGGTCCTTCAAGAAAGATGTCTCTTTAAAAGTGCATCAAAAGACTCTCTCTTTCTATCTATTCCTCCATCTCTCTCAGGGAATGTCTACTGAGGGTGAAGAGGGAAGGTTACTTGGAACATTCAGATATGACCAGGCAGCAGAGTCCATCCAGACCTTCAAACTGCCTGTGAGTGATAGACTCCACTAAAGTGCTGTACCAATAGATGGATTTCATGTTGGTACGTGAATGCATGAGTTGTGAGCTGAGAGCGATAACATTGAAGTACATAGGGAACATAGTACCAAAAAAAGTGTTCAAACATTCTTAATAGATGTTTGTGGTGCATTTCTGCTGAGTCGCACATGAAATCCATCAATAGAGACACATGTAGAGATTTTCTTCAGCTTGACTACCCTAGCATTCATCCACTCTTGCTCGCTCCCATTTTTCTCCACCCCTCTATCCCTCAACCTCCCAAATGTTGTTCCTTCTTTCTCTCTCAGGACCGTAATGGCACCCCATATCGCTATGTTGAGCTGGCTATCCTCAGTAATTGGGGTCACCTGGAATACACCTGTGTGTACCGCTTCCGTGTGCATGGACATATTGCATCCTTGTGAGACACACCCCAATCATCCATCCAGAGTGTGTGTGTGTGGGGGGTAGGGTGCATCAAAATGCAATGCAACAAAAAGAATGTCAAAATATCAACTTGTTCATTGTTGCATTTTGTTCTAGTGCACATACAAATGACTTTTGCAAAGTTTTGGGAAAATTCATTGAGATTTAGAGGTGTAACGCAGCATGTGAAATTTAGAAATGTTGAAATGTTTGTGTTCTTTCAGAACTCCAATTTCTTGACAACATGACGAGTCAATTTCTAAAGATACAACTAGTTTTTGAAAAGAGTGAAAAATATTTATTAAGAACAAAGGTTTTGAGAACAACATTTACATTTTCATTGAACATCATTGAAAAACATTATTGAACATCTTGTTCTAGTCCTAGTCGGTGTTCAGCTTGCGCTTGCAGCACCGAAGGTTTGGGTGTTTAGAGCGGTCATGCTCAACTGCCTGCAGCACATTCTGCAGGTGCTGCTCGCTCCTGGCTGCTGCCACAAAGTCTGATGTCAGTTTGACACCACGCTCGGCACAGTCATTGACAACATTGATGGCACGTACATTTACCACACCTGCCTGGAATGCTGGACTGGTAGCCCAATCCTTAACATCGAGTGAAAGAAATGCTGGATCGATGTGCAGCTGGTGCATGCCGAACCAGCAGTCTGGGTTGGCAAGGTCGGCCAAGCTGGTAGTCAGCGAGAGGGTGGGAAACTTTGGCTTGCCAAAGCCAGTGCCAAAGCGCAGCTGTGGGGCTCGCATGGGGAGAACAGCTGGCTTGTGCTCCAAGATGGCATCTGCAAGTGCACGCCTCTCGCCAACGGGCACCTTGGTGCTGAAGAGTGCCAGCGGCAGCATCTCACCAGTCAGGTACCAGAGGTGCCTCTCCAGTGCCTTGATTGCTGATGCTGCAATGCCCTCGTCAACAGACGTGTTGCATACAGGTGGTGGTGAAGTGTGAGGTCATCCATGCAGCATCTACGGCAGTGGTTCTCAACCTTTTTGGGCCACCGCCCCCTACTGTCCATTATCCAGGTCTCTGACCGCCGGGGGGGGGGGACAGCGCCCCCTACTGTCCATTATCCAGGTCTCTGACCGCCGGGGGGGGGGGACAGCGCCCCCTACTGTCCATTATCCAGGTCTCTGACCGCCGGGGGGGGCCAGCGCCCCCTACTGTCCATTATCCAGGTCTCTGACCGCCGGGGGGGGGGCCAGCGCCCCCTACTGTCCATTATCCAGGTCTCTGACCGCCGGGGGGGGGCCAGCGCCCCCTACTGTCCATTATCCAGGTCTCTGACCGCCGGGGGGGGGGCCAGCGCCCCCTACTGTCCATTATCCAGGTCTCTGACCGCCGGGGGGGGGCCAGCGCCCCCTACTGTCCATTATCCAGGTCTCTGACCGCCGGGGGGGGGCCAGCGCCCCCTACTGTCCATTATCCAGGTCTCTGACCGCCGGGGGGGGGGCCAGCGCCCCCTACTGTCCATTATCCAGGTCTCTGACCGCCCCCTACTGTCCATTATCCAGGTCTCTGACCGCCGGGGGGGGGCCAGCGCCCCCTACTGTCCATCATCCAGGTCTCTGACCGCCCCCTACTGTCCATTATCCAGGTCTCTGACCGCCGGGGGGGGGGCCAGCGCCCCCTACTGTCCATTATCCAGGTCTCTGACCGCCCCCTACTGTCCATTATCCAGGTCTCTGACCGCCCCCCGGGGGGGGCCAGCGCCCCCTACTGTCCATTATCCAGGTCTCTGACCGCCCCCTACTGTCCATTATCCAGGTCTCTGACCGCCGGGGGGGGGGGGACAGCGCCCCCTGCTGTCCATTATCCAGGTCTCTGACCGCCGGGGGGGGCCAGCGCCCCCTACTGTCCATTATCCAGGTCTCTGACCGCCCCCTACTGTCCATTATCCAGGTCTCTGACCGCCGGGGGGGGCCAGCGCCCCCTACTGTCCATTATCCAGGTCTCTGACCGCCGGGGGGGGGGCCAGCGCCCCCTACTGTCCATTATCCAGGTCTCTGACCGCCCCCTACTGTCCATTATCCAGGTCTCTGACCGCCGGGGGGGGCCAGCGCCCCCTACTGTCCATCATCCAGGTCTCTGACCGCCCCCTACTGTCCATTATCCAGGTCTCTGACCGCCGGGGGGGGGCCAGCGCCCCCTACTGTCCATTATCCAGGTCTCTGACCGCCGGGGGGGCCAGCGCCCCCTACTGTCCATTATCCAGGTCTCTGACCGCCGGGGGGGCCAGCGCCCCCTACTGTCCATTATCCAGGTCTCTGACCGCCGGGGGGGGGCCAGCGCCCCCTACTGTCCATTATCCAGGTCTCTGACCGCCCCCTACTGTCCATTATCCAGGTCTCTGACCGCCGGGGGGGGGCCAGCGCCCCCTACTGTCCATTATCCAGGTCTCTGACCGCCGGGGGGGGCCAGCGCCCCCTACTGTCCATTATCCAGGTCTCTGACCGCCGGGGGGGCCAGCGCCCCCTACTGTCCATTATCCAGGTCTCTGACCGCCGGGGGGGGCCAGCGCCCCCTACTGTCCATTATCCAGGTCTCTGACCGCCGGGGGGGGGACAGCGCCCCCTACTGTCCATTATCCAGGTCTCTGACCGCCGGGGGGGCCAGCGCCCCCTACTGTCCATTATCCAGGTCTCTGACCGCCGGGGGGGGGGACAGCGCCCCCTACTGTCCATTATCCAGGTCTCTGACCGCCGGGGGGGGGGACAGCGCCCCCTACTGTCCATTATCCAGGTCTCTGACCCCGGGGGGGGGACAGCGCCCCCTACTGTCCATTATCCAGGTCTCTGACCTCCGGGGGGGCCAGCGCCCCCTACTTCCATTATCCAGGTCTCTGACCGCCGGGGGGGGGACAGCGCCCCCTACTGTCCATTATCCAGGTCTCTGACCGCCGGGGGGGGGTCAGCGCCCCCTACTGTCCATTATCCAGGTCTCTGACCGCCGGGGGGGGGCCAGCGCCCCCTACTGTCCATTATCCAGGTCTCTGACCGCCGGGGGGGGGACAGCGCCCCCTACTGTCCATTATCCAGGTCTCTGACCGCCGGGGGGGGGGGACAGCGCCCCCTACTGTCCATTATCCAGGTCTCTACCACCCCCCCCCCCCCCCCCCCCCCCCCTCAGATACCAAGTCTATTCACTGGGGGGGCTAACACGCTAACAAGTTAGCTTCCAAACTCAGTGACTCCTCCGTTCTGTGAAAAAAACGTACCCACCAGCCAGGCCTGTAGGGGGCAGTGCTGATCTCTGACTGGCTTATCTTTAAAACTTACACTGCTCTTAGTTTCCATCATCCCTGTGGGTCGTCCCCACAGCACGGAGGCTGTCAGACACACTCAGTATCTGTTCACACTCCTGTCAGCCTCAGACGGGGAGAGGAGGCCCTCTCAGCATGGTAATCCAGACCACACACACCGAGCTGACGGAGACAGACGACCCAGCCTGCAGCAATTACAGAAACCCGCAGGGGGGGGACTTTCAGCATCAAGTGTTGTATTTAAGGTGCAGTCAGTAGTTGTATTTCATAGTGAATGGAAATAAAGGACTGACCAGTTAGAACTGAGTGTCTCTCTCTCTCTCTCTCTCTCTCTCTCTCTCTCTCTAATAAAGGACTGACCAGTTAGAACTGAGTGTCTCTCTCTCTCTCTCTCTAATAAAGGACTGACCAGTTAGAACTGAGTGTCCTTCTCTCTCTCTCTCTCTCTCTCTCTCTAATAAAGGACTGACCAGTTAGAACTGAGTGTCTCTCTCTCTCTCTCTCTCTCTCTCTAATAAAGGACTGACCAGTTAGAACTGAGTGTCTCTCTCTCTCTCTCTCTCTCTCTCTCTCTCTCTCTCTCTAATAAAGGACTGACCAGTTAGAACTGAGTGTCCTCTCTCTCTCTCTCTCTCTCTCTCTCTCTCTCTCTCTCTCTAATAAAGGACTGACCAGTTAGAACTGAGGTGTCTCTCTCTCTCTCTCTCTCTCTCTCTCTAATAAAGGACTGACCAGTTAGAACTGAGTGTCTCTCTCTCTCTCTCTCTCTCTCTCTCTCTCTCTCTCTCTCTCTCTCTCTCTCTCTAATAAAGGACTGACCAGTTAGAACTGAGTGTCTCTCTCTCTCTCTCTCTCTCTCTCTCTCTCTCTCTCTCTAATAAAGGACTGACCAGTTAGAACTGAGTGTCTCTCTCACTCTCTCTCTCTCTCTCCTCTCTAATAAAGGACTGACCAGTTAGAACTGAGTGTCTCTCTCTCTCTCTCTCTCTCTCTCTTCTCTCCTCTCTCTCTCTCTCTCTCTAATAAAGGACTGACCAGTTAGAACTGAGTGTCTCTCTCTCCTCTCTCTCTCTAATAAAGGACGACCAGTTAGAACTGAGTGTCTCTCTCTCTCTCTCTCTCTCTCTCTCTCTCTCTCTCTCTCTCTCTAATAAAGGACTGACCAGTTAGAACTGAGTTGTCTCTCTCTCTCTCTCTCTAATAAGGACTGACCAGTTAGAACTGAGTGTCTCTCTCTCTCTCTCTCTCTCTCTCTCTCTCTCTCTCTCTCTCCTCTAATAAAGGAACTGACCAGTTAGAACTGAGTGTCCTCCTCTCTCTCTCTCTCTCTCTCTCTCTCTCTAATAAAGGACTGACCAGTTAGAACTGAGTGTCTCTCTCTCTCTCTCTCTCTCTCTCTAATAAAGGACTGACCAGTTAGAACTGAGTGTCTCTCTCTCTTCTCTCTCTCTCTCTAATAAAGGACTGACCAGTTAGAACTGAGTGTCTCTCTCTCTCTCTCTCTCTATAAAGGACTGACCAGTTAGAAACTGAGTGTCTCTCTCTCTCTCTCTCTCTCTCTCTCTCTCTCTCTCTCTCTCTCTCTCTCTCTCTCTCTCTCTCTCTCTCTCTCTCTCTCTCTCTCTCTCTCTAATAAAGGACTGACCAGTTAGAACTGAGTGTCTCTCTCTCTCTCTCTCTCTCTCTCTCTCTCTCTCTAATAAAGGACTGACCAGTTAGAACTGAGTGTCTCTCTCTCTCTCTCTCTCTCTCTCTCTCTCTCTCTCTCTCTCTCTCTCTCTCTAATAAAGGACTGACCAGTTAGAACTGAGTGTCTCTCTCTCTCTCTCTCTCTCTCTCTCTCTAATAAAGGACTGACCAGTTAGAACTGAGTGTCTCTCTCTCTCTCTCTCTCTCTCTCTCTCTCTCTCTAATAAAGGACTGACCAGTTAGAACTGAGTGTCTCTCTCTCTCTCTCTCTCTCTCTCTCTCTCTAATAAAGGACTGACCAGTTAGAACTGAGTCTCTCTCTCTCTCTCTCTCTCTCTCTCTCTCTCTAATAAAGGACTGACCAGTTAGAACTGAGTGAAATAAAGGACTGACCAGTTAGAACTGAGTGAAATAAAGGACTGACCAGTTAGAACTGAGTGAAATAAAGGACTGACCAGTTAGAACTGAGTGAAATAAAGGACTGACCAGTTAGAACTGAGTGAAATAAAGGACTGACCAGTTAGAACTGAGTGAAATAAAGGACTGACCAGTTAGAACTGAGTGAAATAAAGGACTGAGCAGTTAGAACTGAGTGAAATAAAGGACTGACCAGTCAGAACTGAGTGAAATAAAGGACTGACCAGTTAGAACTGAGTGAAATAAAGGACTGACCAGTTAGAACTGAGTGAAATAAAGGACTGACCAGTTAGAACTGAGTGAAATAAAGGACTGACCAGTTAGAACTGAGTGAAATAAAGGACTGACCAGTTAGAACTGAGTGAAATAAAGGACTGACCAGTTAGAACTGAGTGAAATAAAGGACTGACCAGTTAGAACTGAGTGAAATAAAGGACTGACCAGTTAGAACTGAGTGAAATAAAGGACTGACCAGTTAGAACTGAGTGAAATAAAGGACTGACCAGTTAGAACTGAGTGAAATAAAGGACTGACCAGTTAGAACTGAGTGAAATAAAGGACTGACCAGTTAGAACTGAGTGAAATAAAGGACTGACCAGTTAGAACTGAGTGAAATAAAGGACTGACCAGTTAGAACTGAGTGAAATAAAGGACTGACCAGTTAGAACTGAGTGAAATAAAGGACTGACCAGTTAGAACTGAGTGAAATAAAGGACTGACCAGTTAGAACTGAGTGAAATAAAGGACTGACCAGTTAGAACTGAGTGAAATAAAGGACTGACCAGTTAGAACTGAGTGAAATAAAGGACTGACCAGTTAGAACTGAGTGAAATAAAGGACTGACCAGTTAGAACTGAGTGAAATAAAGGACTGACCAGTTAGAACTGAGTGAAATAAAGGACTGACCAGTTAGAACTGAGTGAAATAAAGGACTGAGCAGTTAGAACTGAGTGAAATAAAGGACTGACCAGTTAGAACTGAGTGAAATAAAGGACTGAGCAGTTAGAACTGAGTGAAATAAAGGACTGAGCAGTTAGAACTGAGTGAAATAAAGGACTGACCAGTTAGAACTGAGTGAAATAAAGGACTGAGCAGTTAGAACTGAGTGAAATAAAGGACTGACCAGTTAGAACTGAGTGAAATAAAGGACTGAGCAGTTAGAACTGAGTGAAATAAAGGACTGACCAGTTAGAACTGAGTGAAATAAAGGACTGAGCAGTTAGAACTGAGTGAAATAAAGGACTGACCAGTCAGAACTGAGTGAAATAAAGGACTGAGCAGTTAGAACTGAGTGAAATAAAGGACTGACCAGTCAGAACTGAGTGAAATAAAGGACTGACCAGTTAGAACTGAGTGAAATAAAGGACTGACCAGTTAGAACTGAGTGAAATAAAGGACTGACCAGTTAGAACTGAGTGAAATAAAGGACTGACCAGTTAGAACTGAGTGAAATAAAGGACTGACCAGTTAGAACTGAGTGAAATAAAGGACTGACCAGTTAGAACTGAGTGAAATAAAGGACTGACCAGTTAGAACTGAGTGAAATAAAGGACTGACCAGTTAGAACTGAGTGAAATAAAGGACTGACCAGTTAGAACTGAGTGAAATAAAGGACTGACCAGTTAGAACTGAGTGAAATAAAGGACTGACCAGTTAGAACTGAGTGAAATAAAGGACTGACCAGTTAGAACTGAGTGAAATAAAGGACTGACCAGTTAGAACTGAGTGAAATAAAGGACTGACCAGTTAGAACTGAGTGAAATAAAGGACTGACCAGTTAGAACTGAGTGGAAATAAAGGACTGACCAGTTAGAACTGAGTGAAATAAAGGACTGACCAGTTAGAACTGAGTGAAATAAAGGACTGACCAGTTAGAACTGAGTGAAATAAAGGACTGACCAGTTAGAACTGAGTGAAATAAAGGACTGACCAGTTAGAACTGAGTGAAATAAAGGACTGACCAGTTAGAACTGAGTGGAAATAAAGGACTGACCAGTTAGAACTGAGTGAAATAAAGGACTGACCAGTTAGAACTGAGTGAAATAAAGGACTGACCAGTTAGAACTGAGTGAAATAAAGGACTGACCAGTTAGAACTGAGTGAAATAAAGGACTGACCAGTTAGAACTGAGTGAAATAAAGGACTGACCAGTTAGAACTGAGTGAAATAAAGGACTGACCAGTTAGAACTGAGTGAAATAAAGGACTGACCAGTTAGAACTGAGTGAAATAAAGGACTGACCAGTTAGAACTGAGTGGAAATAAAGGACTGACCAGTTAGAACTGAGTGGAAATAAAGGACTGACCAGTTAGAACTGAGTGAAATAAAGGACTGACCAGTTAGAACTGAGTGAAATAAAGGACTGACCAGTTAGAACTGAGTGAAATAAAGGACTGACCAGTTAGAACTGAGTGAAATAAAGGACTGACCAGTTAGAACTGAGTGGAAATAAAGGACTGACCAGTTAGAACTGAGTGGAAATAAAGGACTGACCAGTTAGAACTGAGTGAAATAAAGGACTGACCAGTTAGAACTGAGTGAAATAAAGGACTGACCAGTTAGAACTGAGTGAAATAAAGGACTGACCAGTTAGAACTGAGTGAAATAAAGGACTGACCAGTTAGAACTGAGTGCACAATGATGTGCTTACATAGAACTAGGGGTGTAACCGCGGATCGCCCTCCACGGTTCGGAACGCATGTGTACCGCGGATCAATTGCAAAATGTTAACAAGTAATAATATTACTTAATATCTCTTGTAAATCACAATGTAGAGTTGCCATGAAAAGATAGACGCGACAGTTGCGTGCTTTGTTTTACTCTAAAGCGCAATGATAGGTTGATAATGCGAAAGAAAAATAATCTGTTGTTTGCTCACTACACGTGAAGCTGGGAATCCACAACAACAAGGCTGCGTTCGTAAATCCGCTCTGGAATCTGATCAGCGTTCAAGGAACGCCTCTTGTCCAATCAAATTACTTGGTCGCTTTATGACGTCGGACCCAGTGTGCGCTCCGTCGCTCTCAAAGCGAATTTACGAACGCGGCCCAAGTGTATCATGTTACGTTGTTCGGCGGAGAACAACTCGAAATGCCTCCCTCGTCATTTAAATCCCATGTATGGGAGCACTTTGGCTTCTCTGTCAACTATGACGGGAGGCACGAAAAAGGTAGCTCGACAACTTCTGATAATGTAGGCATTCTTTTCATACCATGTTCAAAATAAGCGTTCACTTTATTATTTAGTTAAAAGTGGCATAAAACATGTTTATTCATCTGCTTTAAAGAGCCCAGTGATTCACTGCTGCAACCAGGCGCCTCCTCCCTCTCTCCTATCATTTAAATTGAGTGTATTTCAGTATAATTATGTAATGTTTGAGTGTAGAATATGTTATATATACCTGTATATATATATTATATATGTATGTATATATATATTACCAGTTTTGACATCTTGAATGTTGTGGTTTTTGTCACATAGTAAAAGTGATGTTTTTACAGAATTCAAGGAAAAAGCAGTTTTTATAAAAACAAAAATGTTTTGTGTTGATCCGAAAAATGATCCGATCCGTGACTCAAAAACCGTGACCCGATCCGATCCGTGAGTTAGGTGATCCGTTACACCCCTACATAGAACTAAGTTTGTTTTTTAATGTGTATGGTTGAATGTGTATGTGTCGATCGCTCCAGAACTTTGGAGCCTGTACCGACTTTTGGCCATAAGAGACAAAGATGTTTTTGGGCTTGTATGGAGCAAGCACATCACAGCTTTTCACAAAGAAGGAACTGGTCCCAGTCCCCACTGTGTCAGCTATACTCAGGGCTCCCAAAGCTTGTGTTAACTCAAACTGCCTCTGACCTGTACACACACACACACACACACACACACACACACACACACACACACACACACACACACACACACACACAGTTTGACTCAAACTGCCTGACCTGTACACACACACACACACACACACACACACACACCACACACATACAGACAGACAGACACACAGTTTGACTCAAACTGCCTCTGACCTATATATACACACACACACACACACACACACACACACACACACATAAACAAACCCAAATATGTTTTAATACACACATGCAAACATAAAGGTTTAGTGATTAAAGTCATCGATGTATATATTTTGTATATATTTTGCTGTATTATATTATGTCTTTTTTGCTAATATATTGTTCATTACTGTTATAAGACATAAGGTTATAACCTAATGTAAATGTATTTTTAATAACAAAAAGTCTCAAAGCACCTTACACATTGCACATTTCCTTACACCAAAAAATGCAGCGTAGTTTATTCTTTTACATTTCACATGACTTTGTAGCTTATTTTTTCTTTTTTATTCTTTACTCAATGTTGGCTTCTTACCAATTTTACTGTTATACTTGAATTACTGTTTCGTGACCTCAACAACCCTTTGTCAATTTCAGTGTTGTCAGAAGGTAGTTTGTACAATAACAGGGTTTCTACCTCTAAACATTTGTAAACAGCACAGAAGTAACCTACTTATTGATTGATTTAAAGAACCAGGAATGTATTTTATGGTTTTCTTGTAACATGATTGTTTTTGTATATTTGCAGTATTATAGATTACACGTTTACAGTCATTTGAGTACATGTGGTATACTAAATAAAGATGAAGAATGATTGCAATGAAGGTACTGTACTGTACTGTACTGTACTAATGTGATTAACTCTAAATAGCACTTCTCAAGACATTAGCTACAAGGACTTGTTACTCGATTGTTTAATTGTTTTTGTTTTATTGCTTAACAAAAAACATATATATATTTTTTATATATTAATATTATTTCCGTTTTGTTCATAAATCTGAATTTTTCCATGGCTGAAACCCAATATTGCAATTGTAAAGCACCTACAGGCCAGAATCCCTATCCGTTTGTATTGAGGGAGGCCAGGCCTCCCCAGGAAAGTGGTTTCTCATAGAAGTCAATGTAATGCAATTATTTTCATGGCAATATGTATGGCGTCACGTTTGTGTCATTAGACCTCTGCAGCTCATCCAGAAGGCTGCTGCCCGGCTGGTATTCAACCTCCCCAAATACTCGCAGGTCACCCCTCTCCTTCGCACCCTGCACTGGCTCCCGATAGCAGCTCGCATCAGATTCAAGACCCTGGTGCTTGCATACCAGGCAGCTAAAGGGACAGCCCCTGCCTACCTGAAGGAAATGGTAACCCCCCAAACCCCTGCCCGCTCACTCCGCTCCTCCACCTCGGCTGGCCGACTGGCCCCACCTCCTCTACACAGCAGTCGGGCTGCCCGATCACGTCTCTTCACAACACTGGCTCCCCGCTGGTGGAATGAGCTCCCCACGGCCGTCAGAACGGCTGAGTCACTACCCATCTTCCGTCGTAGACTGAATCAAATCAAATCAAATCAAATTTTATTTGTATAGCGCATTTCTTACAAGATGCAACTCAATGCGCTTCACACAATGAAAATGTTCAGTCAATCAGTCAATCAATCAATACTGACAGAGCCGCGAGCAGGCAAAAGTAAAAACCTGTATACTATGTAGTCAGCTGTGCTGATTAATCAATTAAACCAATAGAGTGAGACAGGATATGTTCATGCAAGGTGCCTTTCAGGAAGTAGTGGAGATCGTGCACCTAGCCTATTGCATCTTTGTTCCGTGAACGACAACAGACAGTCCGACTCTGCCTGTCCACCTCCCTCCTCGCTTCAACATAAAAGCGCCAACGTTACACTTGTTTTTAGCATTTAGTATAGAAATAGTTAATATGGATAAAGGAACCACCAGGGCTGCCAAGTCTCACGCAATCACCGTGAGACTCACGCTCTCACGCCGCAACTCTATTTCTCACGGCGAGAAATAACAATTTGTTTTACGGGACTTTTATTTTTGAAATTCCTTGAAAGAAAGCTACTGGACATGAGTTTCGTGACGTCCTCTTTCTGCACTCGCGTTATTATGCTTGCGTGCGCAGTCGGAGCGGTAGATGAGCGTTGCATCTGTGTTCACGCGAGCTGCAGCATGAAGCGGACGGCCAAAACGGTAGGTAAATCTCACCTCATTCGAATTAGAATCCAGGTTCTTGATTAAAATATAAACTAAATTGAATCACTTAACTGCTTGCGAGGTAATTGATACTGTGAGCTCGTAATTGTAAAACTAAAACTGTGAGCAGTGAGCTCGTAAAAGGATATTTAGCGAAGTACGTAGTTGGCCCTGGTGGTGGTGGTGGTGGGGGGGGGGGGGGGGGGGGGGGGGGGGCGATGTTTCAGACCAGACAGATTTTCTTGTGCTTTTTATGTCATGTTTAGTTGTAAAAACTACCTCAAATCAGCACTTCTGATTTTGAATCATCATTGCATTTTGTCTGTTTAAAGATGTCATCGAAGCAGAAAGCAGGGAGCAGTAAGCAGGCAGACCTGCTTTCAATGTGGGCAGCGAAGGGTCAGCCCCCTTCCAAAAAGGTTGCCAGGTCAGAGGAGACAGAGGAATGGGACTGATGTGATGGGAGATACTTTGATGATTGTAAATGAACTCTGTAAACGAACTCTTGTAAACAAACCAAAATATTTTTTAATTTAAACTTACCTGTTCTAAAGTAATTGATAGTTGTATTGTTATTGTGTCTCTGGCAGGAGAAAAGCTGAATATCGGCTTTACTACTCGAGCTACGCTCAACAGGCTCCTTGATGCAGGAGACATTACACCGCAGCAAGTGGAGAGGTTCCAACAGGCAGCACTGGCATTTCTTTTGAGGGCTGTGGAGTATGCCATGGAGAAACTACCCCTGCGAGAGCCCCTGCTCAAACATGCCATGTTTGTTGATGTCCAGCAGAGGACAGAGTGTGGTGTGGAAGATGCCTTGTACTTTGTTGACAGGTTAGGGTTGACATGTTCTGATCATTTTGAATAGATTGTTAAGTTTGATAATCACATCTGAAAAACAAACCCCACTGTTCCAGTTGCTGTAACTATATCTGATCAGTGCACATTGTGTTCTTTTTAGATTTGCTGAACTTCTCCCGTACCACGGACCTCAAGAGCATGACAAACTCAGCGAGGAGTTTCTGGATTACCAGTTCATGGACATTCCCATGCCACCAGACCCAGCCACATTCGACGTTGAGAGCTTTTGGGGGA
Source organism: Nansenia antarctica (assembly GCF_963989245.1). Taxonomy (NCBI): domain Eukaryota; kingdom Metazoa; phylum Chordata; class Actinopteri; order Argentiniformes; family Microstomatidae; genus Nansenia; species Nansenia antarctica. The sequence goes on from NC_137684.1 coordinate 609,837, forward strand.
ACATGGCATCAGAGAAGAATAAGGTAATAATTATTCTGCACCCTTTGACATACTACATATTGACTTAATCAACTTGCTGCATAAGAAAATCCTTGAGTAATTAGGCTTCCTATGTACATTTTTCTAAGGTGAACGGGATGAGCAGATTTGGGAGGCTCTCTCATATTGCCAAATTGGTTTTGGTACTTCTGCATTCAAATGCTGATACAGAACGAGTGTTCTCCGTGGTGGGGCTGAACAAAACCAAAACCCGTAACAGTCTGGCTCTTGATGTAACCCTTTCATCCATCATGACTGTGAAGATGGCTGGCCTCGAGCCAGAATGTTTCAAGTGGGAGCCCCCTACCTCTGTTATTAAGGCATCAAAATCTGCCACAAACACCTACAACACAGAGTTATGAACACCGCTTGTAAGGGTTGGGGTTGTTGTACTGCATAAGATGTTGTAACTTTATAGGTCACATGGTTGATTGACAGTTAAAAGAGTGATTAATATGTTACACGGTTGATTGACAATTAAAAGAGTGATTAATATGTTACATGGTTGATTGACAGTTAAAAGAGTTATTCTGATGTTACATGATTGATTTATTTATAGATAGATGATAATAAATATACTATATTTTTATTACTGTCTGAATTTATCTTGTTTTATACAATTTTCCAATTGTTTTCATTTCTTGTGCTGGTTTATTATGATGTAAAATTGTAGGAAACTAGCAATAATAATAATAATTGGGTGGGAGAGAGGGGCCGCTGCTGCCAAACGTGCTCAGTTTTGCGTCGCTCCACCGGCAAAAAATCTCACTCCAAAGTTTGGGTGAAACTTGGCAGCCCTGGAACCACACATTATATTTAACTTATCTATGGAAATAAACATCTCAATTATTGCTTTTAAGGGTTTGTAATTCTATTTCTAATATCCTAATTCATTTGGTGAAAAACGGCAGGGACTGAAAGTGAAGTTTCTGACGGACGTGAATACATCTATAGCGCCATCAGGTGGGCAGCGGAGGGAATACATCTATACCGCCATCTGGTGGGCAGCGGAGGGAATACATATATACCGCCATCTGGTGGGCAGCGGAGGGAATACATCTATACCGCCATCTGGTGGGCAGCGGAGGGAATACATCTATATCGCCATCTGGTGGGCAGCGGAGGGAATACATCTATACCGCCATCTGGTGGGCAGCGGAGGGAATACATCTATACGCCATCTGGTGGGCAGCGGACGGAATACATCTATACCGCCATCTGGTGGGCAGCGGAGGGAATACATCTATACCGCCATCTGGTGGGCAGCGGAGGGAATACATCTATACCGCCATCTGGTGGGCAGCGGAGGGAATACATCTACACCGCCATCTGGTGGCAGTAGAGAACATTACACATTTACCTACCCGATCACTTCGATAACCACATTGCTGATGTGGATGACGGTTAGCTAATTCTGTTGGTTGATTCTCCCTGGACGACAAACACACACAAAATATAAGTATAAGTAAAGTATAAAACGAATCCTTATACACTTATACTTACACTTCAACTAAAACAGGTAGGAAATTCATACAAGTGTCGACAGGGAAGCAGTGGCGACGGGTTAGCATTGACCAAGCACTCTGCAGACACGTGCCAGGTCTGCGTTAGGTGCGTTGGACTTCTTGCTCAGCGAACTTTAAGAAGGTACAACACTAGTGAAATTGCTAGCTATCACGATTCAAAGAGGCATGTGCAAGCGAATATCTGCTAGCTGAAATTATAATTAGCCAAGAAAATCTCCGTTTACCATATTAGTTTATTACCAGACTGCGTTTCTCGTGAAGTCATTAGCTAAGCAGGCTAACCGCACGTGCTTATTTTATTGAGCAAAATCATAAAATGCACGACTATAACTAACTATTTTAACCAATAGTATATAGCTTATAGATTTGAAGAACAGGTTTAATCCACCACCAAGCTGAGTTTATTGCCGTGTTGTGGAAGCTAGCTCATAAGCACGTTTCAATTATATGTAATACAGCCACGTGCGATATTCTTTGTTTTAACTTGCAGTTGGCCAAGCTGTTGGGGGTTTGAACGATGGTTGACATATCCATTCTGAAGGTTATTATTTCATCATTCCATAAATGTATAGTATTAAGAACAACTTTTTTCTTAAGAACGCTTTGTGAATCCGGGCCCAGAATAACTTTTTATTTTTCTGAAGGGAACTTCGGTTGTAGTTGCCAGCAGTGAAATGAAAAAGACAGTAGTAAATGATGATCACAGTGTTGCTATAACTATCATCTTCTATCATTTTTATTTAGATGTATTATTGTGTAATGTTGTCTACTGTTTGAAATATTCTTTGATCAGTTGATCAGTAATTGGGTTTATTTTATTTAAATGACTTTAGGTTAGGGAGGAGGATGAGGAAGACGAGGAAGATAGTTGCTTCCGGGACCGGTACAGGTACGGAGGGGGTTGTAAAGCTTAATGCTCACTTTACAATGTGTCTGTATGTGTGTGTGTGTGTGTGTGTGTGTCTGTCTGTATGTGCGTGTGTGTGTGTCTGTATGTGTGTGTCTGTATGTTTGTGTGTGTCTGTATGTGTGTGTGTGTGTGTGTGTGTATGTGTGTGTCTGTATGTGTGTCTGTATGTGTGTGTGTGTGTGTGTGTGTGTGTCTGTATGTGTGTGTGTGTGTGTGGTAATCGTTTGTTGTACGTGTTTTTCAAAGAATGACAAAGATTCATCTGTACTAATTGTGTGTGTGTGTGTGTGTGCGTCCGTGCGTACGTGTGTGTGTGTGAATAACGTGTGTGTGTGTGTGATCCTGGTATCAGGTTATACATGACATTATTGACATAGAAGCTTTTTTTTCCACACGTAACATTCCCGGCCTTTTGCATCACGGGGGGGGGGTCAGGTCCCAGGTGGGGTCAGCCCAGGGGTACGGAGGCCCAGAGGGGCCAGACGGAGCGGGCAGAGGTTCAGTCAGCTCAGGGAGATCAACGGAGAGCAGTACGTCAGGGAGGTCACCTGCGCTCCGGCCGGGGTCAGGGTGCTGCTCTTCATGTATAAGAACGGGTAAGTTTAAACACTGATCCTCTCTGGGACGGGGTGAGTTTAAACACTGCATCTTTTTCCCTCCCTGTGTCTTTCTTTCTCTCTCTCCCTCACTCCCCCTCTTTTTTTCCTCACTCTGTACCTCCTCCATGCACTCTGCTCCATCTTCCCCTGCCTGATAGACATACTGTATCTCTCCCTCCCTCCTACTGTCGTGGATTAATTAATGAGACTCACGATAGGAACTTGCTTTAAATCTAGGTATAGTATTTATTGAAGAAAATGATATTTTACAGCTCTAGAGCGGACAGTCAACTTCTCAATGGGAAGCTTCCAATGACTGACACAAAACTCTCACATAGTACAATTGATATATTGTTAACATAGTCATAACATTCAGATTCAGATTCAGATTCAGATTCAGTTTATTGCCACTATGCATTACACATATAGGAATTTGCTTCGTCACCACAGCAAGTGCGTTTATACTTTTTTTTTCACATGTCAAAAAACAGGACAACACAACAACAACAACAACACAGCAACACAGGACAGACAACAGTGCATTGGATAGTGCGGTATAAAGTGCAGTGCAGAGTTTTTACAGTGAGTCCAGTTCAGTCCTGGGCAGACTTGGGGGCGGGGGGGAGGGGGAAGCCAGAGTCATTTATCAGTCTGGCGGCTGAGGGGTAGAAGCTGAGCCTGTGGCGGGCCTTCAGTGCCTTAGGCAGCCGCAACCTTCTTCCAGAGGGAAGCAGGGTGAGGAGGCCGTGGCCGGGGTGGAAGGGGTCTGCCATGATCTTCCTTGCCCTCCTCAGAGCCCTGGTGTCATGCAGGGAGTTGAGGGAGGGCAAGGGACAGCCGATCACCCTCTCTGCTGAACGTAGCACCCGCTGCAACTTGGCCTTGTCCTTGGTCGTTGCAGCAGGGAACCAGGTGATGATGGAGTGGGTGAGGATGGACTCTATGATGGCCGTGTAGAACTGGACCATCATGGACCTCGGCAGCCTGAGTTTCCTCAGCTGCCGGAGGAAGAACATCCTCTTCTGGGCCTTCTTCGTGAGGGCCTCGGTGTTCTGCTCCCACTTTAGGTCCCGGGAGATGGTCATGCCTAGAAAGCGGCATGACTCCACGGAGGCCACCGGGGTACCTCCCAGCGTGATGGGAGGGGGCAGGGCTGCTTTCCTTCGGAAGTCCACCACCATCTCCACTGTTTTCAGAGCATTTAGCTCCAGGTTGTTTAAACTGCACCAGCTCTGCAGCCCCTCGATCTCACCCCTGTATAGGCAGATTCGTCCCCCCCGGAGATGAGGCCCACCAGGGTGGTGTCGTCTGCAAACTTCAGGAGCTTGACCGAGGGGTGGCGGGAGACACAGCTGTTGGTGTAAAGGGAGAATAGTGCTGGAGACAGGACGCAGCCCTGCGGGGAGCCCGTGCTGGTGGACCTGGAGCTGGAAATGCTCTTCCCCAGCTTCACCCGCTGAGACCTGTCAGTCAGGAAGTCCGTGATCCACCTGCAGGTGGAGACCGGCACCTGCAGCAGGGATAGCTGGTGCTCCAGGATGTGTGGGAGGATTGTGTTGAAGGCCGAGCTGAAGTCCACGAACAGGATCCTGGCGTAGTTGCCTGCAGTGTCTAGGTGTTCTAGTACGTAGTGCAGAGCCATGTTCACGGCGTACTCCGTGGATCTATTGGCTCTGTACGCGAACTGCAGGGGGTCCAGCACAGGATCCGTGATGAGCTTCAGGTAGGCCAGGACAAGGCGCTCCAGGACCTTCATGACGACAGAGGTCAGAGCGACGGGTCTGTAGTCGTTGAGGCCTGTGACCTTGGCCTTCTTGGGGACGGGGATGATGGTTGATGCCTTGAAGCACGCTGGGACGTGACACAGCTCCAGCGAGGCGTTGAAGATGTGGGTAAACACCGGGGCCAGCTGGTCGGCGCAGTGCTTCAGGACAGAGGGAGAGACGGAATCCGGACCAGCTGCCTTCCGGGGATTCTGCCTCTTAAACAGTCTGTTTACCTCTCGCACTGTGACAGAGAGAGGGGGTGGGGAAAGGGGGGTGGGGGTGGGCGGGGCGGGTGAGGAGGGGGGAGGGAGGGGGGGGGGGAGGGGGGAGGGGGGGGGTAGCAGGAGCGACATTGGCCCCCCTGGGGGACGGGGGTGGTGGTTGTAGCCGGGGGGTGTGGAGGGAGAGGGCGGGGGTGGGCGGGAACCTCTCTTTCTCAAACCTACAATAGAACTCGTTCAGCTCGTTAGCGAGAGGGAGGTTGTCGGACATCAGCGGGGACCTGGGTTTGTAGTTGGTGATGGTCTTTAGGCCTTTCCAGACGGAGGCGGAATCCCCCTCAGAGAGCTGTTGCTGCAGCTTCTCCGAAAAGCGATGCTTCGCCTCCTTCACCGCTTTGGCGAACCTGTACTTGGCCTGCTTGACCCGATCCACGTCCCCACTGTGCCTAGCCACCTCCTTCTCTGACCTCAGACGCCTGAGTTGGGATGAAAACCAGGGCTTGTCGTTGTTGAAGGACTTCCTGGAGCGGAGGGGGACACACACCTCCTCGCCAAGGCTGATAAATGATGCAACAGTGTCTGTGTATATATCCAGATTGTTACCAGCCTCTGGCCCCGCCCACTCCACCAAGTCCTGGTCACAGCCTGCACTCTCCAACCAGGCGCAGAGTCGCTCACATGCCTCACTGGACCACACCCTGAATCGCCGTACAACAGGTTTAGAGAGTTTTAACCTCTGCCTGTAGCGAGGGATCAGGTGTATGAGGATGTGGTCACTGTAGCCCAGTGCAGCACGGGGGACAGAATGGTAGGCTTGACGAGCTGTACAGTAGCAATGGTCCAGAGTGTTCACCCCCCTGGTGGGACACGTGACTTGCTGCCTGTATTTGGGGAGCGCCCGGCTAAGATTAGCCTGGTTAAAATCCCCCAAAACAACAACAAAACTGTCCGGGTAACTACGTTCCACACTCATCAATTGCTCTGCCAGTGTGTCTACTGCTGCGGTGACGTCAGCATCAGGTGGAATGTAGACACACGCGAGAATGAATGAGCTGAACTCACGGGGGGAATAGAATGGACGACAGAGTATGAATAGGGATTCTATAGCCGTGGAACAGTGTTTGTGGAGCACTGTCACCTCGGAACTCCAGCGCACGTTTACAAAGAACATTAACATTGATAACGAGTCTGAGAACAGGGAGTAAGTTCTCGTGGGACCGACAGAGAGTCCTAAACGAACTGTTTATAACACCCAACCCCTCCCACCCCACCCTATCCCACCCCCCAACCTCCCAACCCCACCCTATCCCCCCACCCCAACCCCCCCCCACCCCTCCAAACGGTCTCAGAGTCCCCATGTGCGCCCTCCTGAACCACCACCTCCTCAGCCTGGCCGTCAGGTTCCCGGAGACCAAGTTCCTGAAGATCCAGCCGGGCCTGTGCCCACCGGAGCGCCACCCGGAGCGCCACCTGCCCACCGTGTTCATCTACGACACGGGGCGCATCATCTGCAGGCTGGTCGGGGAGAAGCAGTGCGGGGGCCGGAACATGCTGGCAGAAGGTGACACAGAGAAGCGTGCACGCGCACACACACACACACACACACACACACACACACACACACAGGCTTCAAACTTCCTCTGACTGTGGACCCGCCCCCCTCTCTGTCTTCCTCCCCCCAGAGCTGGAGTGGGTGTTGGCCTACTCCGGAGCCTTATAGTTATTGACAAGTACGAGGCCCTATAGGACGAGGGCGTGGACGTTAGGACAGCTGTCTGAACAGGAGGAGGGGTCCAGCAACAGCGACCAATACGACGACAACAAAGATGATGATGATGATGATTATTATTATGATGATAGTGATATTGTTGAGACAGATATAAATGGCGAGGAGTGATTTAAAAATGAACAGTAGATGCTAAGCGGGACCCTTAACCTTAACCCTTAACCCTTGACGCTGAAATTACAACGGGACTGTTTAAAGTGTGTTATTTAACTGTTAATTCAATCAAATAAAGTTGTGTTTTTCTATTATACTTTTAATAAAGAATGAATATAATTATACACGGATTTCTCTCGACCGCTATTGGCTAATACTTTAATGAACCATATAATTAATTTAAGAGAATGAAATACTTGCAGGTTTGTGTTTGGGAAATGTCTTGTTTTTGTGTGGTATTGTGCTATTGAGTTTTTTTCATCCTTGCTTAATTATATAGCTACCTCTAAGCACTGTTCAACTGCCAAAAAACCACCTAAGTTTAGTTTACCTACACAATACTTTGATTGGCTACAAAATGAAGCATAATAATGTATGTATTTCTAGCGGATAAAGTCACCTTTGACACTGTAATGTTACTTTGATTGGCTACAAAATGAAGCATCGTAATTTATCAATTTCTAGCGGATTAAGACACCTTTCACTGTACGATGTTACTTGATTGGCTACAAAATGAAGCATCATAATTTATGCATTTCTAGCGGATTTAGTCACCTTCGGCACTGTAAACAGACCTGGACGTCGTGTGGCCCGCGGGCCGGTTCTGAATGTCCCGTGAGGTCCAAAACCAACTAAATAACTTTAACTGATGACTAAAACACGTCAAATGAGCTTTTATTGTGGATAGACATGATTGTTTAGCAGGTGTCATTCAGCTTGAATGAACGCAGCATCAAACCAAATGCATCGGAGCAGGCAGGTAGCCTAGTTAAAATGAACGATAAAAAGAGGAAGATGAACACCGAGTGTCGGGTGTTCAGTAAACCATGGACTTCAATGTATTTTTTCACAGAAGTCGCCGGTTTAAGTTGTGCGTTTAGTTTGTAGTGAACGTTTCGCTGTATGTAAGGATTTCAACCTCAATCGTCACTTTCAGACGAAACACGAGGAAGAGGAAAGGTGAGGACATCCGAAGCATTGCAAAATCATCAAGGGATTTTCACAAAGTTTCATGCTAATAAAGAAGGAATTGTCAAAAACAGTTATGGGCGAGGTCACAAAATTGCCCAAAACAGCAAGCCATTCTCGGAGTTACTTTGATTGACTACAAGATGAAGCAATTATAATGTAGGCTATTCATTTCTAGCGGATAAAGACACCTTTGGCACTGTACAATGTTATTTTGATTGGCTACAAAATGAAGCATCCTAATTTATGCATTTCTTTTTTTTTATACTTTATTGCAGGACTTTACATTACATTTCACAAGTTCATTTCACACACTTTACAAGTTCTTCACTTGTTTAAGTTCATCCTGCATCATTTTTTTTATTTTTATTTTTATTATTATTATTTTTTATAGAGAGAACAAGAAATAAAGAAAATAAAGAATAGAGACTAGAGAGAAAATATAAAAGAAAAAAAAAAGAGAGAAATTATAGGGATAGAAATAGAAAAGTAAGAGACAAAGGGAGGGGGGTGGGAGGGGTGGGATCGGGGAGGGTTGGGGGGGGGGGCTTCCTTCCTACTCATTCATTCGGTCCATTTACTCCAGTTCATAGTGAATTGCTCTTCACGGCCTCCCACTTTGCAAGTGTTGTGTATTTCTTATTGGTTATGCATCAAAGAACAATTATTGAGTTTAAGATGATTTAATCCGAGTTACAAACAGATTTATACATACACGTGTTGATCCTGTGGGCTGGTGCAAAAAAGAGGCCGCTCCCTCCCTTCCTGGCTGGTTTTGTCTCAGTCCCCTAGATCCCTGCCCTCTTATGCAAATACAGTCACAGGTCATAGCCTATCACCTTATCCAGATGGCCATGAGGGCCGTCCCCTGTGATGTCACCACGGCCCCAAGTCCGAGGGCTGGTCAGATTACAAGAGCCATTGCACAACACTAGAAAATAGGATATATATAGTAGAAAATATACGACACATCCCCCCTCGGACCACCCAGAGGGTGTTCCGAAACTAAACGACCACAAAACAAAAACAAAAACACAAAACCCCACAAAATATCCCAAAAAAAATAAAAAAATAAACAACAACAAACAGAAAAACTACACCAACACACAACACAAGAAGCACAATAACACAGACCAACCCAGGACCAGTATTAGGAACCAAAGATATTATAAACAAAAAATAGAAAACAACCAATAATAAAAAGAATCTTGAAAATAACAATCACAATTAAACTAAACACAGTTCATCATGCACAAATCAATACAGAAACTTCCAACGACCGATGTTTTCTTTGTCCTTGAAGCGTCAGGGTCAGAGGTTACTAGCACTTGTACCCAGTTGGAGAACAGCCTTTACCGCTGTCTCAGATTGATAACACTTTCATAGTCAGGAGCTTCCATTTTCGTTGCGCTAGGAACAGAACCTCTCTCTTAGCTTTGTATAACCACCACATCACTTCTCAACTGACCTCAATCACACAATATAGAAACAAACAAACAATACACAAATAATGACATTCAGTTATCATAACACATAATTCTCCAACAGTAAGCATAGGACAAAGGGAATGCATTAATGCATAGATCTTCACCTCAGGTGAGGACTAGTCTTCTGAAAAGTTCATTAACGTGGACTGAGTGACTGATTTTCCAAAAACAGTCAATGAGGCCCTGCCTCCTAAGAAAGTCAAAAATCATGTCTGCTATAATAGGTGCTCCTATCTTAGCAAAATAAGTTTCCCATGCCCCTAAGACCGTTTCCAGCCATGCTATCATCTGCTGTCCATTCCCGTCGTTCCCTTTGATCTGCTGCTTCACTACCCTATTCATAGTCTTTAATCTTTTCCTAACTGGTCGTCGTCCGTCAGTGTCATTGAGGTTCAGGCAGCCGCCTGGTCCCCTCCCACGCTGATCAAGGTCTGGGGAGTCGCCCTCAGCATCATCTGAAGCATGGTGCAGGCACTCGCCAGCATCCCCAGTAGCACAGGTGTCCAGGCTTTGGACACTCCCAGGCTGGACCTCCAGACTGTCAACACTCTCTGCTTCGTTGGTTTCTGGTTTATTGGCATCTGGACAGCTTTCCACTGTCCCCTCGGCTTCAGGCATTGCCGGTAATATCACTGGCTGTAACGCTGGCATTGCCACTGGCTCAGGCAACACCACAGCATCTCCTCGTAGCTCCTCCTTCTCAGGTTCTCTGGGGACCTCGGCACCTGTTGGCACAACATCCTGCCTACTCTGTACATCCACCCCCCTGTCCACCACCCGTGGCCCTATTGGGGTAGGGATATGCCCAGACACCACTGGTGTACCCACTCTGATGTTGTTTCTCCAACAGACCCCACATTGACCCAAAGCATGGTCAATCTGTTCCATCAAATATGGACTCCAAAACCCATATTCCTTGGTGATCTTGCGTCTTACCTCCCCCCTAGCCACATGTGCTAATCCATGAGCTTCCCGTATTAACATGCCTAATAAATCTGAGGGTGCTACAACCAACCCCTCATGATTCCTCCATAGACCTGTGTCATCCTGACTTGCCCCCCTTGCTAGCCAAACGTTCTTGTCTAACATAGTTGCTCTACTCTGTAACATCAATAAATCCTCAAGTGTGACCATGCCCTGTAATTGCTTTTCATGTGTGACCAGAAGACCTTTACCTGCCTTGTCTGCTCCTGTAATGGCTTTGGCTGCATCCTCTGCAGCCCTGTTACCTTGTGTGACATGTGATGAGTCAGACCTGTGTGTGGCACACTTCACTATGGCTAATTCCTTTGGCTTCATCATGGCTTGTAACAGCTTCATGATCTGTGCGTGGTGCTGTATAGGCGTACCATCAGTTCTCTTAAAACCCCGCCCCCTCCATACAGCTCCATTAAAATGACAAACATTATGTACATAGGCAGAGTCGGTGTACACTGTCACTCTCCGTCCGGTTCCCAAGTTGCATGCTTCCGTGAGGGCAATCAATTCAGCCAACTGAGCTGAGCATGGCTGAGGAACTGCCTCAGCCTGTTCTACAATAAACTTTGAATTCTGTGCTTTAACTAAGGAATACCCAGCGCACAAAGTTTCTCCTACCCCGTAACAAGACCCATCAACCCAATATTCTATATCAGCTCCCTTTAAAGGCAAAGCTTGTAGGTCTGTTCTATGCTTAATCACTCTGGCCGTCGATGGAATCTGAACACCGGATGGCACCGTCACCTGACAGCCGTCAGGTGTGCATTTTACTGTACAGTTCAATTGGCATTGAGCATCTTTCCCTAGCAGCCCTGTTGGCGTGTGTTCTGACACAAGTGTTGACAGAGTTGCTCTCTGTCCCTTGTACTCTAAGTCTACAAGCTCAGTTGTAGGAATCAGCTGTTTAATTCCCTCAAATCCGATTGTCTTGACATATTCTCCAGACATAGGAAGGTGCGTGGCGTCTTCAGGCTTCTTTGTCACCACCAGCTGGCACCTCCCACTCGGATCTTCCGGGCACCCCTATAGGCCAGCTGCTGGGCCTCCGTAAGGGTTCATCACTCCTGGAGCAGGTGTAGTAGGAGGCCAATATCCTCCTCCTTGGCTCCCCCCTGCGCCCCCCTGGGGCCTGTTGCAGCAGGTACAGGCTAGATGTCCATTCTGGTCGCATTGGTAACACAGTTCTAGCATCTTCTTCCCTGCTTCTGTCCATCCCCCTGGTGGTGGTCCTTGGCCAGGCTGGTTGTACATCTGGTATGGAACCGCTTGCACCCCTGGTGGCCCTTGTGGGTATGGATACCCCCCTTGTGGCCCCTGTGGGTAGGACTGGTAAGTAGCAGGATACCCCCCTTGTGGCCCCTGTGAGTAGGACTGGTAAGTAGCAGTCTGCACTCCAGGTGGCTGTTGCTGTGGGGCTAAAGCCTGCACTCCCTCTATGTTCCTCTCGCTTTCAGTCAATTGCAAATGAGTCAATATTCTGAGTGATTCTTCGTCTTCTGCCTTCTGTATCTGAATATTCTTTCGATATAACTCAACTTGATGAGCTACGTGGTCTATATAAACAGCTTTGTTCATGTGTCGTAGCCCCACCACTTCTGCTAGCTTATCCTTAACTGGGGTAGGAAGCCCTTCTTGTATTTTTTTCCCTGATTATGGATTTTTCTAAGGGGTTATCTTCAGCGTCTTTCCCTGTCACACTTCTCCATTGAGAGTGCACACGGGCAACATAACCCCTGGGATTCTCATCCCCCCCCAGTGGCTTCACAATGATATTGTCTGGGTGAATGTGAGTAGGGTAGGTCTCTCTGATTGCTTTCCACAGCCTGCCTCTGTTTGCTGCGAAGAGCTCTGGATCATAAACTGATGTATTGATATATCTATGAAGTCCTGCCTTCATCAATATTTCCTGCATTGTATCCAATCCTGCAATAAAAGCTAAGAGTCTTTTCAGGTCTCCCATTGCGGCCTGCGTTCCTGTCAGTATCACGTCGACCTCTCGCGTCCACGAATGTCCTCCCTCCTCCAGAACTGGGAGTTTCTCGATCACTTCAGACAGATCTGTATGATGCCACGGATGATATTCCATCTTGTTACCCCGAATCAGCACTGGACAGTTCTTTAATGTATTTGATGACATTCGGTGACAATCTTCCTCTCTTTCCGCTTTCTCCGGGCGTCTTCTCCCACCTTTCCTTTCGGCTGTGGCTATCATCTTCCTGACCTGCGCGTTGTAGCCTCCATCTGCATTATCGTCATCACTTGAGTCTTCACTGCCATCTTCGCTGTCATCTTCCTCGTCACTCCTGTCGTCCCCTTTTCCCCTTGGCTCCTTCTTCTTCTTCTGGGAATGGTCCTCCAGTGCCTTAGCATATGGAGGGGGACTGGAGACAGGACACATGTCTGGGGATGGAATGTTCAATTTCTGTTCCAGTGTTCTGGCCAATTCTTTTTTCTTTTCCGGTTCCATCTGAGCTATTTTCTGTCCCTCTACCTTAAATAGATCTAAAATAGCTAACTCTAACTTGCGTTTCTCTGATCTAATCTTTCCTCTTTGATGTGCTTTGTGCCCATTGATAAGTATTTCCAATGTTGCAATTATTTGTAAATTAAGGCTGCCCTCTTTCGGCCACGGCTGTTCAATGTATGCCCAACGGCTATTCCATTTCGTAGACATTTTGCTAATTTCCCTAACAAGAGGATTCATTTTTTCCACTACAGCCATAGGGGATAACGTAGCCAACATTCCACGATGTTCACTAATATCTTTTAACAGCTTCGTGGAATTCGACCCCATTCTACTTGCTCAATATGCTGACAATATTCTATATTAGATAAGGTGTACGCTTCTTACAACCCACCTTCCTATTGTCTTGTTTGCTAAACAAATGCTAGTCCAATATAACTGTATTAACCATCCCCACAAAACCCTGCAACTCAAAATAACAGATTTGCCTCTTGTGTATGTCAGTGCAGTATTAACTTAAATCTAATCTCTGTGTAAGTACTTTATACTTAAATGTGTTTCCTAATTGTTTATGAATATGTGTCACTTAATTACTCATTCAATACTAATTACAGTTCTGGTCAACACAATTATTAAATCACAAAGTCTGGTCAACACCTAAGTATTCACCGATTTACAAAAACCCTTTTACTGCTTATTTATCAAATATGTACTATTCTGCTATTCCTTAATCAAACACTGTGGAAATGACCTAACTAAAATAAAATATGTAAATTACAAATATGAATTACAACCTGTAAATAAATCAACTGTTAAATGAAAGGAATGAATGATTAGTTATTAATTACAACCTGTTAAAGAAATCGACTTGTTATTTGAAAGGAATGAATGATTAGTTAGACTTAGTCATTGTACAATCGTATACTTCATTGATGCAAACCTGTGAAGTCATTCAGCTATTTATCAAAATATCAAAAAAGGAATGATTATCATTAGATTATCACAAAACAATTGATCAAAGTTTTGTGAAACAGATAATGAATGATCTGAATAATTAATTCAACCAATTAGTAATTAATTAAATTAATTAAAGTAATTTAATAACAATCATCTACAAACATCATCAATGAAGGAGGGTTGTATTTCATCAATTTACAGAGAGCCAATGTTTTAAAAATGTCTTGTCGTGTTTTGGCCAGCAGATGGAGCTGTGCTCCGGCTAACGCGCATCGATTGCGCATGCGCCAGCTCTTCCGTGTAAAATGGCGTCTATGAATGTTCCAACCGTAACTCTAAACTATTAAAAAATACCCCGCTGATCAATTCACTTTATCTCTATCTCTAAAATACTATAGTCTATGTAATGCAACAATCACACGCAACCCCCCTACGTGTCCGAAGCCTAAAGGCCAGAGGCAGAAAGCAGGCGGCTCAATTTAACAACCCTTTTGTCCTTGAGAAACCACCGCGTGTTTGTAGCCTGCTTTAAAACAATCTCTTTAACACAACTTGTTTTCATAAACGATTACTTTTCACGACACAGCAATATCAAGATTATCTTTCAATCCAGTTAAACTATTATTTATCTCATTCAAATATTCTACAATGTATTCACGTTTTCCAGTCTCTTCACAGAGATGTCTAAAGGCCCTGTGTGTCCGCGTGTCTGCGCGCGTGCCCGAGCGTGCGTGTTATCGCTCCGTTTACAACAATGGACAATGCAAATGGCGCCTAAGCTCCGCTGACAGGACACTGCAAATGGCGCCTAAGCTCCGCTTACACAATGGCGTCCTTTCACACAGACAAAAGAGTCTCATATGTTTTTCACTGCTACAATACAAAATAGACTACAGTCCATTTACACTTTAACACAATTCTACACACACACTCACGATATTCCGTAATACCGTCCAAACAATATCTATTAGTTACAAAAATAGACTACACAATATTACACAAAAAGGCGAATTACCAAATTCGGCCCTTATCACCAACCCAGGCTTATTAAAGATTATGAAAAGTTTGTTTCTATTCCAACAAGATTACCGTTACACAAGATTCTTTTGACTATAACTTATCTGAGATTTACAGTCTATTTTAAACACACCAATCGACTAGAGAGAGATCTCTGCAGAAAACCTACCTTCTTCGTCGGATTGAAGAGTTTGCACAATACTGTAAATTAAGCTATATTGTCTCCTGCTAGGCTCGCCATGTGTTGTGTATTTCTTATTGGTTATGCATCAAAGAACAATTATTGAGTTTAAGATGATTTAATCCGAGTTACAAACAGATTTATACATACACGTGTTGATCCTGTGGGCTGGTGCAAAAAAGAGGCCGCTCCCTCCCTTCCTGGCTGGTTTTGTCTCAGTCCCCTAGATCCCTGCCCTCTTATGCAAATACAGTCACAGGTCATAGCCTATCACCTTATCCAGATGGCCATGAGGGCCGTCCCCTGTGATGTCACCACGGCCCCAAGTCCGAGGGCTGGTCAGATTACAAGAGCCATTGCACAACACTAGAAAATAGGATATATATAGTAGAAAATATACGACACAAGTAATTCTTTCCATTTCTTTTATGTCTTCAACAGTTTTTTTCCAATTATTAACGGATGGTGGGTTTAAGTCCAACCATTTACGTGTGATTTGCTTTAAAGCCGCGATACGTAGTATGGTGTACAAATATTTATCTCCCTCTCTGTATATATCTAATGGAATAAGACCGAGTATAATATTGACTGGATGTATAGGATTTTGTAAGGTAAATGTATTTTTTATTTTTACTTGAACTGCCTCCCAAAACCTTTTCAATTTAGGGCATGTATAGAAAATGTGTGTGTGATTGGCTTCTCGTTCCGTACATTTCCTCCAGCATTCTGCATTGCCTGTTGGCCTATATTTTGACAACATTTTCGGTGTTAGGAAGATCTTCATATTTATTTTCCAAGCAAATTCTTTCCAGAATTTTGATTGTGTTGTCTTAAATATTCTTTTGCATGCTTCTTTCCACTCGTCATCCGTAATTGTTATTGCTAATTCGTTTTCCCATTTTTCTTTAGTGTTATCTTCTTGTATCTTGATTTCTTGCATGATTTTGTAAATTTTTGAGATTTTTGTCTTTTCACTGTTTCTATTTTTGATCAGATATTCCATTAGTATATGTGATCTTTGTTCCTGTCTCCTCTGCTGTGTTATAAGGTAGCTTCTAATTTGTAAGTACTTAAAAAAATAATTACTTATATTAAATTGATTAACTAAGGTTTCAAATGAGTCTATCATGTCATTTGTAAACATCTGTGAGTACACCTGTAGTCCCTTCTTAGCCCATTCTTCTAATATTTTGTCTGTTTTATTAGGTAAAAAGTCTGGGTCACTGGCTATCTCTCTCAAATAAATACATTTGTCATCACATTTATACATTTTACGAATAGTTTTCCAATTTTTGAGGGTATTTTCTATGCATCTGTTATTTCCACTATGTTTTTGAATATCCTTTAGACTCAGAAAAGGTAGTGTTCCTATTGATATTGATATTGCTTGTTTTTCTATGTCTTTCCATTTGGTTTGAACCGAGTTATTCATCCATTTCATTATTGTATCTATTTGAGTTGCATGGAAATAGGACTTTAGATCAGGGAAATTAAACCCTCCTTTTTCTCTGGTTTGAGTTAGTATACTAAGTTTTTTCCGTTTACTTTTGTAGTTCCAAATGAAATTTGAGAGCATTGTATTCCATTTTTTGAAGCTACGCTGTGGAATGGGAACTGGTAATGTTTGAAATAAAAACAGAAACTGTGGGAGGATCATCATTTTGACGCTTTCTACTCTACTCATTAAGGATTCAGGTGTTATCTTCCATCTATTAAGATCTTCTCGTATTTTATTTTCAAGGGCTTGATAATTGTCGGTGTATAATGTTGTTATATCTCCAGTGAGGTAGATTCCTAAATATTTGATTTTCTTTGCATCCCATTTCAACTTGTATTTTTCCTTAATTTCCGAATCTATCTGTTCTCCAATTGTTAATACTTCACACTTACTTTCATTTAGTTTATAACCAGAGTGTTTACTATATTCTGTAATTGCTTCCATTAGGCTTGGTAAGGATTGGGCTGGTGATGTTAAATAAACAACCACGTCATCTGCATATAATGCCAGTTTGTGCTGTTCCTCTTTTATCGTTATGCCTTTGATGGTATTATTTTTCCTTATACTTTCTGCTAGTCCTTCCATGCATATAGCAAATATAACTGCTGAGAGTGGGTCTCCTTGTCTTGTACCTTTATAGATTGGAAATCTTCTGGATATTGTGCCATTTACTTTTACTCTTGACACTGGATTTTTATACATTCCTTGAAGCCATTTATTAAAATTCTCATGAAATCCAAAGTTTCTTACAATTTCAAACATGAATGGCCATAGCACTCTGTCAAATGCTTTTTCTGCATCCAGTGTTAAGAGTAGAAGGTTTTCACCATTGTTTTGTGCGTAGTCCATTATATTTAACGTCCTCCTTATATTATCTGACAACAGCCTACCTGGTATAAAACCACATTGGTCGCTGTCTATTATATCTGGCACGATGTCCTTTAACCTATTGGCAATAATGGCTGTTACTATTTTATGGTCCGTATTCAGTAGTGATATTGGCCTGTAAGACGAACATTCAGTAGCGTCCTTACCTTCTTTATGTATAACCGTTATTATAGATATAAATTATAGCACAACCTGTGGAGTTCCCCAGGGGTCCATTTTAGGACCGTTGCTTTTTAGCCTATACATGCTACCCCTCAGTTCTGTTATCAAGAAGCATAGCGTTAACTACCACAGCTATGCTGACGACACTCAGCTTTATATCTCAGTAACTCCCAACGACTACAAGATGATCGACCACCTGATAGACTGTATTGCCGATATTAATATTTGGATGACACAAAACTTTCTCCAACTCAATCAAGAAAAAACAGAGGTATTGATCATTGGCGAGAAAACTGGGAGAGAGAAATTATCTGCACACTTGAAAACACTAGCTCTTAACACTAAGTGTCAGGCCAGGAATCTTGGTGTCATAATTGACCCAGATCTAAATTTTGAAACTCATATAAATAACACTATTAAAACATCCTTCTACCATCTAAGAAACATCACTAAGGTACAATCATTTCTCTCCCAGGCAGACACTGAAAAATTAATGCATGCGTTTGTTACTAGTAGGCTAGATTACTGTAATGCTCTCCTGACAGGTCTCCCCAAAAAAATGATAAATAGACTACAAATGGTTCAAAATGCTGCTGCTCGTGTCCTTACTAGGACCAAACGGAGAGCGCACATCACACCTGTCTTGAGATCACTACACTGGCTCCCTGTCAGTCATAGAATAGACTTCAAGATCCTTTTACTAGTTTATAAATCACTTCACTGTGATGCACCCAATTACATGGTGGACATGCTCATAAGATACACACCAGCTAGACCCTTACGGTCTAGTGGCACGGAACTTTTAATAGTGCCAGAGGCTAGGACAAAGAGATTTGGAGGATCAGCTTTTAGCATATATGCTCCTAGATTGTGGAACACCCTACCTGAGGGCCTGAGGTTGTCTAAAACTCAGGACATTTTTAAGCGTGACCTCAAAACCTACTTATTCAATGTCGCCTTTTGATACTACGGGAGACATTGGACATTATAGAACTAGGATCACTAGGCCACTACACCATACTCGTGTTTTTGAGATTTGTATTGACAGGAAAATGGACCCGGGTGCTGATGAGGCACTGTCAGCTCCAAATAGCACCTAGAGCAGTACTGGAACCGGTACAAGAGTGTACCAGGACCACCATCAGGTTGTATTGCTGTCATCTTTACTGTCTCTATTGTGTTGTTGCATTATAACTGTGCTTAAGTTTCTCTTTTGGCAGGACCTGTGACCATACTGGATGCAGAACGATGCAAATACAACACAAAATTTATGGACAGTATGTACGCCGATAATATGCAAGGAATTTTTCCTGGATACATGGTGTACAGGTTTTTGCCCTTGCTTGCTTGCTTTGTGCCGGTGGTCCTAGCCTCCCCTGGGGGACCGCTGGGTACTGGTAAGCAAACTGGCTAGTAGTCGCTCTATTGGTAGAGGGCTGCAAGGGAATTTTTTCCTGGCTACATAGTATACAGGTTTTTTACTTTTGCCTGCTCGCGGCTCTGTCAGTATTGATTGATTGATTGACTGATTGACTGAACATTTTCATTGTGTGAAGCGCATTGAGTTGCATCTTGTAAGAAATGCGCTATACAAATAAAATTTGATTTGATTTGAATTTGATAGATGAGTTCCAAGTAGTTGCCCAATTTCCCGTTTGTAATACAAACTTATATGCTTGTAAAAGTAGTGGTATCAATTGTTTTTGAAAAGTTTTATAAAATTCATTAGTATATCCATCATCACCTTGTGTTTTCCCCATTTTAAGATTATTTATTTGATGTTGTATTTCATTTACTGTGATGTCCTTAATGAGCTGTTCATTTTTTGATCTTGTTACTTGCTTTAAGTTTAACTTATGTAAGAAATCTTTCATTAGTCCCAGGTCAATGTTTCCTGTGTTTTTATAAAGGTTCTCATAATATTTTACGAATTCTTCAGCTATTTTATCCTTTTCCGTTATTGTTCCAGAGCCTTCTACAGTCTTCAATTTCGAAATGTATGCTTTTTTAGTCTGTGTCTTAAGTTGATATGCTAGGAGTTTTAAAGACTTAGGTCCTCCATCGTAATATTTCTGTTTGGTGTATGTCATTAATTTCTCCACTTCCTCTGTACGAATTTTATCCAACTCCTTATACTTCTTTTTTAATTCATTTTTTACTATTATTTCATTTGTATTTTTTAATTTGTCTTCCAAGTGTTGTATTTGTTGTTCAAGTATTTTCTGTTTTTGTTGTGTTTGTCTTTTCTTCCATGCGCAATATGCTATTATCTGTCCTCGTAGTACCGCTTTAAGGCCCTCCCATATAATAGTTGGATTAGTATCTCCATTGTCATTTATCTCTACGTATTCTTTTATGGCTTTATTGATTTTTTCAACAAAGATCTTATCTTGGAGAAGTGAGTTGTTTAATCTCCATATTTTTTCTCCTTGCTTTATATCCAAATGTATAGTTATAGATAGCATAGCATGATCTGATAAATCCCTTGTGCCTATTGTACATGTTTCCATCCTCTCTACGTCTTTTTTAAACATGAAGAAATAATCCAGTTTATTGGAAGTTGGAAATCGTCCAGAATAATATGTATATGTTTTTTTAGTTGGATTTAGCATCCTCCATATGTCTACTAATCCAAATTCTGACATTGCACTTCTTAAAATTGATGATGTTTTATCAGCTCTGTGTGGTTTATTATTTGAGGAATCTAGCTTAGAATTTATTGTAAGATTCATATCTCCTCCCATTAGGGTGATTCCTTTACATTTTGTCATTAACATTTCGATTATTATTCTGGGCCTAATTCCGGTGGATAGTATACATTTAAAAATGAGAGAGTAATTGACTCTATTTTACCAATTACTAAAACAAACCTGCCCTCTTTATCGTATATATGTTGTTCTTCTATAAATGGTATGTGTGGTTGTATAATTATAGCAACACCCCTCTTCTGTGTTCCATATGAACTGGAGTAAATTTGTCCCCTACTCAATTTGTCATGTTCTTTTTTTTTTAAATGGGTTTCTTGTAAAAAGAGGACATCTCCTCCAGCTCTCCTCAGCTGGAGGATAATCTTTTTCCTCTTAATTATGTTATTCAAGCCATTAACATTTAATGATATTATTTTCAACTTTTTCATATCTCTGTTTAAGGGCTTCATTTTAAATTAACATTGCGAGTATTTCATAAAGTAAGCATATTATCGGGACTAGGAAAACAGTAGGAGGGGGAAGGACAGTAATGAAAGGAGAAAGAGGGAAAGAGGAAGAGGAATAGAAACGAGAAGGCATAATATGAGCTGAAGGAAAAGAAAAAGAAAAAAAAAAAACTGGCAGAGCAAGACCTGTACCCCCCCCCCCCCTCCCGCACACACACCCATACCCCCCACATACCCACATGCAGCCAGACACGCACGCACACGCACACACGCAGCCTCTCCACGCGCGCACACACACACACACACACACACACCCACACCCACACACACACACACACACACACACACACACACACACACACACACCAGAGCAGCGAGTAGAAACAACAAATACACACACACACACACACCACAAGACAACACAAAAAGAACAACAACGTCCTACATGGATAACCCATGCAATACTAGAAGGCGAGTCCCTAGAGAACTCCAAGGGGGCGAAATAAATTGATCATAAGAAAAATAAGTCCTTTACTTTAGGTAAACCAATACGGCCCGTTGATCTACACAGAGTAGAGAATACACAACCTTAGGCAGGGCCGTAATGAAAGATACTGGGAAAACAAAATTAGCAACAAAACAACCGTCAACAGCAACCACAAAAAACAGCAGTTTAAAGCCTATAGCATACTTTCAAGCGCTGATCAACTAACATCATGATGAAATAATATAGATAAGTGACCATTTCAACAACAATGAAATAATATAAACTAACTTACCCAGCCTCAAAATGCATAGGTCTCGGAGATGAAAAACAAGAATATATATATAGGCTATAATATAACACGTTTAGGCTTAGAATGGAAGATGGGGCATGCCTATTACCCCCTGGGCAGGTTTTTAGCCTACTAAAATTAAACCTTTTTAGCGAAATCTATGTCAGGGTATCTACGTTTTAAATCCGTAGTAGCTTCTTCTAGGCTCTCAAACTTCAGGGCTTCATTGTCAGTCCAGACGCAGAGGGTCGCTGGGTCCCGGACTCTGGTCCTGATCCCCTTGTCATGGAGCTGCTGCCGAATCGGCCAGTATTGGTCTCGCTGCTTCCTCCGGCGGACCGACATGTCAGCAGTGATGTTCAGCTTCACGCCTGGAAGACCCCTGGGCCTCAGCTCCTTGCATTTTCCAGCAGCTTCCAGGATGCAGAACTTCTTCTGGAGATGGTGCAGTTTAAAAATCACCGTGCGGGGCCTGGTATGTTCCTCACCCAGGGCACCGATTCTATGGCCGATTTCTATGTCCTCCTCCTGTAATGGAATGGTTAGAAGATCCGATAGGGTCTTCGCCAGGTAAGCCGCCATGGTGTAGCCAGCCTCGCTCTTCTCAGGTAGGTGTAACAAGCGAAGATTATTCCTCCTGGATCGGTTCTCGAGAAAGTCAATCTCATTGATAGCATCCGCTAATTTCTTTTCCAGGGATTCAATTTTGGAACCTTGCACATCCAGCTTGTTGCTTTGTATGAGTATGTCGGCTTCGGTTTTATCCAGCCGGTTACCGATGGACGCCACTGATCTGCTCAGATTGTCTATTTTGTTCGAAAGTGTGTCCAGTTTATCCATTTTTCTGGTGAGAGTAGTGTTCGATGCCACGAGTGTATCCAGCGTTGTTTGTAGTTTCTCCATCTCCGGCATAGAGCGTGTCTTTGGTGGCATACAGGCGTGGTTAATTGTTTGTTTGTTTGTTTGTTCAATAGGCAACTCGCGAAAGTTTGCCTAAGTTTCCCAAATGACGGACAGAGTTATAATCAACTTAAATGCATAAAGAAAAGTTTGTTAAATCATATCAAGTTGATTTTGGGGTAAAATCAATTATTTCCCCCGAGAGAGTCGGACCCACACGTCTCACTCGCTGCTCGTTTATGCATTTCTGACGGATAAAGACACCTTTCACTGTACGATGTTACTTGATTGGCTACAAAATGAAGCATCATAATGTATGCATTTCTAATCAAATCAAATCAAATTTTATTTGTATAGCGCATTTCTTACAAGATGCAACTCAATGCGCTTCACACAATGAAAATGTTCAGTCAATCAGTCAATCAATCAATACTGACAGAGCCGCGAGCAGGCAAAAGTAAAAACCTGTACACTATATGTAGCCAGGAAAAATTCCCTTGCAGCCCTCTACACATAGAGCGACTACTAGCCAGTTTGCCTATCAGTACCCAGCGGTGGGCCCCCACACCCCCCCCCGGGGAGCCCCCGCCGCCCCACGCACCCATAGTCCAGCAGCAAGTCCTCAAAAAAGGCTTTAGTTTTCGAGATACCCCTACCCGAGGTAGAGCAAATGACAACAATGATTTTTCTTATCTTTAGGGTCTCCCATTAATGAAATTGATTGTTGTCAAATTTTATTTTGGGGGAAAATATGTTTTTTTGGTTGTTCTTTAGAGCTACCCCAATCCCTGAAAAAGAGCCAAATTAGACCAGGCCGAATATGGGGAAGGTGACAAAAAAGCCCATAACTTGAGAATGATCACTCTTTTCCTCTTCAGATTTGCTGAGGTATGAACCAGGTGGTTGTCCTACATCACCAAATAGTCAGACAACTATTTACCTACATAAATACTGAATTATAGTCCTGTAAACTTAGCTTTAGTTTAGACGGAAATTGTACTTTTTGGTTACAGGAACATAGGACTCCATCACTTTTCTCTCATTTATCAGAAAAACAGAAATCCCTGAAAAATATATCATTACTGAATTGTCTAGGGTGCTATTGAACAATAACCAGTAGTTGTATGAAAATATCTCATACAGTTCTATTGCAAATGAGATTTCTTTAGACATAGGCCTACCTCTTCTCTGATACAGTCAAATTCCGAATGGGGGATAAGTGGCATAATAGCCTATAAGTTAAGAATGCCTACTCTGATGGTCATCATATTTGGAGAGGGAAATACCAGGTGGCTGAACTACATCACCAAATAGTCAGAATAAGAGTAACCCAATAAAATAAAGTGTATTAGTTCTAAATTGCAAGCCTCTAAAACATAGGTGTAAATAGTACAGGTTTTATTAAAACTGGAACCTTAATTCAAAGTACAGTATAGAAATAATTGTGAAGCTTGACAGTGGAACACTCTCTGCCACTCTGGTTTGAGTGACAGCTGCATGTTTCAAAACATTGTAGCCAACTGGGCAGCAGCAGCCATAACATTCTCCATCTCAGAGGGAGAGGGGCTGTGGATTGACAGTTCTGTTCAGATTATCACCAATCTAATGACAGATAATAGGTAACACATATGTCCAACTATGATATTAATATGTTGTTGAATATGTTGTTAGATGTGTGAGCTTTTAAACCATAGTGCAGGCATTCTGATCTAGGCAGAGGCTAGCAGAGGCTAGCTAACAGAGGCTAGCTAACAGAGGCTAGCTAACAGAGGCTAGCTAACAGAGGCTAGCTAACAGAGGCTAGCTAACAGAGGCTAGCATAAATTAATTGTGTGTGTGTGTGTGTGTGTGCGTGTGTGTGTGTGTGTTTTCCATATTTACCAGAGTTCACTGTAACAATGGAGCCAACAGGGCCAACGCAGACAGCTAGCCAGCCATATTTACAGACACTGGATGAAAAGGTCTGCTTATTATGTGAAAAAGCTCTACAAGGACATCATTACTAATAATAATCCATTTGTCAAGAATCCCACTTTACAAGGACTCAGAACCATACTGAACGTTGCTCAAGGACGAGATGATGAAGTTCATAAGAGACTATCGCCCCACTCAGATGACATACTGTCCTTCAAGGTCAAGGTTTCATATCACAAGTCATGTCGGGCCATTTATTCAAGCACACATAACTATATGCCTACAACCAGTGATCAAGAACCACCCCAGGATCAGTGTCAAAGTAAAAGACTTAGACTGTCCAGAGACACTAGATTTGACATCCGTAGCCAGTGTTTCATTTGCAGCCAATGTTTCAATTGCAGCCGGAAAGTCACAAAGAGAGAAGGCCTGACCCCTATCTGTACCGGTACAGGTGAAAGTACAAGGTCAAAGGTCCTCAATGCAGCCTCAGAGAGGTTTGATGACATCACCGTATGCTGACCTATCAAGATCTGTTTGCCTATGATGCAAAGTATCACAGAAATCTGACAAGATCTGACAAGAACCACAGAACATGGGATAATTGATGCAGTCATTGACAACTTTGACCAGAATGAAGAGACGCTGGATGGCAAAAATACAACACATTCCATGGCAATTGTTGTATACAGAAGAGGTGATGTTGCCACAGCACACAACCCCATCCTGAGAATCCCGGAGAGATCTCTCCATGCCCTGGACAGCTGTGATTTGGATAATGAAGAGGTTCAGAGGTAAATATTATAGACCAACTATCTGCCAGACACATGCAATACTTGATTGAAATGGCTCTGATATACTGTATGTTAATGCAATATAATCCAATATTAAAATGTTAAATGTGTAATGTGCACGGGAGGCTTCAAGTTTCACATTACACTTGTGTAAGTCAGACTAGCATTTGTCCAATATTCAAGTTACACATTATTTGTGAGGTCACACATCATGATCTAAGGAATCTGGAGTGTTGTTGTTTGTAAGGGAATTTTGTTAAAGATTGAATTATATGACAAAAGATGCCCAATGACTTGTTCTTGAATTTCAGATACATCAAGCCAGGTAGGCGATCTGAACCACCAGCAGTTCTACCACAGGTCCTCAAATCAGACAGCACAAAAGCTCAGGCAGCAGAAGGCCAAGACTTACTTTGGAAGGTGAGCCGTATCATGAAAGAAGAAGAACAGAGAATCCCAGGATGGTCTGCATTCAATGCCTATGTATCCACGTCAGACATCCCATTAACAACAGTACAATATATGCCCTTCATAAGAGCTTCACCATCAGACCTATCTACAATCTATACAGCTCTTTTGCAGCTCACACAGCTTGCTCAAGAACTGGGACAGAGG
Organism: Nansenia antarctica; assembly: GCF_963989245.1. Lineage (NCBI taxonomy): Eukaryota > Metazoa > Chordata > Actinopteri > Argentiniformes > Microstomatidae > Nansenia > Nansenia antarctica. The sequence goes on from NC_137684.1 coordinate 635,591, forward strand.
CATATACTTGTAACTGCTGACCTTGCCATCTACAGCAAAGCACAGCAAATTCTGTGGAGCAAACCTGAAGCTTTGGATGGCAAGATCACCATGAGAATTGGAGGAATGCACGTCACCATGGCCTTTCTGGCAAGCATTGGGAAGGTGTATGCAGACAGGGGCCTCTTTGACATTATAACCGAGTCTGGAGTCTATGCTGACGCAACAGCTCGGCAGATGCTTCAGGGGAAACAACTGACAAGAGGTGTGAGGAGCATCAAGGTTGTTTCAGAGGCTCTGTTCAGGCTCTTCTGGATGGCACTGGTCTCCTGGCTGAACAAAAAAGGCCAAAGTCCATTGTCTGCTGAACAAGAACACCTCCTGCGAGATGTGCAGCATGCCTTTCATGGCAACGACCAGGTCTCTGCCAGACAGTTCTTAAGTGAAGTGGAGACAGACCTTCCTGAACTGAGGAGAAGAATACAACAGTTTTCAGAGAGGGGAGTTCAACAATCAGCAACTTTTAAGTACTGGCTGAATTTCCTCAAAGGGGCTGATCTCTTACTCAGAATGCTACGATCAGAGCGTGAAGCTAACTTTGACCTTCATCTCAACTGCATGTCTGAAGCAATACCATGGTTCCGGGCTGCTGGCAGGATGAACTATGCAAAGTACATGCCAGTCTACATAGCTGAAATGAAAGCCCTTGAAAAAAGCCAACCAGAGTCCTACAAATTCATGAGAGAAGGAGGGTTTGTTGTGCGGCGCTCAGATGAGAGAAACTTCAACTGTGTAGCCACCGATCAAGCACTTGAACAAACTATCAACAGAGAAGGAAAGGGTCAAGGAGGCATTATCGGCTTCACACTACGAAAGGGAGCTCTGAAAAGATGGCTCATTACAAGGCATGTCACCAGTGAGTACTGCGATGCCATGACAGAGCTTTGTGATGCAGCGGCACATGCACCAAAATCCCACAAAGAACATGGAGCAGCCCGCATGGACAGGGATGAGAGGGAAACTATACAGATAATGGAGTTTGTGCAAGACAGGCAGAACCCATTTGATTTGGAGAAAGTTCCCGATGAGCTCATCAATATTTCAAGTGGACAAGTAGCATCACAAAAGGTGGCAAAAGATCTCTCAAGCTTTCTGGAAGATGGAGAAAAGCTAAATGCTAATTTCATTGATGAACGACTTAAGAGTGATACACCAAAACGTTTCTGGGATCCTGAGAAAAGACATAAATTGGCAACATTCACAGATATGATAGCAGTAATAAAATCTAGTAAATCTAAGCAGCTTCAGATGGATTCCGATGTCCTCTTCAGGAGACTCCTGGCTGTTTCAAAACAAAGGGACGTATCATTGGAGAATGTGATGCGTCATGAATTGGCTGCTGTCCCACCCTCTCTCTTCTATGACGATGGGGCGATGAGAAAAACCACAAAAGCAGACCTTGCAAAAAAACTGGAGTCGGTAGTAGAAGTGATGCAAGAGCTGTCTGACACCACAGAGAAATCTGCATACATCATTGATGGCATGGCTATGCTTCAAAGCCTCCATGATTCAGCCTTCCAGACCTTCAGTGAGCTAGCAGAATGCATCCTGAAGAAGATCTTGTCACTTCTAAATAGAAAACAAGAAATGCAATGTGTGGTCATGGTATTTGACAGGTATGACGGCCCACAGTCAATCAAAGACCTGGAGAGGCAAAGGAGAGGTGCAAGTGATGGAAGGCCTACACATGTTATCACTGGCAACACAAATGTCCCAAACTACAGGAAGTAGGCTACTTGAGGAGTAGTGGAAACAAGACTGCACTGTGCATGTTTGTGAGCAACTACATTGTCACTGCAGCCCCACAGAGACTACACTCAGATGACTCCATCATCTTGGCAGGTGGATTTGACAAAGGGGAGGAGGTGAAGAGCATTTACACAGCAGGAGTCAGCAGTTTGACATCACTGTACAGTGATCAGGAGGAGGCAGACACAAGGATGGTGCTCCATGCCATACATCTTGCAGAGTCATATTCCCGTATCATTGTGAGGTCTGATGACACAGATGTGGAAGTACTGCTCATATACTATGCAAGCAAAGAAATGTTTGGTTCATCTCTGGTGTACATGCATACAGGCCATGGAATGAGAGAGAGATATGTCCCCATCAACACCATATCTGAGAAGATTGGAAAAGACATGTCTAACTGTCTACCAGCATGTCATGCACTCACTGGCTGTGACACAACAAGTAGTTTGTACAGAATAGGAAAGACAACAGCATTCAACAAACTCAAGACCCATCTCAGCGAGCTCAAAGATCTGGCCCATTTTGGACTCTCTGCCAGCTTGGAAGAGTCTTTGCCAGTCGCAAGAGAATTTGCGCTTCTCCTATATGGAAAAAAGAAAATGGAAAATGGATTGATGTGCTCAAACCTGGATGAACTGAGGTTCATAATTGCATCAACATCTGATACAGCCTCTGCAAATCTGCCGCCAACAGAGGATGCATTTCAGCAGCATGTGCAGAGAGCAATGTTCCAGACAGCGGTATGGTGTCACAGCCACATGCCCAAACCCCTGTTATGGAGTCCTATTGGCAAGGGGTGGATTATCAGAGATGGGGCCATTCAACCTGTCCTTTTTACAAAACCCCCAGCACCTACAGAAGTGAGAGACATCACTCACTTATATTGCAAAGATGCAAAGTGTGGAGAGAGTGGAAAGTGCCAGTGCCTCTCTGTTGGCCTTCCCTGTACAGAGTTCTGCACCTGCTGTGCAGAATGTCAAAATGTGTCCCCTAATGTTTGAGGACTGTATTTAATTGTACTTTGAATTAAGGTTCCAGTTTTAATAAAACCTGTACTATTTACACCTTACATTTACATGTTTTAGAGGCTTGTAATTTAGAACTAATAAACTTTATTTTATTGGGTTACTCTTATTCTGACTATTTGGTGATGTCGTTCAGCCACCTGGTATTTCCCTCTCCAAATATGATGACCATCAGAGTAGGCATTCTTAACTTATAGGCTATTATGCCACTTATCCCCCATTCGGAATTTGACTGTATCAGAGAAGAGATAGGCCTATGTCTAAAGAAATCTCATTTGCAATAGAACTGTATGAGATATTTCCATACAACTACTGGTTATTGTTCAATAGCACCCTAGACAATTCAGTAATGATATATTTTTCAGGGATTTCTGTTTTTCTGATAAATGAGAGAAAAGTGATGGAGTCCTATGTTCCTGTCACCAAAAAGTACAATTTCCGTCTAAACTAAAGCTAAGTTTACAGGACTATAATTCAGTATTTATTTAGGTAAATAGTTGTCTGACTATTTGGTGATGTAGGACAACCACCTGGTTCATACCTCAGCAAATCTGAAGAGGAAAAGAGTGATCATTCTCAAGTTATGGGCTTTTTTGTCACCTTCCCCATATTCGGCCTGGTCTAATTTGGCTCTTTTTCAGGGATTGGGGTAGCTCTAAAGAACAACCCAAAAAACATATTTTCCCCCAAAATAAAATTTGACAACAATCAATTTCATTAATGGGAGACCCTAAAGATAAGAAAAATCATTGTTGTCATTTGCTCTACCTCGGGTAGGGGTATCTCAAAATCTGAGGGCCCTTCCTGCTAGACTACCAGCCCGCCCCACCACCAGCACACCCGGCCCAGCCAAGCAAGCACAGACCAAAGAGGCCCCGCACAAGGACGGCCAAGCAGGTGCCCCGGCGGCGGAACACCTTTCACTGTACGATGTTACTTGATTCGCTACAAAATGAACCATCATAATGTATGCATTTCTAGCGGACGCCTTTCACTGTACGATGTTACTTGATTGGCTACAAAATGAAGCATCATAATTTATGCATTTCTAGCGGATAAAGACACCTTTCACTGTACGATGTTACTTGATTGGCTACATAATGAAGCATCATAATTTATGCATTTCTAGCGGATAAAGACACCTTTCACTGTACGATGTTACTTGATTGGCTACAAAATTAAGCATCATAATTTATGCATTTCTAGCGGACACCTTTCACTGTACGATGTTACTTGATTGGCTACAAAATGAAGCATCATAATTGATGCATTTCTAGCGGATAAAGACACCTTTCACTGTACGATGTTACTTGATTGGCTACAAAATGAAGCATCATAATTGATGCATTTCTAGCGGATAAAGACACCTTTCACTGTACGATGTTACTTGATTGGCTACAAAATGAAGCATCATATTTGATGCATTTCTAGCGGATAAAGACACCTTTCACTGTACGATGTTACTTGATTGGCTACAAAATGAAGCATCATAATTTATGCATTTCTAGCGGACACCTTTCACTGTACGATGTTACTTGATTGGCTACAAAATGAAGCATCATAATTTATGCATTTCTAGTGGATAAAGACACCTTTCACTGTACGATGTTACTTGATTGGCTACAAAATGAAGCATCATAATTTATGCATTTCTAGCGGACACCTTTCACTGTACGATGTTACTTGATTGGCTACATAATGAAGCATCATAATTTATGCATTTCTAGCGGATAAAGACACCTTTCACTGTACGATGTTACTTGATTGGCTACAAAATTAAGCATCATAATTTATGCATTTCTAGCGGACACCTTTCACTGTACGATGTTACTTGATTGGCTACAAAATGAAGCATCATAATTTATGCATTTCTAGCGGATAAAGACACCTTTCACTGTACGATGTTACTTGATTGGCTACAAAATGAAGCATCATAATTTATGCATTTCTAGCAGACACCTTTCACTGTACGATGTTACTTGATTGGCTACAAAATGAAGCATCATAATTTATGCATTTCTAGTGGATAAAGACACCTTTCACTGTACGATGTTACTTGATTGGCTACAAAATGAAGCATCATAATTTATGCATTTCTAGCGGACACCTTTCACTGTACGATGTTACTTGATTGGCTACATAATGAAGCATCATAATTTATGCATTTCTAGCGGATAAAGACACCTTTCACTGTACGATGTTACTTGATTGGCTACACAATGAAGCATCATAATGTATGCATTTCTAGCGGACACCTTTCACTGTACGATGTTACTTGATTGGCTACAAAATGAAGCATCATAATTGATGCATTTCTAGCGGATAAAGACACCTTTCACTGTACGATGTTACTTGATTGGCTACGAAATGAAGCATCATAATTGATGCATTTCTAGCGGATAAAGACACCTTTCACTGTACGATGTTACTTGATTGGCTACAAAATGAAGCATCATAATTGATGCATTTCTAGCGGATAAAGACACCTTTCACTGTACGATGTTACTTGATTGGCTACAAAATGTAGCATCATAATTTATGCATTTCTAGCGGACACCTTTCACTGTACGATGTTACTTGATTGGCTACAAATTGAAGCATCATAATGTATGCATTTCTAGCAGACACCTTTCACTGTACGATGTTACTTGATTGGCTACAAAATGAAGCCACATAAATTATGCATTTCTGGCGGATAAAGACACTTTTCACTGTACGATGTTACTTGATTGGCTACAAAATGAAGCATCATAATTTATGCATTTCTAGCGGACACCTTTCACTGTACGATGTTACTTGATTGGCTACAAAATGAAGCATCATAATTTATGCATTTCTAGCGGATAAAGACACCTTTCACTGTACGATGTTAGTTGATTGGCTACAAAATGAAGCATCATAATTTATGCATTTCTAGCGGACACCTTTCACTGTACGATGTTACTTGATTGGCTACAAAATGAAGCATCATAATTGATGCATTTCTAGCGGATAAAGACACCTTTCACTGTACGATGTTACTTGATTGGCTACAAAATTAAGCATCATAATTGATGCATTTCTAGCGGATAAAGACACCTTTCACTGTACGATGTTACTTGATTGGCTACAAAATTAAGCATCATAATTTATGCATTTCTGGCGGATAAAGACACTTTTCACTGTACGATGTTACTTGATTGGCTACAAAATGAAGCATCATAATTTATGCATTTCTAGCGGACACCTTTCACTGTACGATGTTACTTGATTGGCTACAAAATGAAGCAACATAATTTATGCATTTCTGGCGGATAAAGACACCTTTCACTGTACGATGTTACTTGATTGGCTACAAAATGAAGCATCATAATTTATGCATTTCTAGCGGACACCTTTCACTGTACGATGTTACTTGATTGGCTACAAAATGAAGCATCATAATTTATGCATTTCTAGTGGATAAAGACACCTTTCACTGTACGATGTTACTTGATTGGCTACAAAATGAAGCATCATAATTTATGCATTTCTAGCGGACACCTTTCACTGTACGATGTTACTTGATTGGCTACATAATGAAGCATCATAATTTATGCATTTCTAGCGGATAAAGACACCTTTCACTGTACGATGTTACTTGATTGGCTACACAATGAAGCATCATAATGTATGCATTTCTAGCGGACACCTTTCACTGTACGATGTTACTTGATTGGCTACAAAATGAAGCATCATAATTGATGCATTTCTAGCGGATAAAGACACCTTTCACTGTACGATGTTACTTGATTGGCTACAAAATGAAGCATCATAATTGATGCATTTCTAGCGGATAAAGACACCTTTCACTGTACGATGTTACTTGATTGGCTACAAAATGTAGCATCATAATTTATGCATTTCTAGCGGACACCTTTCACTGTACGATGTTACTTGATTGGCTACAAATTGAAGCATCATAATGTATGCATTTCTAGCAGACACCTTTCACTGTACGATGTTACTTGATTGGCTACAAAATGAAGCCACATAAATTATGCATTTCTGGCGGATAAAGACACTTTTCACTGTACGATGTTACTTGATTGGCTACAAAATGAAGCATCATAATTTATGCATTTCTAGCGGACACCTTTCACTGTACGATGTTACTTGATTGGCTACAAAATGAAGCAACATAATTTATGCATTTCTGGCGGATAAAGACACCTTTCACTGTACGATGTTACTTGATTGGCTACAAAATGAAGCATCATAATTTATGCATTTCTAGCGGACACCTTTCACTGTACGATGTTACTTGATTGGCTACATAATGAAGCATCATAATTTATGCATTTCTAGCGGATAAAGACACCTTTCACTGTACGATGTTACTTGATTGGCTACACAATGAAGCATCATAATGTATGCATTTCTAGCGGACACCTTTCACTGTACGATGTTACTTGATTGGCTACAAAATGAAGCATCATAATTGATGCATTTCTAGCGGATAAAGACACCTTTCACTGTACGATGTTACTTGATTGGCTACAAAATGAAGCATCATAATTGATGCATTTCTAGCGGATAAAGACACCTTTCACTGTACGATGTTACTTGATTGGCTACAAAATGTAGCATCATAATTTATGCATTTCTAGCGGACACCTTTCACTGTACGATGTTACTTGATTGGCTACAAATTGAAGCATCATAATGTATGCATTTCTAGCAGACACCTTTCACTGTACGATGTTACTTGATTGGCTACAAAATGAAGCATCATAATTTATGCATTTCTGGCGGATAAAGACACTTTTCACTGTACGATGTTACTTGATTGGCTACAAAATGAAGCATCATAATTTATGCATTTCTAGCGGACACCTTTCACTGTACGATGTTACTTGATTGGCTACAAAATGAAGCATCATAATTGATGCATTTCTAGCGGATAAAGACACCTTTCACTGTACGATGTTACTTGATTGGCTACAAAATTAAGCATCATAATTGATGCATTTCTAGCGGATAAAGACACCTTTCACTGTACGATGTTACTTGATTGGCTACAAAATGAAGCATCATAATTGATGCATTTCTAGCGGACACCTTTCACTGTACGATGTTACTTGATTGGCTACATAATGAAGCATCATCATTTATGCATTTCTAGCGGATAAAGACACCTTTCACTGTACGATGTTACTTGATTGGCTACAAAATTAAGCATCATAATTTATGCATTTCTGGCGGATAAAGACACTTTTCACTGTACGATGTTACTTGATTGGCTACAAAATGAAGCATCATAATTTATGCATTTCTAGCGGACACCTTTCACTGTACGATGTTACTTGATTGGCTACAAAATGAAGCAACATAATTTATGCATTTCTGGCGGATAAAGACACCTTTCACTGTACGATGTTACTTGATTGGCTACAAAATGAAGCATCATAATTTATGCATTTCTAGCGGACACCTTTCACTGTACGATGTTACTTGATTGGCTACAAAATGAAGCATCATAATTTATGCATTTCTGGCGGATAAAGACACCTTTCACTGTACGATGTTACTTGATTGGCTACAAATTGAAGCATCATAATTTATGCATTTCTAGCGGACACCTTTCACTGTACGATGTTACTTGATTGGCTACAAAATGAAGCATCATAATTTATGCATTTCTGGCGGATAAAGACACCTTTCACTGTACGATGTTACTTGATTGGCTACAAATTGAAGCATCATAATTTATGCATTTCTAGCGGACACCTTTCACTGTACGATGTTACTTGATTGGCTACAAAATGTAGCATCATAATTTATGCATTTCTAGCGGACACCTTTCACTGTACGATGTTACTTGATTGGCTACAAATTGAAGCATCATAATGTATGCATTTCTAGCAGACACCTTTCACTGTACGATGTTACTTGATTGGCTACAAAATGAAGCATCATAATTTATGCATTTCTGGCGGATAAAGACACTTTTCACTGTACGATGTTACTTGATTGGCTACAAAATGAAGCATCATAATTTATGCATTTCTAGCGGACACCTTTCACTGTACGATGTTACTTGATTGGCTACAAATTGAAGCATCATAATGTATGCATTTCTAGCAGACACCTTTCACTGTACGATGTTACTTGATTGGCTACAAAATGAAGCCACATAATTTATGCATTTCTGGCGGATAAAGACACTTTTCACTGTACGATGTTACTTGATTGGCTACAAAATGAAGCATCATAAGTTATGCATTTCTAGCGGACACCTTTCACTGTACGATGTTACTTGATTGGCTACAAAATGAAGCATCATAATTTATGCATTTCTAGCGGACACCTTTCACTGTACGATGTTACTTGATTGGCTACAAATTGAAGCATCATAATGTATGCATTTCTAGCAGACACCTTTCACTGTACGATGTTACTTGATTGGCTACAAAATGAAGCATCATAATTTATGCATTTCTAGCGGACACCTTTCACTGTACGATGTTACTTGATTGGCTACAAAATGAAGCAACATAATTTATGCATTTCTGGCGGATAAAGACACCTTTCACTGTACGATGTTACTTGATTGGCTACAAAATGAAGCATAATAATTTATGCATTTCTAGCGGACACCTTTCACTGTACGATGTTACTTGATTGGCTACAAAATGAAGCATCATAATTTATGCATTTCTAGTGGATAAAGACACCTTTCACTGTACGATGTTACTTGATTGGCTACAAAATGAAGCATCATAATTTATGCATTTCTAGCGGACACCTTTCACTGTACGATGTTACTTGATTGGCTACATAATGAAGCATCATAATTTATGCATTTCTAGCGGATAAAGACACCTTTCACTGTACGATGTTACTTGATTGGCTACACAATGAAGCATCATAATGTATGCATTTCTAGCGGACACCTTTCACTGTACGATGTTACTTGATTGGCTACAAAATGAAGCATCATAATTGATGCATTTCTAGCGGATAAAGACACCTTTCACTGTACGATGTTACTTGATTGGCTACAAAATGTAGCATCATAATTTATGCATTTCTAGCGGACACCTTTCACTGTACGATGTTACTTGATTGGCTACAAATTGAAGCATCATAATGTATGCATTTCTAGCAGACACCTTTCACTGTACGATGTTACTTGATTGGCTACAAAATGAAGCATCATAATTTATGCATTTCTGGCGGATAAAGACACTTTTCACTGTACGATGTTACTTGATTGGCTACAAAATGAAGCATCATAATTTATGCATTTCTAGCGGACACCTTTCACTGTACGATGTTACTTGATTGGCTACAAATTGAAGCATCATAATGTATGCATTTCTAGCAGACACCTTTCACTGTACGATGTTACTTGATTGGCTACATAATGAAGCATCATAATTTATGCATTTCTAGCGGATAAAGACACCTTTCACTGTACGATGTTAGTTGATTGGCTACAAAATGAAGCATCATAATTTATGCATTTCTAGCGGACACCTTTCACTGTACGATGTTACTTGATTGGCTACAAAATGAAGCATCATAATTGATGCATTTCTAGCGGATAAAGACACCTTTCACTGTACGATGTTACTTGATTGGCTACAAAATTAAGCATCATAATTGATGCATTTCTAGCGGATAAAGACACCTTTCACTGTACGATGTTACTTGATTGGCTACAAAATGAAGCATCATAATTGATGCATTTCTAGCGGACACCTTTCACTGTACGATGTTACTTGATTGGCTACATAATGAAGCATCATCATTTATGCATTTCTAGCGGATAAAGACACCTTTCACTGTACGATGTTACTTGATTGGCTACAAAATTAAGCATCATAATTTATGCATTTCTGGCGGATAAAGACACTTTTCACTGTACGATGTTACTTGATTGGCTACAAAATGAAGCATCATAATTTATGCATTTCTAGCGGACACCTTTCACTGTACGATGTTACTTGATTGGCTACAAAATGAAGCAACATAATTTATGCATTTCTGGCGGATAAAGACACCTTTCACTGTACGATGTTACTTGATTGGCTACAAAATGAAGCATCATAATTTATGCATTTCTAGCGGACACCTTTCACTGTACGATGTTACTTGATTGGCTACAAAATGAAGCATCATAATTTATGCATTTCTGGCGGATAAAGACACCTTTCACTGTACGATGTTACTTGATTGGCTACAAATTGAAGCATCATAATTTATGCATTTCTAGCGGACACCTTTCACTGTACGATGTTACTTGATTGGCTACAAAATGAAGCATCATAATTTATGCATTTCTGGCGGATAAAGACACCTTTCACTGTACGATGTTACTTGATTGGCTACAAATTGAAGCATCATAATTTATGCATTTCTAGCGGACACACTTTTCACTGTACGATGTTACTTGATTGGCTACAAAATGAAGCATCATAATTTATGCATTTCTAGCGGACACCTTTCACTGTACGATGTTACTTGATTGGCTACAAATTGAAGCATCATAATGTATGCATTTCTAGCAGACACCTTTCACTGTACGATGTTACTTGATTGGCTACAAAATGAAGCCACATAATTTATGCATTTCTGGCGGATAAAGACACTTTTCACTGTACGATGTTACTTGATTGGCTACAAAATGAAGCATCATAATTTATGCATTTCTAGCGGACACCTTTCACTGTACGATGTTACTTGATTGGCTACATAATGAAGCATCATAATTGATGCATTTCTAGCGGATAAAGACACCTTTCACTGTACGATGTTACTTGATTGGCTACAAAATGAAGCATCATAATTGATGCATTTCTAGCGGACACCTTTCACTGTACGATGTTACTTGATTGGCTACATAATGAAGCATCATCATTTATGCATTTCTAGCGGATAAAGACACCTTTCACTGTACGATGTTACTTGATTGGCTACAAAATTAAGCATCATAATTTATGCATTTCTGGCGGATAAAGACACTTTTCACTGTACGATGTTACTTGATTGGCTACAAAATGAAGCATCATAATTTATGCATTTCTAGCGGACACCTTTCACTGTACTATGTTACTTGATTGGCTACAAAATGAAGCAACATAATTTATGCATTTCTGGCGGATAAAGACACCTTTCACTGTACGATGTTACTTGATTGGCTACAAAATGAAGCATCATAATTTATGCATTTCTAGCGGACACCTTTCACTGTACGATGTTACTTGATTGGCTACAAAATGAAGCATCATAATTTATGCATTTCTAGCGGACACCTTTCATTGTACGATGTTACTTGATTGGCTACAAAATGAAGCATCATAATTTATGCATTTCTAGCGGACACCTTTCACTGTACGATGTTACTTGATTGGCTACAAAATGAAGCATCATAATTTATGCATTTCTAGCGGATAAAGACACCTTTCACTGTACGATGTTACTTGATTGGCTACAAAATGAAGCATCATAATTTATGCATTTCTAGCGGACACCTTTCACTGTACGATGTTACTTGATTGGCTACAAAATGAAGCATCATAATTTATGCATTTCTGGCGGATAAAGACACCTTTCACTGTACGATGTTACTTGATTGGCTACAAAGTGAAGCATCATAATTTATGCATTTCTAGCGGACACCTTTCACTGTACGATGTTACTTGATTGGCTACAAAATGAAGCATCATAATTTATGCATTTCTGGCGGATAAAGACACCTTTCACTGTACGATGTTACTTGATTGGCTACAAAATGAAGCATCATAATTTATGCATTTCTAGCGGACACCTTTCACTGTACGATGTTACTTGATTGGCTACAAAATGAAGCATCATAATTTATGAATTTCTGGCGGATAAAGACACCTTTCACTGTACGATGTTACTTGATTGGCTACAAAATGAAGCATCATAATTTATGCATTTCTGGCGGATAAAGACACCTTTCACTGTACGATGTTACTTGATTGGCTACAAATTGAAGCATCGTAATTTATGCATTTCTAGCGGACACCTTTCACTGTACGATGTTACTTGATTGGCTACAAAATGAAGCATCATAATTTATGCATTTCTGTCGGATAAAGACACCTTTCACTGTACAATGTTACTTGATTGGCTACAAAATGAAGCATCATAATTCATGCATTTCTAGCGGATAAAGACACCTTCGGCACTGTTAACAGACCTGGCCATCGTGTGGCCTGCGGGCCGGTTCTGAATTGCCCACGAGGTCCAAAACAACCCAAATAACTTTAACTGATGTAAGCAGTTAAATATCCGAATTGTCAAAAACAGTTATGTGCTAGCTCACAAAATTGCCAAAAACAGCAAGCCATTCTCGGACGAGGGAATTAATCAGAGTTACTTTGATTGACTACAAAGATGAAGCACCATCATTTATGCATTTCTAGCGGATAAAGTCACCTTTGGCACTACACAGAAATAACACTGAGGCCAGCAGTGCTTTCAGACAATAATATTGACGCAGCTTTACCTCTCTTGCCGGCCGCGCGGTGGCATCTTTCCACAGGTGGATCAGCCAGGTAAGGAGCAGCAGGAGCGTGGAGAGGACAAACACCCCGAGCTGGACATCGATGACCGCATCTCCACCAAGTTCCGATGTCGACTCCAGGAGATGCATGCGGTAGCGCAAGTACGGTGGCCGACAAGGGCAAACGCACTGCAAAGACCAAAAAATGTCCATTAGGAGAAAACGCTCTGCAAAGACCAAAAGCATGTCCATTAGGAGAAAACGCTCTGCAAATACCGAAAGCATTTTCATTAGGAGAATCGCGCTGCATATACAGAAACGACACAAACTCAAAAACACATACACAATCCAAAACAAATGCAACAACGGAAACGTGCTGCAGAAAGCCAAAACAAATACATTAACAGCAAACGCACTGCAAATACAGAAACGATACAAAGTCAAAAACACATAGGCTACAACCCCTGACAACACATGCAACAACAAAACGCTGCAAATTCACTTCACAACACAACGGAAGTGTTCTAAACACTGCAAATTCACTTCACAACACAACGGAAGTGTTCTACACGCTGCAAATTCACTTCACAACACAACGGAAGTGTTCTAAACGCTGCAAATTCACTTCACAACACAACGGAAGTGTTCTAAACGCTGCAAATTCACTCACAACACAACGGAAGTGTTCTAAACACTGCAAATTCACTTCACAACACAACGGAAGTGTTCTAAACGCTGCAAATTCACTTCACAACACAACGGAAGTGTTCTAAACACTGCAAATTCACTTCACAACACAACAGAAGTGTTCTAAACACTGCAAATTCAGTTCACAGCACAACGGAAGTGTTCTAAACGCTGCAAATTCAGTTCACAACACAACGGAAGTGTTCTAAACACTGCAAATTCACTTCACAACACAACGGAAGTGTTCTAAACGCTGCAAATTCAGTTCACAACACAACGGAAGTGTTCTGGGGGGAACGATAAGTGGAACGGACCGGAGACGTGTTTGAACCGTGAGATTTGATCGTCAAGCCAAGGAGAGCCAAGGCGGCATAAAAAAGGTAACATTATAGTGATTATGTTCTTTTTTTTTTACATTAAGGCTTTAATATTGTGCCATTCTTCTTTCGTTCTTTTGTTCATAAACATGTAAGTTTATATTTTTGGTATGTATTTTCAATGTTTAATATTTAGATTGGAGATAACTGAGGTAACAGTTCGCTAGTTAACGTTTACAAGACCACAGAGTTGGCTAGTTTGCTAGCCACTTTCTAACCGTCTTGAATGAATGTGTACGTTAAAATCCGTGGCTAGCTATTTTATGGTGTTCTTTATGATTGTGTTCTGAATATTATTCTTTGATTATACGTGGATGGATGTCGAGTAGTTAGCTATCATTAACGTTAGTTGCACTGTACACAATGGACTGCTGCAGAAGTTTAGCTAACGTTAGCTAGCTAGCTAATGAACGTCACACCTCCCAACCAGACTGAGTTAACTTAGAACAAGACCTCATTACAACTAACTTATTATATTATAAAAGAGCAACAGATTCGCTTTGCTAGGGATCCTGCTGGTGACTTTGACCTCTATCAGAGCTTGCTAGCGACAACATGTTTTTACCAAATATTGCAATTAACTCGCAACTACTAAGGTAACGTTACGTTCAGAGAGACACAAGTGTCAGTCTTTTGATTGCATTAACGTTCGTTTTCTCCCCTCCATCATCTCCACATTTGATAGGATACTTAGCGAGGGGGACATTGGTGGAGAGAGGTAAAACGGAGAAGGTAATCTGAAATCTGAACTCTGACACAGTTTATGTATTGGTAACAATGGCACGACAATCTACTGGTTTATTTAAGAACTAGAACGGCAGTCGGAGAGTGCAGACCTCCGCCAAGGTCCAGTCTGCTATGCACATATCAGATTTGGCACCGAAAACATAACCTCCTTGGCGGAAGTAAGTTAGGAGGTGGTTAGGGTATAGCAGTTTTAGGAGGGGACCGTTTTTGTCCTCTAAGGAGCTGAGTGTAACTTTTTTTAAAGGGTGCACAAAAATTCATTAGGAAAAAAAAATCTCTGATATAACCTCCAACCTTGCAAACTCTTTTTTTCACAGATGTATTGTCCATTTTGTGAATCCACTGTGACTGCTTCCCCAGGCTTTTGTTGTGTGTGTGGCAGAAACATCACATTTCTAAAAGATGTGGGAAACGTCCCTGCGGAGATGCCGACCACCAGTGCACATCCTAATGCACAGCCTAGCACCAGTGCACATCCTAATGCACAGCCTAGCACTAGTGCAGGTAAATAAGTCATTAGAAGACTTGGTTTAAAAGTTCCAATCATGTTCCTGTATTCAAATACATTATCTCTGCACTATGTTGCTTGCCTAGTTCAATAACTAGCATATTAAATGTGTTCTAAAATGCCCTCCATGAAAAATTAATGCTGAGACTCCTTATGAGCTTAATAAGGAAGGAGTCGCCTAATTAATGTCTCATTCCTATTATTTGTAGCAGGAAGCTCAGGTGTAGAGTCCTTTATGAAATTTAGGGCAATAAAAGAGAGGGAGAGAAAGACATTCTTTTCAAAGACACGTCAGAACTCTAAGAAGGAACAGAAACAGAAAACAGTGAAGGTATGCTCTTTAACATTGTTTTTATTAGTATAAATAAATATGTTGCTCACAGTGCAGACTCACACACTGTCAAAAGACAGATTGTATCAATTTGTTTACTTTTATTAATTTCTATTGTCTTCTCTTTCTGTAGATATTTGTTGGCATTATGAGGAGGACAGGTGACTTCCTTAAACCTGTGAGAGGGAAGTCACTTCCCCTTGATGTTCAACCACAATGGTCATCTGACCAACTGTTGGATGCTGCTTTAAAGAAGCTGAAAGATTTTAACCAGGACATGAAAGATGTTTCCTATGTCTTGCTGTACCCCGATGGTCAGGAAGTTCGAAACATTCCAGGAACAGACACCGGTTTCACAGTGGAGAAATACAAGGAGGCCATTGGAAAGGCCTACCAAAGAATAACACTGTACATTTGCCCTGTTGAACAATTCACAAACAGTTGTAAGTGCAAGTTTCCACCTTGTTTTAAGCTCCACTCTGTAAAACTGAGGCAATGAGTGAAATTCATCTTTATACCCACATCAATTATGCCAATTATTATTTTTCAAAGGTTACAGTGGACAGTCTTCAAGTGAAGATGATGACGGTGTGGTTCAAATGGTTAATTTGGCATCTAGAGACAGTCCACTTTCAGACACCGTGGTCAGTTTGCATCATGGCATTTCTCCTTAAATGAAGTGAGTTGACAATATTTTGATAATATTTTCATTTGATCTAATCTGTCATCTGTGTGTTGTATGCAGGTGTGGGACGGTCCAAATGAAGTGAGCACTCCAAATGAAGTGAGCACTCCAAGAATGGAGAACATTTTGCAAGGGTAAAACACAGCACAGTCAACATGAACTTTTCTTGCACAAGCAGCACAATACAGTACAGCAGTTTAAATTGTTGTTTTTTTCCAGACCTGCCAGACGCTTACAGACAGCATCTCATCAAGTAAGAAAATCCATATCCTCTAGTGTTGAATGTGTGAACCTGAAATTATGAAATGCCTGTAAATAATTTCATTAATTCACCAAGCCAAACTACATGTAATGTGTGCTGTTTTAGTTACTAAGCCAATAACACTGTCATTAAATTAACTGCTAATTTTTGGGGTAAAACTAGGATGGAGGACAAACCGCAGTCCAGGAACAAGACAAATGTGCCCGGGGTCAGAACAACTTCTACAGGTAAGTTGTGTTGACAGATGCAACCTTTACACATTTGCTAGTTTGCTCAGAATTGTGTGGATTTTCAATTTATTTCTTGCATCTTTGTCAAATGTTTACGAGCAGTGTGCACCAATATGCCAAATGTGCTGGTATTGTATGTTTTAAACCTAATGTTTTTCAAAGAAACCAGACGAGGATTGACATCTGAATTTAAGCCGAAGGTATTTTAAAGTGTTTACTCAACCCTCCTCTCACTACAGCAACTACACAAATGTGTATGCACCGATACTTGTTGACAGCGAGTCTGAGCCAGAAGAAGACAAGGAGCACACTGCAAAGAAGGAGCACACTGCAGAGGAACGGTATGAATTACTAATAATTAATAACTTGTGTTATTTGTGGCTTTATTATTTGAAATCATAGTACACCACATCTTCTTTTACAGCACAGAGGACTTGACTGCTGCAGACATTGTTTCAGAACTCTCAGCAAAGATAATAAAAACATCTTGGAGCAGGTTCAATATTAACAGAGCCAATGTGTGGGACGGAGCAGTCCGCGGCTTCAAACGTGCTTCATATGACCCATCTCATGACATAATAGTGAAGTTTACTGATGATGAGGGGCGATATGAGGAAGGAGTGGACACTGGTGGTCCCAAGCGCGAGTTCCTGACCCTCCTAATGAACAGCCTGAGAACGCGAAGAATCTTTGATGGCCCAGAGGACAGGAGATTTCTGACGTTTGACAGTGCAGGTAATCATGTTTATGCCACCGCCAGGCGGATAGCCTGGAGGGAGGCATTATGGATTTGGGTTGTACGTATGTACGTCCGTACGATGT
Organism: Nansenia antarctica; assembly: GCF_963989245.1. Classification (NCBI taxonomy): domain Eukaryota; kingdom Metazoa; phylum Chordata; class Actinopteri; order Argentiniformes; family Microstomatidae; genus Nansenia; species Nansenia antarctica. Next base: position 653,554 of record NC_137684.1, read on the forward strand.
TTGTTAATGGGCGGAGGCATTCATCCGCTATGCGGTTTTTCTAGTTCAGAATGAATGAATGAATGAATGGACTTTATTGTCATTGCTACAGTACAGGTACCAAACAACGAAATTTAGGAGGGGTGGCTCCCCTGGTGTTAGGAAAGGGAAAAAAAAAACACAAGAAGGGAAGGAGCTGGTTTACATAAATAAAGGCTATGTACACTATCCACTGTACTATACTGTACAGATAGACGACTAGGGTTGTCATATTGCACAATAGTAGTGTTTCACGTTATTTAAAGTGTCACAGTTTGCAGGCTTGAAATGTACATGTTTGTGCCTCAGCACTACACCTGATTTTTTCAGTCCAGCAGCTGCCATACAATCCGTCCAGACTGTCCAGGGCCCAGAACTTAGGTCTTTGCTGTGTTCAGGGCCTGGACGGCCCTGCGGTAGAAGCTGTTCTTCAGTCTGTTTGTCTTAGCGGCCAGGGTCCTGAACCGCCTTTTCGAGGGCAGCCTGGTAAAGTGTTCGTACCCAGGGTGGGTCGGGTCCCTGGAGATCTTGGAGGCCTTCCTGAGACAGCGTGTGTTGTACAGCTCTTCCAGAGAGGGGAGGGGGGCGCCGGTGATCTTCTGTGCTGTTCTCACGACTCTCTGTACCGCATTTCTCTCCGCTGTTGTGCAGCTGGAGAACCAGTTGCAGATGCCGTAGGTGAGGATGCTCTCCACTGCGCCGCGGTAGAAGGTCACCAGTATCTCCTGCTTGCTGTGTTCCTTCCTGAGGACTCTCAGGGTGTATAGCCGCTGTTGTGCCCTCTTGATGGTGCCTTTTGTGTTGTCCTTCCAGGTCAGGTCATCCCGCATGTGCATTTGAGGGTTGAGACTCTCTCCACGCTCTCTCCGTCGATGAGCAGGGGCTGGATCTCGGACTTTTTCCTCCTGAAGTCTACGATGATTTCCTGGGTCTTTGACTTGTTCAGCAGCAGGTTGTTAACCTTGCACAGCTTGCTCAGTTGCTCTACCTCATCCCTGTACGCCGCCTCGTCCCCCCCCGAGATGCATCCCACCACGGTGGTGTCGTCTGCAAACTTTACGATGGAGTTGCTGGGGTGGACGGGGGTGAAGTCGTAGGTGTAGAGGTTGTAGAGGATGGGGCTTAGCACGCAGCCCTGGGGGGACCCAGTGCTGAGTCTGAGGGCTGTGGAGGTGTGGGGGCCCACCCGCACCCTCTGGGGGCGGTCGGTCAGGAAGTCCTTGATCCACGCACATATAGAGTGTGATAGACCCAGGTCTAGTAGTTTGGTCACTAGCCTGTCTGGAAGGATGGTGTTGAAGGCGGAGCTGAAGTCCACGAAGAGCAGTCTCGCGTAGCTGTTTCCCCTCTCCAGGTGGGATAGAGTGGCGTGGAGAGTCGTCGCGATGGCGTCCTCTGTGGACCTGTGGGCTCTGTAGGCGAACTGGTATGGATCCAGGTTGGGCGGGAGGCGTGTGAGTATGTGGGTCCGGACTAGTTTCTCGAAGCACTTCATGATGATTGGTGTGAGTGCCACCGGGCGGTAGTCGTTTAGGCAGCTCACCGTACTTTTCTTCGGGACTGGGATGATAGTTGAGGTTTTCAGGCAGGGTGGGATGGTAACTCTTATTTAAAAATAAATAATTACACATTACATTTCCGCAAGTTCAAGTTGTGCTTCACACTGGAAATGCAAGAGCTGCTATTCCAAGTGAAAATGGAATCTCTTACACATTTAAGAATGTGGCTACTTTGGCAATATCACACGAGAGGGAGTGATGTTATACTGTATGTCAGCACGGCTGCTGTTTGGTCGTAGGTACGCACATAGGCTACTATGACTAGGCTACTTTGTATCTTTTACTACTATCTGTATGTTTCCATTTATTGTGTTCTTTGATAATAGAAATGTGATAGTTTGATACCCACTATTGATGTGTGTCAATAGTACTCTAATCAAATGGATCCATTCCTTCATGTTAGAAAGAGAACAGCAAGTGAAAGTCAATGGAACACTGTCAGTGACTAAACACTGCAGTACAGGTGTCCCCCAAGGTTGCATTCTGTCCCCATATCTTTTCTCAGTATACACCAACGACTGTAAAAGTAACCACCCAAGCAACCATATTATAAAATATGCTGACGACACTGAAATTCTAAGTCTCCTTGATAAAGATACAGACCCCTCGGTGCTCCATGATGAGATTAATATATTCACTAAATGGTGCGACAGCAACCATCTCATCTTAAACCTCACCATAACTCAGGAGGTTGTGTTAGACCCAAGGCAGGTAACTGATCATGAGCCTGTGGTCGTTAAAGACCAAACAATCATCCAGGTGCCCTCTTATAAGTACTTAGGTATTCAATTAGACAACCATCTCTGCTGGAATACACACTTAGACAGCTTATGTAACAAACTACAGCAGAGGCTTTATCACCTGAGGCGACTCAGACTTTATGGGGTGAGAAAGCAGATCATGAGAATGTTCTATCAGTCCATTGTTGAAAGTGTAATCAGATATGGAATAATTGTGTGGTTTGGCAACGTAACTGTACAACAAAAAAACAGACTAGTCAGCATTCACAAAACAGCTATGAAAATTGTAGGTGAAAGAGACTATGTGATCCTAAATAAACTATATGAAAAAGCTGTCCTGGACAAGGCTAACAAGATAATCGCAGACCCCCAACATCCGCTCTCCACAGAATACGAAGTTCTCCCCCTAGGTAGAAGGCTTCGCATGCCAAGATGTAACTATAAGCTCTTAAAACTATCATTTGTCCCATTCTCCATTAAACTAATCAATTCTCTCAAGCAGAAACGATGATTAGGACATGATCACCAGCACCTGCACTTTATCTTAGACACCACTTGAAGGGCCATGTGCAATATTCGAAATCACCACTTGAAGGGTTATGTGCAATATATATTTATACCAAATGATGCCATGTCCAGGTGGAAACTGCTGCCAATGTCACTCAATGTTTGTTGCTGTCCTGTTGTTTACTTTGTCTACTGTATGTTGTATGTATCGTCACTGTTGCACTTGAAGCATGAAAGTACCATGCCCAAGACAAATTTCCCCTCGGGGACAATAAAGTACAATCAATCAATCAATCAATGTAACCTGAACATTCTATTTATGGGCAGCGGAGTGATATAAATATATATACTTAAAAAGTCCCAGTGCTGGGGGTCATTCCACTAAAGGTGGATCAGTTTAGCTGCGCTATAAATAAATGCGGCGCTCAGGGAACTCGAGATTGGAATTCAAGCCTCAGGTGATTCCTCGAATGAGGATCAGCCTTGTGTCATCAGTGTTCACAGAAGACAGGCTTACAAATCTTCGATATGGGCGCGTGCACGCAGACATACGCAGCCCAGAAGAGTCGATCTGTCGAAATGAAGATACTCCACTCTGCAGGGGTACTACATTTGCGCAGCATTCCGAATTATTGATTTTTATGAAGACGGAGAAATAAGATGTAAAATAGTGCAATACTGCCGCAATTAACAAGGCGAGGGAAATGGTTTGGCAAGAAATTGCTGACCGATTAAATGCGTAGGTCATACTAGCCCCAGGTATTGTTATATGTTCATATTTTAATAAATGCCTTTTACTACTGTGGTGATATCAGCAGCAGGCTACAAACCGTCATATCGCCACAATGGCCTAGTGGTACCGACCGCTGCCGTGGTATTTGTTCGTCATTTTTAGACGGTGGTTCGAATCCCTCTTCGGACACACTTTTTACTGCATTTCGTTGTCTGAATCTAATCTAAAATCTCATCTAAAAAAGTATTGTAGGCTATAAAATTATGGTGCAGGCTAATTTACAAGAACTGACACGATTACAATGGTGTTTGAAACCTTTGCATGAAATCTTCGGTTAAATGTAAAAAAAAATAAAAATGAATGACTTAGTCAAGTCTCGAACTCGCAACCTTTGGAACGCGAGTCCGCAGCCTTAACCACTACGCCAGCCAGACCGCTGTGATGACGGCAATGCAAGTTGAGACAATTACCTTTTTTTTTTACACTCTTTTCTTTATTGCTATATCGATCTATCTATCACACTTTCAAAATATCAAGTTATCTATCACACAATCAAACTATCTATCGATCGATCACACTTTCAAAATATCAAATTATCTATCTATCACACAGTCAAACTATCTAATCTATCTATCTCTTGTGAAGTGGGAACTAATATTTCCTAGGGAGGAACTGTCGTTCGGGATGTAGTTTCCGCCTGTGAGCCTTTTTTGACGCGCGTCTCACTATAGCCTGTGTTTTAGCCTGGTCGCGACCAGGCTAGTTATATCTGACTCAGAAGGAGCTCAACCAAGCAGCGAATTATTTGAGCCACATTGATGGCACCGAACGCAAGCTAACATTTTCGAGGCTTAAAACTTTATCGAGGCTTAGAACTTTATCGAGCTTCGTGGAATAGGGCCCTGTTAAACTGAATATCAGCACTCATGGAATGCCTCTTGACCAATCAAATTAGTTGGTCGGAACTAACTGTTGTATAATGTTGGTTAATGTGGTACTAATTGAACAAAAATGATCAACAGCTGCAAGAGATGATGAGTACTTTCACACTGGAAGGATGATTGCAACCTCGATAGTTCATGGTGGTCCAGGTCCTCGCTTCCTGTCCAAGATGCTCTACGAGCACCTCACAGGAACAAACACCGACACTGTAGCCATGGTTGAAGATGTAACGGACGACACCATGAGAGCTTCCCTGCTTGAGGTAGGTTGGTACTGTATATTAACAAAGCTCATTTAGTCACTTTCTCTTTATGTTTATGATGATTGTTGTCTACCTGTTACGAGGGGGGTCAGCGAGGATAACTCCCCGATGCCTCCTGCTGGTCAAAGTGCATTACTCTTGCCCTGGACTAATTGCATAATCATTGTCACCTGTGAGTGTTTGTATGTGTATTTAGGTGTGTCCCTTTTCCCTGTTCCCTTGTCAGTTGTTCGTACTTGTTAGCGTCATGAGAACCCTGTTTCTCCTATGGAATTTATTGTACACTATCCTTGACTCTGTCTGCTCGGTCCTGGAGGACTTTATTTACCTGTCGTTGCTTCCAGGTATTGTGACTATATTTAGTGTGTTGATTTGTTCGTCTTTGTGTGAATCTTGCGACTAGTTTATCGAGCCTTGTTTGCTCGCACTTTGTTTTCTCAACTCGCAAGTTGTTTTGTTCTCGTTATTATTTAGTTTACTCGTTACTCAGAGCCTTGCTTGCTCCACTTTACTTTTGTTATTATATCCTTGTCCTGTCGTGAATACTCATTGCATCTCAGTAAAGAGAAACCTTATTTTATTACTGTCTCGACCTCCGTTCATCTGAGCTGCACCGCACATGGGTCCAAACACCATTCTACACCTAGAACTCTTTACCAAAACGTAACATCTACCCTAGATATCCAACGCAGCTACGCTGGACGAACTAGTTGTACTAGTTGACAGACATTCCAGCATGTTGCAGACTGCTGGTTGCTTTCAGTACCCTGTTTGTGTGGGTGACAAAAAGAAGATCATCCAGGATTTCATGCAGTGGTACATAATATATCGCAACCATTTCGCAATTCAAAGGTAAGGTGACAGTTATTTTGGCAGAATGTACATTTTGACAAATTTGACATTGATGTATGATTGGTGGGACTGCTTGAAGATGCTGCTGTTAGCATGTTAGGCGATGATTGCTCTTAATGTTTTGTAGATTCAAGGATGGACTTGCAACACTAGATGTAATTCATGCTTTGGAACAGCATGCATCTGTGACGGGGTGTATCTTTTCATGAATCACTCTCAGCTGGATGGCTCACGTTCATTTATTCTGCAGAACAACAGTGCATCAATTTCTGCTTCATCAACGGAACGTGCAGGGTCATTGGTCTAATTTCGTCTCAGTGGTTAAGAATGCACTGAGACATATAGTAGTCACTCACACTACACAATTTATAACAATAATATAAAACAAAAATACAAAATGTGTAAACTACATACATCTTCACTTGTGTGATCGTATAGTGGTCTCCATTTGACAATAACAACAAGAAATCATGAACATCCAAATGCATGGAAAAACACAGCGCACTTGGGATACGCATGCGCACCACGTGCAAACATGGCCGCCACCTGACTGCTAGGTAAGCCGCGAGCGTGGTGCAAACTAGCGAGGTGGAAAACCCAACCTCATACAATACAGTCTACTAACAGAACAACAGACATATAATAACACAACAATAATAATATTACCTGCAGAACAACAGTGCATCAATTTCTGCTTCATCAACGGAACGTGCAGGGTCATTGGTCTAATTTCTAAAATGATATTACACACGAACAGTCACATTAGCGTCATCAATGCTAACAGCAGAAAACTCATTTTACCAATGCTATGATATGTTCCAAGTAAAATACAATACATGGGGAACTCAAAACAGCTATCTTAATCATCAAACATTCAAATAAAACATAGGTACATTAATAATCTCTTAAATTATATGCGATCTCAGACCCTGCAGAAAACATGACCTTACCGCATCAGTGGTTAAGAATGCACTGAGGGAGATCACGTTACGTCCCGTGCAAATGCACTGTCCAGCTATATTTACACAGCATCCGGGTCACGGACACAGCATCCGGGTCACGGACACTCCCCGGATATACCACGTCATTAAACCCCTAGAGGGCGCAGTTTATACCTATTTTAGTTATAATTGAACTTGCCCTTTCTACTCCGTTACACATCTGTATTCGGGGTCTTTATGTGCTCAAGTGCTCAACATCTAACAGCTGAAACATTGGAGGACATCTTTGAGGTTCAGCTCAGTGAAGCAGGGTGCACAAGGCGACAGGAAGAAACCTGTGTACTCGGATTCTGGAGAGACTATCTTCTTGACACAGAAGGTTTATTTTAATTATCTCATCATAAACACACTCCCTACCCTGCAGAAGACCTGAACAGTCCCCAGATCTTTTAATTATGTCATCTTGATATCATCTTCTATTGCTGGCAGTTCCATTGAAATATTATATTTTACAACTAAACTAAATCTACTTTTTTCAGAGAAACAAGCAGGAATCTTCCTCCAGGACATCCTCATGTTCGCCACAGGACTCGACGCACTGCCTCCCTCTGGGATCCAGCCACCACTCAAGCCAGTTTCAGAACATGGACTTTGGGATACAAAATTCCCCAGGGTTTGGACTACAGTAAACTAAACTGGCTTAACTAGATTTCAGTAGTTAAAGGGTTAACTTTGTTCTTTGAAATGTGTACTCACATATCATGACATATCAGCCATGTTCTTCAGTCTGATATAGTTCTGTACACCAGACTGCCAGGTCAAGGCCTGCATCAGACCAAGCCTTCTCTGCAGGTTCTCAAAGTGTCCCTGGAGATGCTGATCTCCACATGGACTGTAGGGTAGACTCCGAAACAAACTGGCCCAGTTCGTGTGGTGGGACTTTGAACCCACAGTCAGTTCCGCCAAACCTGCGGGTAACAGTTAACTGGCACACTAACTATATAACTGTATCATTGTATCAAATAATCATTTTTTAGAGAAAAGTATTTCAATTGAAAGCTACTCAACAGGCAACTACAGTTGATTGCATTTTAGACAATTAGAAGTACATGTGAATTGTGAATGTAGAAGTACAAGAATGAAAAAATAATTGTAATTGATAGAACCAAACCTGTGAGGCAGGTTGTACATGACATCTGGTTTCCCAGATGGACAACGAGACTAGTGAACAGGTCTGATGGTGTGTGTGTTCCACTTTTCCCTGCATTCATCAAGGTCCCGCTGTAGCACACCCATGAACACAAACCGCACTAGGCATGTGTGCTCATGACTGCAACTGAACAAATCTCTCTCCCTCAGGTCATTCATGAGGTCCATCCAGAATTGAGATCTGAAAAAACACTCAAATTAGAGATGTAGTTTGTTGTAGGTGATGCATTTCCATGTAATGGATTTAGAATTAGCATAATGATCATCAAACAGAAAACCTGCGGTGCCACAAAAGGTATTTACTAAATAGAAGGGGTCCCTCTGTGTTTTAAGGTGTTTCTGATCAGTTCAGTGGAATGGAAATCAACGCTCCAACAACTAGATGTACCACCAAGTAATCAGAACGAATGAAATTCCATGGGTATTTTAAGATATACTGTGTTCCCTACTAGGGGTGTAAGAAATATTTTTAAAGTTGAGGACACCTCTGTTTGCGGAAGTATGACCACCAGCTTTCGATTCGTTGGTTTGCTGTTGAGGAGCCATACATATGACTGGCAGCCCCAGCAAAGTCATCGGTGTGTGAAGATCTTAAGGCACACTGGATTGCCGCCATTGTGCCGTTTTCAGTGCCACAGTCCGTGCGAAGCCGTATTGGTATGACCCCACATTCTGAGACATAATGCAGGTAGTATTGAGCAATGACCACAGGGTCATTGTTGCTTGCTCCACACACCAACCACAGCACTTTGCGGGAGTAGCCATCTATACAGCCACTAATGGCCAAACCGTATGGTTTTAATTTATCATAGCCATCCACATGCCAGACATGGTTTGGTCCATAGGAGCTGTAAACTCTGCTTACAAATCTTCGTCTTGCACGAAGTTGAACTCCTGACGGATCAAGCTCTCTCATCAAAGCCATGACTTTATCCCTACTCACTGTCAGAGAGTACTTCTGACGCAATGTCTGCCACATCGAACGGTAACCATAATGCTGGCCTGGACCCTTCAGCTCTTCTTGTATGGCAGAACATACAGTAGCAAGAGGAGAGTAATTTGTTTGCCTGCACAAAGAGAAACTTCTCAATTTGCTCTTCAGAGAGCGAAGGCTCATTTTAACATTGGGAGTCGTTGCCAGGAAATCCAAAATGTCATTGTTGCTGTAGCCATCATGGAAGTACTTTCGAATCAGATCCTCTTCTGTGGGGCTGTCTGATGCTGAGCCTGATAAACAAGAAGACAGAAAAAGACAACATTTTCTGCGAGGACAAGCTGCAGCACATCATCTGATCTGCCTTCTCTTCAGGACTTAACTTATACGCCTTGAGTACCAGGTGAAGTGCAGGAAAGATTATGGCAGACCCCTCTGACCCTGAACACCATTTGTTTGAACCCCTTCCCTGCTAGTAAGAGGTTGAGGTCTATCAAGACCAAAAGTTCAGGCCATAAGACCTGTTTCTACCCCATGGCAGTGGGACTCAAAAACACTCCCTATACCCAACTGTTTAATCATATGCATCGAGAAATTGTATAAAATTATTATATAACTTACATTTCTAATAAATTAGTCTACAATCTAATCATGACCTCAATCTTACATTCAGGAAAGTAGGCTTCCATACTGAAAACTATTGCATTAGTATTCCCAAAGGTGTGTTGTACCCCATATTCTGCAAACAAACTCAAATACAATCATCATGTCTACTCACTGTTGCCTTCAGGTGCTGCCAAAAACTGTACATTTTTGCCACATGAGCCACAGAAGACTTGAACAGTCCCCAGATCTTGGCCACAGAAAGGACAAAACATGGCAGCCTGGAAGACAGGCATTGATATGGTTTATTATTTAATATTAACTACTAATTATAGTATTAACATTAATATTAACACAATTATAGTATGGAACCCCAGCCAGGCTGATAACCCTCCGTCGCGGGAGGGGAGAGTGCATCAGTCGGCTGTGATCCTTCACAGAACCAGCCTATGTTATGTCTGAATACGATCCAACGGCTAATTCCCAATAAAGAATCCCTCCACTGCACAAGCTTCCACGAACCCTTCGTAGGGTGTACGGCATAGAATGAGCCCTTCGGTTTGAAATACAGCACGTTATCTGCAGACATAAATAAGAAATATGATGTACCTTTTATGTCGCCTCTTCACTCCACAACCTCTTCAGAACTGCTTTTCGGAACTTCTTCAAAAACACGTCTCCGGTCCGTTCCACTTATCGTTCCCCCCAGAACACTTCCGTTGTGTTGTGAACTGAATTTGCAGCGTTTAGAACACTTCGGTTGTGTTGTGAACTGAATTTGCAGTGTTTAGAACACTTCCGTTGTGTTGTGAAGTGAATTTGCAGCGTTTAGAACACTTCCGTTGTGTTGTGAAGTGAATTTGCAGCGTTTAGAACACTTCCGTTGTGTTGTGAAGTGAATTTGCAGCGTTTTGTTGTTGCATGTGTTGTCAGGGGTTGTAGCCTATGTGTTTTTGACTTTGTATCGTTTCTGTATTTGCAGCGCGTTTGCTGTTAATGTATTTGTTTTGGCTTTCTGCAGCACGTTTCCGTTGTTGCATTTGTTTTGGATTGTGTATGTGTTTTTGAGTTTGTGTCGTTTCTGTATATGCAGCGCGATTCTCCTAATGGAAATGCTTTCGGTATTTGCAGAGCGTTTTCTCCTAATGGAAATGCTTTTGGTCTTTGCAGTGCATTTGCCCTTGTCGGCCACCGTAGCAAGTGCTTGTTTGTTGGGGCTAACATGACTGGTGACTGGTGACTGGCACCTGGCACCACGAAGCGTCTGAAGCGCTCACATTTCTGGTCTAGCTGTTTAGACATTATAACACATTAGGGAAATCTATCCATAGATTAGCCTACACTGTGTACGTGTGTACACTTCGATAGACCAACCGTTTATGAATGTTGTTGATGATTGGCATACATATTATGCATTAAATGGTTATGAGGTCATAATAATGTAGTCACGCAATACACTGGTCAAGAGATTGCGTCATAATGAAGGGTTACCATGACCCTGATGCAGTAAACAGAGGGAGCGCGATTTCATCCTTACACAGAGCTCAACTTTAAATAAAATTGCTGAACCAAGTCTGAAAGTGAAAACGATGGAATTAAACATATTGACTTATCCCATATAACACGTCTTAATTTAATAACACCCACAACTGAATGACAGATTCACTCAAACTATGAGTGACGGACTCAGCGCAGTCTCAAAGCAATCTGGCCCGTGGCTGCCACGCTTGTTGTGAATGAAAAGCTCCACTGTAGGCTGGATAGATACATTATATTACATTGATTGCTTGTCGCTTTTATTGTAACCTGAACAAACTATACAAGCAACAGGATAAATAGCATAACGTTACTCCCCCTGCCATGCAGGTACATGTGGCGGTGAGGATGTAGTTCTCCTTTCTGTTCACGATGACCCAAGCGTCGTACATGTCGGTCTTATGTCCTTGTCTTTGACTGGGCAGCTTTTGCTTTTAGCACACAAAACTCAGTATGGATGTATGTTTATGTATGTGTGATGCTCTGTACATGACCACCCACGACATCATTGTACGTGTAGTTTATTTCTACTTAAACACACACACATGCATAGATTGTATATGATATGGGCCTGTATATATGCTGTGGGGGAGTGTTGTGGAATGGCTCTTGTGGTCTGACCTGCCCCCTGACTTAAGGCCATAGTGACATCACAGGTGACTGCCCTCTTGACCATCTAGGGAAGGTGATAGGCTATGGCCTGTGACTGTATTTGCATATTGTCTATAAATAAGGGTGAGACCCAAGGGGGGGCCTCTTTACCAGCCAGCCCAGCAGAGGAGAACAGACACCAGGCTCCAGCTATTGGTGTATGTATGTATGTTTTGTACTTTGATTAAATCGTCTTAAACTCAATAACTGTTCTTTGATTCATAACCAACAAAATTAACCTCATACGCATCCAGAGTAGGGTGGCCATTTCCTTCACATCAAAAAGGAGGACACTTTGCATACACAGAGACACGCAAGCCGATTTTTGATTGGTATGATCCCGTTTTTTCTTTTAATGTGTTTTTCTGGTCACAGACTGGTTAGAGGCAGGTAAGAGGCAGGTAAGAGGCAGGTGCAGTCACAGGCTTGAGGCTGGGGCCTCAGCATGGTGGACAGCAAAACTGAAACACAGAGAGCCATAGGCTCAACACATCAACACATGGCTAATTTAAATATTTACTATATTTATAAACTTTACTATATTTACTATATTTATAAACTTTCACTAACATCAACCAAACTTCCTTGGAAGTATTAAAAGAACGGACACAACGCGGAAATGTAACCAATTAAATATATTTATTTTTGTACACAGCTTTTAACGAGGTAATGACAAACCCGCTAACATAGCTTGACGTGCTGGGGCCCATTCCACTAAGGTGGATTATCTTCTAAGCCTCGATAAAGTTCTAATCGGCGATAATGTTAGCTTGCGTTCGGTTCCATCAATGTGGCTCAAATAATTCGCTGCTTGGTTGAGCTCCTTCTGAGTCAGATATAATTAGCCTGGTCGTGAGCATATGGAGGACCAAGTCTGTCAAAATTAACAATAAATATATAGACACATAAATGAATGTATGAACAAATAAATGAATGAATACACACAGTATAACGAAATACATTTCTATATTTATTTATTCTTTTCCACATTCATTCTTTCTTTTCCACATTGTTTTCCACATTCATTCTTTCTTTTCCACATTGTTTTCCACATTCATTCTTTCTTTTCCACATTCATTCTTTCATTCTTTCCCCGATTATCAGATCTGTATGCAAATATGGGGGCGTGTTTCGCATTTTCATTGGTTGATGCCCCACGCATTTTCATTGGTTGATGCCCCACACATTTTCATTGGTTGATGCCCCACACATTTTCATTGGTTGATACCGCGTGTGACGTGGTAAAAGCGACACATTTTTGGTATACTGGACACATTTTGGGAATATATGTGGTTACTTTCTCACCTGAAAACATATTAAAACTTCATAAAATGACATGTTAACACTTGTAAAGCCAAACTTTCAGCTTTTAGCTAATGGAGTTTTAAAATGGAGGTTTAAATTTGCCACTCCCGGCGAAATGCATTCTGGGAGGCAGTATGCATACTGTGTAAACGGTCGGCTGGTTTTCGCATACTTATTATGAATTTAGTATGCAGTATATACTCATTGAGTATGCTAGTATGCCGTATGCTAGTATACCATTCCGAACACAGCCATTGTCTACATCACTAACTGCAAAACACTAGTGCTAGCTAGCAAATGTTTTGCTAAATATTAGAAGTGAGGTTATTACAGTAGACCTAATGTTTGTCTAGTAGCCTCACTTCTAATATTTTGCTAAGCATTTGCTAGATACATGTTGGTTAGCTAGCCAGCTAGCTAATGAGATTCAAATATCAACTTGAAACCAATCACCTTGCTAGCCAGCTTGCTAACGTGAGCTTGAAAACATCAATCTTGAATACAATTCACCTTGCCTGTGTGTCTGTCTCTCTCTCTTACTCTGTATGTCTCTCTCATTCTCTGTACGTCGCTCTCTCTTTTTTTCTCTGTATCTCTCTGTAAGAGTCTCTAGGCACAGAGGGAGGTTGACACAGAGGAACGGTAGATTGCAGAGCGTTTATTCGCCTGTTACAATACAGCGCACGTCACGGACGTGTCGCTGGTTTCAGTTTCACACAATACAATCAGAACTATACAATAAATCGCCGCAGCGTCAGTTCCCCTTTCGGGACACGCTCGTCGGGGGTAGAACTAAAGGCCGGTTTAGGCTTCTGCGTCGAATTTACGTGCGGCTACGCCGTAGACTACACGAGGGCTCTCCAAGTTTATAGTTCGACGTTGGTCCGCGCTGCAATTACACCGTCACATCGCTAGGTGGCAGTGTGTTTTCAGCCCCTGTGCTGTGCCTCTTCTGGTTAGGAACTCAACGCGGCATAATAGCGATCTTTTTGTTGGTATGCTTGTTGTAAATAAAAGTTCTATGATGCATTGAAATGACATTAAACTAAGATAATACGATGGTTATCATAATTTTTCAAATCTTTATTAATAAGTAATTACAGAAAAGGTGAATGACATTTCTGTCATGACTTCCGCATTTTGGGCGACGAGAGAGTCGAAATCTTGTCTGAATCATGTGCTACCAAGCGGACCAATCACAGAGCTTACGGTTACGTGCGCTCTGACGCGTGGTTAGATTTTTTGAGAGGAGCACGTCAAGGCTACGCACGGTCATGCGGGACTACGTAAGCTTACGCGTAGCCTACGGCGTCGACTTTACGCAGAAGCCTAAACCGGCCTTAAGGCTATGTCCACACCAATACGTTTTTTTGATAAACGTTTTTTGTATATACAAATATCACCTTCCAGACGAGCACGTTTATAACATATCTGCATCCAGATGCATACGTATGAACGCAATATAAACGCTGTCATTGAGCATTCCACACCAGTAGTCGGCGATATAATTTTAACCCCATAGCTCCGCTGGCCAATCAGACGCCAGGAAAAGCTAAAGCGGTTCTTCCGCGTTACATCCGCGAAATACAAAATTCCAATCGTAAACAACATGCCGCCTCGGGGAGCAAAGGAGTCGTTCATTTGGACAGACAGTGAAGTAGAAGTATTGTTGAGTTTAACTATTGAGTACAAAGTACAAAAAACATATGCAACCATTGACTGGGAGTCTTGCCATTTTCGCAGTGTTTGAAACTTTTTGTTGGACCGCTCCTATGTTTGTAAATCCGTCAAGATGACATTTTATTTATTTTCTTACAATAATGTATGCACTGCAACATTACCCAGTGAAAAAACAAAATAAACATTATTTATTGTACCTTTGAATTGTATGTCGTAATTATTATGTCGCAAATAATAAACAAAAATGTCTTCACTTACAGAAATAAGAGTGTGTAATAATCTAGCTGTGGCTCTCTACATTGTCTTTTTCTTATGCACCTCTCCTAGTAAGTAATGGCAAAAGCCCCAAAAAAGAATAGCAATGAACAATTTACATATCTTCACTTACAGAAAAGACTAATCTAATGTTCTCTTAAGTGTCTTTCTCCTATGCAACTGTCCTAGTAAGTGTCCTAGTGTTGTAGTGTAGTACTGGTGTAATGTAGTGTTGTAATGTAGCGTTGCAGTGTAATGTTGTGTAGTGTTGTATTGTATTGTAATGTAGTGAAGTGATGTACTGATTGACAGTGCATCTGTCTAGTGTAGGTCTGGCACTATGTGCAGTAGGAGGTTCTAATGTGAAGGCAGGAGTGAGGTGTGTGTGTGCTGGGAGGTCATGGTGTGTGTAGCTCCCCTGCAGCACGAACGCAACAACCCTGTAAGGCGCCATTGTTGTTGTTGTTGTTGGCTGGGTTAGCGCATGCGGGTTACAGAAAACAGCTGCACTGCGCATCATCTACGAGCATGATGACGTGACGAATACAAAACACTCGTCTATCTCGTCCAGACGTCAAAAAATATACAGCGTTTTTTAAGGATCTTCACTCTGGCAGGCGTTTTTAAACATCTTCGTTTTCAGAGGGCAAAAACTTGTTTGCGTCTGGACGAACCCCCCAAAACGAATAGAAAAATCCACGTTTATCAAAAAAACGTATAGGTGTGGACAGGGCCTCTCTCTCTCGCAGTGTACTCACTGCCCTCCTCTCTCCTGGGGGAACAAACACACACACAGGTTAAGAAGACCGGTTGGGTAACGAGTCTGATTACTGACACCTGTCTGCAATCAGGTCGTCACCCATCCCCCACCGCCAGTCTGGCTCCCTCTGCAGGCCAGAACGCGCCATGCTCCCCACACTCTCTCTCTCTTACTCTGTATACAACTATTGAATACAAGTTGAATACTTCATATACAATAGAGAAATGTTACATTCTTGTAGAGAGAGAGAGACAGAGGGATGACCGCTGGTCATTCAAAACAGCTACTCACAACATGATCACCTCACAACAGGACACAGGAAAGAGAGAGAGCACAAAGAGTTGCTCAAATTAAAGCTTGAGGAAAAAATAGAGCTCGCTAAAATTCGTGCCAAATTGGAACATGAGTGCATAATTGAACAACAGG
This sequence comes from Nansenia antarctica, assembly GCF_963989245.1. Taxonomy (NCBI): domain Eukaryota; kingdom Metazoa; phylum Chordata; class Actinopteri; order Argentiniformes; family Microstomatidae; genus Nansenia; species Nansenia antarctica. Next base: position 669,467 of record NC_137684.1, read on the forward strand.
GTGAGATAGAGCTCGCTAAAATGCATGCCAACTTGGAACACGAGCGCATGTAGCTTATTCGAGATGGGATGCTGTCCAGGGAACACCTGACACCATGCGATACTTCTTTGAATCGTTCGCGCGGGGCGCCTGAGTTTAGTTTAGTTTAGTTTAGTTTATTAGTTTATTATATCGAGGACAATCCTAATACATGAACCATATAAAATACAGTAAAAAAGGCAGCGTTAGCCTAGTCGGCTAATTTTCAGCTGAAGTCCCCGGCCAGTTGCAACATGGCATCCTGAAAAGTAACGTCATTAGTTAAAATAAAACATTTAAATATTCTAAGAACACGTGGCTGAGACAAGGTACCCCAACATCACACTTGACAAAAAACACACGTAAGCAAGCTGAGGTGATTGAAGGGGCTACAACAAACACCACATACACACTTATGGGGGCAGCGACATTTCAAGCACATATAAGCCACAGGACAATTACAGGCCACACAACATTAAGCACTTACAAACAGCAATACATTAAACAAAACAAAACATACAAAAAAAAGGCATTATGGGGAGGCAGCACAGAGAGGGATTAATGAGGACAAGTATAGTTCTGTGTCAGCCAGGCTTTCATGTGTGTTGTGAAGGTGGAGTAAGTATGTATGTCTTTGAGTTGGTTGGATAGTGAGTTCCAGTTTTCTATTGCTATCACTGAGAAGGATTGCTTACTGAAGGTGCTTTTCCTGAATGGAACTATAAGGTCGCCACGAGAGGTGCTTCTGGTGGGCCGTAAGCTGTGGTCACGCTGGTTTATGAAAGAGTTAAGCGGGGGAGGAGCTTTGTTATGCAGAATTTTATGGATGAGACAGATGTTTTTGTATTTGATGGTGTCTTCCCAGCTAAGGTATTTACATTTGTCTAGGATGGTACAGTAGTGTGTGCTGTTGGGCTTCTGGTTCATGACCTTAAGGATCCGCTTGTATAGGGTGGCTAATGGCTTTAGGGAAGTGCTGTATGCATGGCCCCAGCTTGTCAAACAATATGTGAGGTGCGACATAATTGATGCGTCCATGTATAGTCTGGCAGCACTCATGGTCAGTGAGCTTCTGATGTACCTGAAGTTTGCCAGGCCAAACTTCACCCTACCAGACACTTTCTTGATGTGCTCTTTGAAAGTCAGGTTTGAATCAATGATGATCCCTAAATATTTGAACGACGGAACTATACTAATGTTTTGCCCTGAAATGGTTATGTTTGCCGTGGTCATATTGTGTTGTTTGGAGAAGAACATTCCTACAGTTTTATTAACATTGAGCTGGAGGCAAGAGCTGTTGAGCCATTTGGTGACCTTTTCCATAGCAGAGCTAAGTTTGGCAGCTGCCAGGTGTTTGTTCTTGTCATGTACATATAAAATAGTGTCATCAGCGTACATTTGTACATGCACTTCTGGGCAGACAGATGGTAGGTCGTTGATATATAGGCTAAACAAGAGTGGGCCAAGTATGGAGCCTTGTGGTACCCCGGTGCAAGACATGATGGTAGGTGAGCGCTGATTGTTTATCTGGACTAGCTGATTTCTGTCACTGAGATATGAGTCCAACCATTTAAGGGCTGATGGCAAGAAGTTAAAGGCAGACAGCTTGGTGATAAGGACCTGGTGATTGACTGTGTCGAAGGCTTTGCGGAGATCTAAAAACACAGCACCTACAACACCTCCTCTATCAACCATACCTTTGACCTTTTCTAGGAAGTAGCAGTTGGCCGTTTCTGTAGAGTGTAGGGTCCTAAAGCCAAACTGCATTGGATGAAGGGGAAATGGGCTATTGCTTAAAACGTGAACGAGCTGCTCTGTAACCCACTTCTCAGTGACCTTGGAGATAATGGGTAAAATACTGATTGGCCTATAGTTACCAACATCCTGGGGGTCACCTGACTTGAAGATGGGAGAAACAATAGCTGTTTTCCAGGTACTAGGGACTGTTTCCTCAAGTATTGATTGGTTGATAATTTGTGTAATGGGGTGGACTAGGTGTTCTTTCAGAGATTTCAGCATTGTAGTGTCCATTCCATAGATATCCTTCGCTGTTGAGAGTTTGAGAGATGAAATTATGACTTGGGTTTTGTGTGCCGAGATGGGCTGAATGCTGAAAGAGGGCTTGGTTTCATCAAGTTCAACATTATTGTTGGTTATTTGAGGAAAATTCTGTGCGATCTCTTTTACAGAGTCAATGAAATATGTGTTAAAAGCTACAGCTATTTGGGCTGGATCTTGTGTTAAGTTGTCATTCAGTTTCAGCTGTATCTGTTTCCTAGGCCTGTGGTTGGTTCCCATGACATTTTGGATTTGTTCCCAGATCCGTTTGGTGTTTCCCTTTGCCTCTTTGATGATAGTAATGAAGAAATTAGCTTTAGCCTTTCTGATCATTTTGGTAACCTTGTTCCGGAGGGAGGTAAACCTATGCCTGTCACTGACTAGCTGTGGCTTATTCTCCAAAGCTCTCTTCAAAGCAAAGTCTCTTTCTTTTATCAGGTTAACTATCTCGGTGTTGAACCAGGGAAGGGAGTTTTTTTTCTTCTTTCCTTTCACTTTTTGAGTAAATGTGTTGACTAGACTTTGTAGTTTGATTGCTAGTGTCTTGGAGTCTACCTCTACGCTGTTCCCAGTGAGGATGTTATTCCAACCAATCTGTTGCACTGCTCTTTCAAAGTTATCCATTTCCTTGTGGGGGATCCTTAATTGCTCAACTGGATTAAATGGATGTTTAAAACGATTCTTAGTCAATTTTCTGGACAGTAGTGTCAGGTTATGATCAGAAAGACCAGTAATGAAATTATATGTCTTGACTACTCTTTCAGGCTTGTTGCTGAAGATCAGGTCTATCTGTGTCTGGGAGGATGCAGTTATTCTAGTTGGACCATCTAGAAGTTGTTTAAACTCCAGACCGTCTGTGAGCTGCTTAAGGGGTTTCCTAATTGACTTGTCTAGCCAGTTACAATTCAGGTCACCAAGTACAATCACTTCTGTTTTTGAGTCACACTCTTGAAGTAGCTTTTTGAATGTAATGTAAAAATCCTTGCTAGCAGAAGGTGGGCGATAAACAACAATGAGCACAAAAGAAATTTCTCGAGAAAGCTGTACATTCAGACCGATGCATTCTAACTCATGTTCGAAAGACCAGTTTATTAGTTGACAGTTAAAATGGTCTTTGATATAAATCATGACACCACCATGTCTGTCAGCCAATCGGTCTAGTCTAAACGTGTTGTACCCAGGGACATTTAATACAGCGGATGGAGAGTTACAATGTAACCAAGTCTCACTTAGGCCTAGGAAGTCCAAGTTAGAGTTAGTAAGAAGGTGGTGTATTTGCTCAGCCTTTGGGGAAAGGCTGCGGATGTTAATGTGACCTCCTAAAATACCACTCGGTTTGTGTCGCGGGTCCCAGATCAGTAAAGAGTGATTAACAGTTTTTAGTTTCAGTTTGCGGTGTTTTTTCAAAGCCAGGTTACGGTATTTTTTCAGGATTGGGTCAGTCGTGTATTGCGCGGATTTACCAGCTTCCTTGTTGTTTGGACGATTGAAGTCCAAAGAGTCATGGACTGGGTGAATAGTCGTTCGCGTTGCCAGCGGAGCTCCCTCGGTGGTGACCAGCCGGCCACCGACGCCTCCCTGGCCCAGTGCAGCGGTTCTCCGCGGCCGATGCCGCCGTTCTCTGACAGCAGTGGATCCCAGCCGGCGACGCGCGTTCAGCCGACCATCCTGGGAGACATTGGTGCTGCGCTCCAATTCACTTCTCCGTTCCCCGAGATCAATGGATGAGTCCCCGAGTTGATGTCGCTCCCCCGGTCCATCCACGCCAATCAGACAGGAGACGATTGGCATCAGATTAGGTTGGTGCATACATTCAAGAATTTTCAAATCTCTGTTGTGATCACATACCTGAGAGGCAGAATTGTTGCATTTGATGTCTCCATTGCTGGCGTCGGTATTCGGTCCAGGACAGGGGTGCACATCTCCACTCAAAAGTAAGTAGATTGTGATGATAATAAGATTGTCGCTTTGACGTTTGTGTTGGGCAGTGCTGCTGCGTTTGATTTGCTCGTGGCCTGCGGTGTTGACAAACGCTTGCAGCAAAACATGTTTGCCGAATCCAAAATGTTTCGTCGGCAGTGCATTTAGTTGCATAAAGTTGCCGTTATAGGCTAGCTTTGTAATCGAATGTGGCCCGGTGTCTAAAAAGTTTAAAAAACCGAAAGTTAAAAGTGCGAGGAGTGCTCCCCGCACACCTGTGCTACCTGCTTCAGCCATGTTTTTTGTCATGACATTGACCCTGAGTTTGATTTGGTGCGCAATCTGCGTCTCGTTCCCAAATTCAATGAAAAAGAGCCAGAGACATTTTTCACGTTATTTGAGCGTGTGGCCGAGACCCTTCAGCCCGGTACACACATAAGGATTTTCAAAATCTTAACCGATTTTTTATCTGAGACAGACCCCACACATGAAGATAAAACATCTTGGATTGAACAGCCGTGATCGTATTATGTGTGCTGTGTGCCGATTTTCCTATTTCAGCACCCCACAGACATAAAGATTATCGTTACGACAGACTCCAGACTCTCTAGAGTCTAGACTCTAGACTCTAGAGCAGGGGTCGGCAATAGGCGGCCCGTGGGCCATTGCTGGCCCGTCACCAATAATATTTGGCCCAGCAGATTATTTTGAGAATCCACTTTTTATTTTTTTTATTTTTTAATAATAATATCGGACCGACAGTCCCACATATAGCGCCTATAATGTCCGAATAGAGAATCGAACTCCACCTGAATAATGCTTATTGTACTTTTATCCATGTTGAGAGTGAATGACACAGGGACAGACAATCAGGCAGCAAGGTGCACCGAAGCGCACTGACGCTGAACCCCTCAGAGTGAATCATAAGCAGGTGGACAACGCGTCACGGTGCTGAAATAGCCGACATACCGTGTGTGGTTTGAACAAAATAACACGAGCTCAGTAAGCCATTCAAACGTAATGTTTACGTATATGTGACTGCAACACACATATGAACAGTAACAACGCAAATTCTGTTTAATTTTCTGAAAAACATTGAAAACAAAATCGGCGCAAACAAAAAGCATCTCCCATCGGTCAGTATTTGCTTGATATCTGGTGATATTGACGTCACTTTCATCCACAGGCAGTTCTCAAGGTTTTTATGCATCCATCGATTCCTCTCGTGCGTCTTTATCGCATTCATTGACGAAAAGGACGACTCGCGTATAGAAAGGGAACATTGTGAGCACGGAAAATGTCTCTCACAACGGCTTTGCTTTGATGAAACCAGGTAGGATGAACGTATAGTTCGCTGTCCATTCCTCTTTAAATGCCCTGTTTCCACCGTCAACTTTCCTCTTTAGACCTTTGGAGAGTGACATTTTGTTTCTCTTGCTAGCAGGTTAAATGTTTGGCTAACTTCACCCGGCACGCAAACAACCAATCCAATAATAATAATAATAATGTGACCTTGTCTGGGAGGAGGGGGGAATAATTATCAGAATGAAACTATGTTACATAATTATTAGAATAAGTTAGGCTACGCTACATCGTCAGTCCACACATTTATTATTAAAAAATATGGAAAAGTGTGAAACTACGTTTCAACGTTGTTGAGAATCACAACACAAACTCGCTAATCAAGCCAAAATACTGCAACATAATGGATTGGACAGCTACCTAGTTAACTAGAACACTACTTTACATTGTTAGCAGGTTCACAAAACAAGCTGTGTTAGTTGACTAGCGATGTGTACAGTCGAAAGAAAAGTCAAAGCATTAGAACGTGTCACATTTTTAAACAATCAATTACTTAAATTAGCCTTTGATTATGTTCGGGCCCGCCATCTAGTGGCTCAAAAAAAATTTGGCCCGAGGCCAAACCTAATTGCCGACCCCTGCTCTAGAGTCTCGTTCCCCAAGCCAGAAATCTGGCGTGATCTAACGTAGTACCCTGACTGACCTGTAGAGGCAGCCATGTGCCACAGGGCAAATAAAGTGCCGAAGAACAAAAAGAAGTCAGCTCGCTTCTTGATTGGCTACATTCCCTATGAAGATAAATATGGGACTTTATTCATGAGGTTGTAGGTTTGTTTTGTGAACTTATATTTTATATATTTGCACTTGCAGATTTGATTTGAGAACTTGTATAATAAATATTTGCACTTGTATCTTGACATTTGCACAATGTAAACTCATAAAACATTAGCTACATATTTTACTTCAATCAATGTTTGTAATCAGCCCTTAAAATCATATGATCGATTTTTTTTCTCAGCATTATACTTAAATATGCGTTATTGATGTTTGTGTATATATGATTATGCTGCTATTAGCTGTCCCATAGCTAAAGCAAATGTGAAAAACTGTTTTGGAATCGAATGGGAAACATTTGCATTGTTGTATGTAGAAAGAATATCAAAAAACTACCATTGTCCAGTTTTCTGGTAACTCACATTTTATTTTTCAGGAATTACTGCGAAACCAGGTAATTCAAAGACTTCAAACAAGACTGACAGGTTGGCTGGACCGTGTCCCATTGGACTTGGACTACCTGGAATTTGTATGCTCTCAGGAGCTGGTGGTCCTAAGTGCAGTGTCAGGCCAGGTAGAGGTACATGAAATCTATGATGCACTTTTTCAAGTACATCAGATGGTCTGTAATCGCAATCAAGAGACACGTGTGCTTGTTGACCACGAGAAGGGAAGGGTTGGACGACCCAGGGTGATTATTGATGAGGAGTATGCATCCCAAGTTCTTGGCATGGGATTAACAGTGACAGCCATTGCCAAGATGTTTGGGTGTGTAGAAAGACCCTTCAGAGGCGTATGGCAGAATGGGGGTTGTCTGCGAGGTCACAGTATAGCACATTGGACGATGAGGAACTGGACTCCCTTGTGTCAGAGATCCATACAACCAACCCAAATGCAGGCTATCGAATGATGCTGGGTCTGCTAAGGACACAGGGACATCGGGTTCAGTGGGACAGAGTCCGTTCATCAATGCACCGTGTAGGCACTACCAGCATCGTGTCAAGAATGACAAGGCAAAACTCTGCTGCACGCCTCCTCTCAAACACCCGCTCCCGTGACCACATCACTCCTGTCCTCCACTCTCTCCACTGGCTCCCCATTAAAGAACGTATACACTTCAAAGTCCTCATCCTCACATACAAAGCCCTCCATAGCCTGGCCCCCCCTTACCTGACTGACCTCCTTCTCCCCCACCGCCCTACCCGTACCCTCCGATCCTCATCCATTGTTCCCCTCACTGTCCCACCCTCAAAACTCAAAGGCTTCGGTCACCGTGCCTTTTCACGAGCCGCACCCCGCCTCTGGAACTCTCTCCCTCAACCACTCAGAGACTCACCCTCACTCCTCACTTTTAAATCCCACCTCAAAACCTACCTGTTCTCCCATGCCTACAGCCTCCCCTACCCCTAGCCATCTCCCCCATCCCTGCCACCCCCGCCCCCCCCCCCCCTGGACATGCATACAACCTCCCCTACCCCTAACCATCTCCCCTAACCCTGCCACCCCCCTCCCCCCATGGACATGCATACAACCTCCCCTTCCCCGTTCGTTAACTCTGTGTTCTATGTGCTCATGTTATCTGTTGCTTGTTGTTTCTGTGTTTTCCGTTTTTCCCATATTGTCAGCGTCTTTGAGCCTCGGAAAAGCGCTATATAAATCTAATAAATTATTATTATTATTAAGGTTAGGATGTGTGGTTAGGAGGACCTACGCTGTCCCAAGCCCAAAGTCCCTGATGCACATCGACACAAACCACAAGCTAATACGGTATGTTAATTAAAGATAACACTAATAGTGTACATTATTTACTAGATAAAACATTGTTTAATTTTTTATAAATGTTTGTGTATGTGTTCATAAAATGTTCTAGGTATAACATTCTGATATGTGGAGGAAACGACGGCTTCTCCAGGAAGGTATTGGATATATATCGATGTGTCTCTTAACTCTTCAAAATGATTAGTGAAGTGTGGGGAGAGGATTCAGAAATAGGACAATATTTACGGTCTAAGTACACTTGGTTACATGTTTGAGAGCCAATCTCCCACTGTGTGTTCTTAATAGTTAGATAGTGTATCTTGGTGTGGCCAATTACAACTTGGCTTCAATTACCTCTACACATCAGAGCAACCTGGCGCCATGTCGGAGCAGACTGAGGTTGCATTCTTTGACCGGCTTTTTAACGTTGCAGCCCGTGCACGACACGAGCTGTCAGCGAGAAATACAGACAATTTACTGTCTCAAACAAGACGACTATTTCGCCGTCAAGTACCAAGAAATCGGGGTAAGTTGGCATGGGCTTTGCTAGCATTGACTATCGGCATCATACGTTAGTAACTTATATAGTCCATATAAGTTACTAACGTTATCACTGTGATTAAGGGAATTTGAGGCATTCTTTACACAAGGATGGTTTAAATCAATGGTTCTCAAAGTTTTGATGACCGGGGGCGAACTTTACATCCACACTGGATGAAAAATGTACCTAAGCTTTCTACGCCAGGGGGCGCAGTTACCCTTCTTAAAAGTACAGCACTGTGTGATGTAGGCTACTGGTGTAAAACTGTATTGGAACCGGACCATGAATAACATCTAAAAGGTCTATATACCAATGACTGCGTTTACATGCACACCATATTCCTGTATTAAGTGGGATATGCTCAATATTCAGATTGGGCAAGAGTCATGTAAACACGTACCGAACCCACTTAAGGCCATATTCCAATTCGGCAATATTCCGATTAAGACCCCTGGCATATGCCTGTTTGAGTCGGAATATTGTGACATGTAAACACCTAACGGCCAAGCTCCACCTGCTGCGTCGCGTCAACTCGCCATCGACGTTGCGTCAACTTCCCGTTGTCCAAGCTCCACCTGCTGCGTCGCGTCAACGTTGATATTCATCCGTAGTGTAATGAATGGGTTAATTCATAGTCAGGACAGCGCATGCGCCTAGAGAGAGTTCATGATACACCAGTTGGTGACTGACAGGTGTCGAGAGAACCGAAGTAAACTGGTTATACCTTTGTTGAACCCAGACTCAAGTGTCTTATTATTCTATGTCCAAGTGACATTACACGTAGTATCGTAGAAAAGCATTGACGCTCGCAATTCATATAATATAATATTTTTCGACCTCAAGGACGAGCCGTTCGTCGTCCATTACTGCAACAAGAGTTCACCACAGGTGTGGTGATTGACGCCCCACGTGGGGCGTCTGCGTCCATCCACCGTCAAAAATCAAACTTTTTTGAAAGTCTACTTTGGACGCAGCCATCGGACGCAACGCTGACGCGACGTACCGCAGCAGGTGGAGCACCTTTCATTGATTACAATGCATTTGATCCCAATTTCGGACGCAACGCACATTAGACGCAACGCTCGATGGCCATGGTGGAGCTTGGCCGTTAAGCGGCATATGACCCTTTTCGGAATATTCAGTTAGTCTGCGCATTGCTTTAGTTATAATGTTAGGTACTTAATCATAAGTAATAATGTTTGTTGTCTTGGGGGGTAGAAACTGAAATGCTAATAATGTCAAGTGACGTGTGTACAATGGGTAAAAAAAGCTTGCGTAAACTTGTTTATATTGTGTTGTAATATAATAATTTCTTGTGTTACAGAAGGAGAATGCAGTCCAATCACACTTGAGAAGGTGCTGGAGTTCACCTCTGGAGCTTCAACAGTGCCTCCCCTGGGATTTCCATGTTGTCCACAAATCCAGTTCATCCATGAAGATGTGACACAATTTTGTATATATATTGTATTGTATTCATTTGGTAATTATTTGTTGCAATGTTCACCTTTCGCCAATAGAGGGCGTTTATCTTTTCCGATCTATCGGTACAATAAGACTGTTGCAGCGGGCTCGTGTCTTCAGATTACACAGCCTGCTAAACAAGCAATATGATCTCTCCTGTTTTATTCAGTTTTTCTGCATAAAACAGGTATGTTAAGTCACCAAGCAGGAAAACGTTTTAAGAACCAGATGTATATAAATATAAAGTGTTAGTTGATACAGTTATGGGTATTGTTATCCACTGAGCTGGGTTTCCGTTAACCGGTAATTACCGGTCTTTGTCCGGTAAAATGTGTTGAAGTCCGACAAATTTAAACCTCTTCGGTCATAATGTCCGGTGAAAATAATTCCCTCTAAGCACAATTTGAATACAATTCGCTAAAGTTTAATTGTCACATTCTGATTCCTTCTATATTAAAAAAGACGAATATATAGGCTATATATTTATTTTATTATTATATGATTTGACGCCGGCATGATGATGACTCCGCGAAACAGCGGCAATAGCCTGCCGAGCGGCAGGGTTGCCAGATGGGATTGACAATTTACAGCCTAACCAGTCTATTACCGCTAAACCCAGTAGCCCATTCGGCGATAACCCGGCCCATCTGTCAACCCTGCGTAGCGGGCCACCATAATAATAATAATAACTTTTATTTGTATAGGCTAGTGTGGTATTCTGTAGTAAGAAAGTAGTTAGGAAAGAATGAGACCGGGAGACACGCAGCTGCTGTTCACTTCGCACGTTTATTCAACTCCGTCTTCTCAACATCCGTCAGTGCATACATCACTTCCGTCACTGCATACATCACTATCATACTAGCGCCCACTGGCGGTATAAACAGGACACAACATTTCCCCCTTTCTTAAAGGAATTACAGTACTCCAAGAATGCAATATTCTGTAGACTGGTGTCAGTACAATTGAAATAAAATGAAAACTAAGGAAATGAAAATGAATGAATCAGCAGAATGAATAACAACAATAAACAGTTTATGACAGTGAAACATGAAATGAACATTCACTTTTGTCATTGCATTGTAGGACCTTTTTGTACTAAGTTAGAACCGTGTTCTATCCTACCCTTTTAGTACGTTCTCTACGGCACAAAGTCTACCAACCACCTAGGTGGGTTTCTGACTCTAAGGTTCCTTCTTGGACCTGGTTCATTAAACACATTCTCTGACTCGGGCACCATGAACTCCTCTAGCTCAATCTCCTTTTCACCACTGGTGCCAGACAGAGCATCCTTGGGGAAGCGTGTAAGCTTGGATGCATTCCATTTTCGACCATCACTGAGCAGGTATGTATTCTGTCCTGCTTTACTAACTACTGTCAGCGGTTCTGTGAATCTTGATGATCCCTTTTTTACATGCTCCGGTCTGCGGACACGTACGGTGTCATTCACTTGGAACATGGGCACTTTCGCTCCCCTCATTCTGTCTGTGTACTCCTTACTCTCCTGTTGCTTGCGTCTCACTGTCTCCTGCACTTTCTCATGTGACTTAATTTGTTGTGAGACAGGGAGGACATTTAGTTTTGTACGCATCTTTCTGTTCCTCAGCAACTCAAAGGGAGTAGCTCCTGTAGTAGCATGCGGCGTAGCGCGATAGTTCAGTAAGAACTCTGTTACTGCATGTTTCCATGGTTTGTGCATTCTCTCAGCCGTCTGAATACACTCTTTGAGAACTCGATTAAATCTCTCAATAGCCCCGTTGGCTCTTGGATAATAAACACTGGAACGCAGGTGCTTTATCTCTCTCTCTCCCAGAAAGCTTGCAAAAGCATGGGAGGTAAACTGACATCCGTTGTCAGAGACCAGGAAGGAAGGGTTACCTTCACGACTAAACACTGTAGTCAAGAAGCTAATAACCGCCTCTGTAGTTACAGTAGAGACAAACGCCACCTCTGGCCACTTACTGTAATAGTCTGTGAGTGTAATAGCATAACGGCAGTCCCATGTCGCACAGTCAAAGGGACCAACAATGTCAATGGCCACCTTCTCCCATGGTCCACCTGGCAGTTCCACTGGGGTAAGTGGTGCAGGCGCAGTTTTGGCTGTTTTGTCATTGTATTGACAGGGTACACATGAGCCTACTAATGTCTGGACACATCTGTCCATTTGCGGCCACCAATATAGCTCTCGTAGTCTCTGTTTAGTACGCACTATTCCCTGATGCGCTTCATGAGCTAAATTTACAACTTTAGACCGTAGTGTAGTAGGAACCACCACACGGTCGTGGCCTCTCATGACAAGTAGTTCATCCACAGCCAGTTCATCTCTCACTCTAAAATATGGAGCAAGTTCCTTTGTCACATTCTTACTGCATTTTGGCCAACCTTTCTGTATCTGCTGTCTCAGTTGAGTCAGTTCAGGACAGGCCTCACAGGCAGCAGTGAACTCGGTCACAGATGTTGGGAATTTGTATTAAAATCACTAGAAGTGATAAATCATGTACTATGTGCTCATTTAAATAATATGTGAATGCGGTCAGTTGAGAACAATAGGAAGGTCACGCAAAGCCAAAAGAGAGGTTCTGTTTTTGAGCGACAAGAAGAAGACAAGCTCCTGACTAAAAGAACGTTTTATGATTCAAACTGCCTATAAATTACTTATTTTTACCTATGTGCTAACAACCATTGTATACCTGCTGTTATGATATTCTATTTTTCTGTACTGATTTTATACTTTCATAACTAATGATTAATGATAAGTCTATTCTTCTATACTATACTTTAACTTGTAAATCGAATCCTAACTCATATTACTGTGCAACTTCAAATGTTTTCACAAGCTACTGATAAGAACTCAACTCACAGCTCTGCTCACAAAGTATGATATCACCATGGGAACGAGACGCTAGCAGGACACTCAAGCTGATAACATACATACACTCTCGCACCCACATACCAGAAGAATTGAAGGCCAACGCTAACGAGAAGACCTTCTGCAGCTGCAACGGATTTGTGCTGACACTTGGAAAACTACCAGATAGAGGGGGGGGCATCACCCAGCCCAAAATGTTTGATAATTGTATAAAGACTATGTACCAGGGCTAAACGGGAGTCTGGTCTGGTGGAGCTCTTGCAGTAAACTTGTTGACGGCTAGCTGAGACGGGCCTGCAGAGGTGAAACTAGATGAGACCACTTTTCCATGGAAATGAACTAATTATTGCTTGCTGATGTGCTTGAATAAATATTATCTTAATGAACAGTTCAGTAGTGGTGCCTAATATTTGATTGGATCATATCATCTTAAGAAGTGATATCAAGGACGTCTCGTTGAGATTAAACGAACTCGCTTGTAAAGTGACGACTCAATTAAATCGATACTGGAGAAGTTGATCACCTTACAAAATTGGTGACCCCGACGTGATCTTCAACGGGATGCAAGGAGGAGTGGGCGAGGCTGGGTTCGGACTAAGCACTTCCACGGTACCAACACAAAAAAGGTGAGCAGAGCCATTTAATGAAATCTGCTTAGGTAGACAATAGTATTCTAGGTGGAAGTGCTGGGCCATGAATCGTGTGTCAAACCCATTCTGATCTGTGTCTGTGAAGAATCCGTCAAAAGTAAGGATAATCATTAATTAAATTGACATTCTATACATTATTGAACACCACTGTCTGATATTTAAGCACATCTTGTATTAACGTGTAATAGACCCGCCGAGGTCTAAAAGAAGGGACAGTAGCTAAGTCCTGGAAATAAAGAGGGGTAACCAGTCCCCAGGATAGACCCGCCGAGGTCTAAGCTAAGGAAGGGACAGTAGTCCATATTAAGGGGTAGCCAGGGGTAACCATGCAGGCCCAGGCCCCAGGGGTAACCAGGGGTAATCAGGCCCAGGCCCCAGGGGTATCCAGGGGTAATCATGCAGGCCCAGGCCCCAGGGGTAACCAGGGGTAATCAGGCCCAGGCCCCGAAGGTTGAAATACCTTGCAAACCAAGTGAGGAGTGTAGGACATTGCGGGTAGGGTAGCGTTCACGGCAGGACTGCAGTCCGGTGAAGGTCCTATTTAGCGTGCCTCCCCTCACAGCGGGCGCTAAAATAATTGTGGCGTTAGGATTATAAGGTTCTATCATCATTTTAGTCAAAATTGAGTTTTTTGCATAATCTGATCCATTAAGTGGTTTATTAATGTGTGGTGGTATTTTTAAAATGTTGACATTTTGAGTGGGTAATTCGTGGGATACAGGGGTTCCATCTCACAGAGCATAATGGAGTGTAGGGACTTTGACGCTCAGTGTCTCTGAGCTGCCCTAGGCGGAGATAGAACCTTATAATTCTAAACTCATGCAAAGGTGTTACGTAATATTGTATGTGAATCATAGATGGAATTGTTATTATTATTGTAATTATTACTATTAAAAGGGATAGTTGTATGTTATGCCTCGTTCAAGGTGTTTAAAGAAGTGTTGTGCTGCGGGTGTGACCCACCATTGAAGCGCAGACAGCAGAAAAAAGAAAAAAAAAAAAAAAGGCTCACTAGGAGTGTCTCTATTGACGCACGGTGATCGCCGTATGTAATAGTAGTATTTTGGGGGCAATAATAAGATTGGTGGACCCCTTATGGTTTGGAGATGGTTAAGAATTTCATCTCAGACTGTGATGTGTGCAACAAGCACAACCCGAAAACAGTACTTAAATGCCCAATGGGCACATATCCAGTGCCTCCCTGCCCATTTCGAGAGATATGTATTGACTTCACGGACATGGGATTAGACAATAGAGTACAAGGCAAAAGATACTTGTTGGTGGTGATTGATAGATTTTCAAGGTGGCCTGAAGCATATCCGTGTAAACGGGAGGATGCTGCGTCTGTAATAAAGTGCCTCTTACAGGATTTCATACCACGGTTTGGCTTCCCTACAATGATACACTCTGATAATGGGTCACATTTTAAAAATGTCCATATGGCTGCAATTGAGACAGCAATGGGGATTAAGCATCGATTTGGTTCAGTCTACCACCCCCAGTAGTCACAGGGTTAGGGTTAGGTTGAGAGGGATAACCAATCTATTAAAAGAAAGCTTGCCGACATGATACAGAGACAGAGGGAGGGGGCTTGAACCCCCTCTCCATGAAAATGAATATATGTCAAAACTCTAAACTAATCTCAATCGAGTTTTCTCTTCACAGGAACTGAATGCTGCGGAGAAAGCAGACAACGGCAAAACAGACTCCTATTTTAGACCCAGGCGACGTGGTGGACAAGACCGTGGGAGGTATATTGACCACCTCACACGCTGTCAGAGTCGAAGGTAAACCGGGTACAGGGTGGCCTCTCTTGTCACACTGTACCAAAGCAGACCCACCACATGTATAACATTTTCAATTTCCTGGCGACTCTGTCAGCGTGCACTAAGCCTCAAATAATGTGGAAAGTAACACAACAAGTGGACTATTAATCCATGATATTAGCGATCACCTGCCTGTCTTTTCATTTTATGAATGTAATTATAGAAAGAAGAGGGAGTTAAAGGAAATGACATACAAGACAGTAGAACTGAGGAATCCATATCTGCTTTTAGAAATGAGTTATTAAAATGGAATTAGAAGAGTATATATGAAGAATCAGATGTGGACAAAGCGTATGGGTTATTCCTGGAAACATTTAAAGTTCTATATGACAAAAACTGCCCACTAAAACAATGTAGCAATAAGAATAAATATTCTGAAAATCTGTGGATGTCCAGGGGCATTCAAAATGCATACAAGAAAAAGTATACTCTATAAAGTGTATGTATAAAGCATGAAACAAAGGAGGCAGGGGTTACATATAATAAATACAAAAAACAAACTAATTAGTATTATGAGAATATGTAAGAAGGATTATTATTCCAAATTATTAGATGAGAATTAGGGAGGGGATTGGGCACCCCGAACCTAGTTCTCAACAGGCGGCGGTGGAATTGCAAAGTTCCGAGGGCACGTTAAAGACTCTATATAGTGCTGGGGAGAGGACTGAAGGCCCCCGTGTCTGATGAAGTATGAATGAACATACTACCGTGGTACCGTCTAGTCGGCGCAGCTGTCGCATCTAGGTGTGTGGGCAGTGCGTGGTACGTGGGCGACAGCCCACACCTAGCGGGATGTGAAGGGAAGTCACACCCGTGAACAGGCAAGGCTGGTGTAAACGGTCAAAGTTTCTAGACCCATAGCGAAGTGGGCTAGGGATCAGACCGTCGGTTCCCAACTGGGCGGCCAATCACCGCTACAGGGTTGGTGTTTAGACACTGACTGGGGATCGCTATCGACTGGGTCACCGGCCGGTTGGGTCGCAAAAGCCTTAAACCATAGGGAAATGGTGGCTGCGCTCAGCTCAATGTACAGTCAGGCCACTATAAGCTGAAACCGAATGCGTTAGTAAGCGAGCAGTGCTTTCCGTGATCAGAGCTCTGAAAAGGAGACGTCTGGGAAGCGGAAGGGGTGGAGGTGGACTGACTCTGACCCATGAAGGGGTTGGAGGGCAGTAAGCCTCCATCGGAAAGGGTTCCAGCCTGAGACTGCGCCCTGGGAAGAGGGGAGGTCTGAAGGAACAAAGTGAAAAAATAATGTTAAAGGAACAAAGTAGAACATTTTACAGACAATGACAGGAAAATTAGCCTTATAAATGAGGTGGTGGATGGATTTAATAAAAAATAGAGATTTGCTGAGGAGGACTGTGGAGAGAGAATCACTGACTCAATATCTTTGGGAACTATAGGAAAAATAATAATAAATAATAATAACTATTTTACTGATATACTGATATGGTAAACAAATGTATGAACAAAACTTCAACAGATAAACACCTCTTCACCAATTACAGACCGGTATCCTTATTATAACAGTTAGGGTTAGGGTTAGGGTTAGAGAAACTATATGATGAAAGACTGAGAAACTTGAGAAACTATATGATGAAAGACTGGCCAATTTCATTGAAAAACATCAACTACTAATGGATAGTCAGTATGGTTTTAGAACAGCTAGATCTACTGCCATGGCATTAATGGAGCTAGTAGAAGCAAATAACAACTTGTACAGAGAGAAAGAAATATGCATTGGGCATATTCATTGACCTTAAAAAAGCATTCGACACAATAGATCATGAGATTCTACTTTAAAAAAAAAAAAAAGGACAGGTATGGTGTCAGAGGGGTCGCACTTGAATGGCTTAAAAGCTATATTAGTAATAGACAGCAATTTGTTCAAATAGGCCAGAACAAATCAAGGTGCTTAAATATTACCTGTGGTGCCCACAGGGGTCGAATTGGTTGTCTTGGCAGATGACAGAAATATGTTATGTTATGGGGAAGATCTGCAGCAGCTTTTAAAGGTGGCAAAGAAGGAATTGTACAAATTAAAATGCTGGGTTGAGACAAACAAGCTATCATTAAATCTGAATAAAACCAAATTCATGCTATTTGGAAATTGCAATATAAATACAGACCTCCATCTGGAAATTGAAAATGTCTAAATCAATAGAGTATATGAAATCAAGTTTTTGGGTGTCTTAAATAGACCACAAACTCTGCTGGAAACAAAGTGAAAATATCTGTGCACAAAGATTGCGAGAAGCTTGGGACTTCTGGGTAAAATTAAATACATCTTAAATCAGAAATCACTATACACTCTATATTGCATACTCATTGTACCCTATCTGTCATATTGTGTTGAAGTTTGGGGAAATGCATATTAAACCAACCTACAAAAGATATGCACATTGCAAAAAAGAGCTATAAGGATTGTACTTCATAGAGATCATACCAATTATATAAAAAATAAAAGAAAGTCAAACTGAAGTCTGGAGAACTGTAAATTCAGAGCTGCACGATTCATGTTTAAAGTAACACAAAATAAGGTCCCTGGCAACTTACAAAAAATGTTTTGTTCATGAGCAGAGATATTGGAGGGATATAGGTTGGAGGAGCTTGAGAATGACGTGAACTGGTATTTTTGTGGTTATTTGGTTCCTGGTTAGCTATAGTGGATAGCCATATTATTATAGATATTGATAGATAATCTATTGCGTAATGGTATGATATTGTGGGGAAGGGGCAGGACCATGGGTTTTGTTTCTTTCTGTCTTTTATCGAACAGGGCAATTGCCGACTGTTGCTTCCATGTCGAGGAAGATATATTTTATTTCAATTTATATCTTATTTTATTTGTATTTTTATTTATTTTTTGGGGTTTGTTTTTGTTGTTTTTTGTTGTTGAAATGTTCGAGATAAATGGAGAAGCAAATCAAATCAAATTAAAATGTTTGGTACAACTGGGTTATAGCCACAATTATTTATACAATTTATTAATTAATTATTAAATTAACTGGGTTAACTACACAATATCCACCATTTCTAAATTCAGTCTAAATTCATTGTTTAGTCTGCTTGAAACCACCTAGAGAGAGTACACAGTGTTCCCTCCTCTCTACAAGCCTGATAATTGTTCAAATTCTCCAGTAGAGATGGGACGAGGGGGAGAACATGCTGCCCCGGTATGAATAGAACTAAAGGCCCCATGATATATGAGGGACATCACCCTTTACACTTAGAAAAAGCCTACGACTGCCTTCACAGGACGGGAAAGGGGGGCGGCGTGGGACGCCTTAATGCTACGCACTTCTGCAAATATGTTCATGAGTGCATGGTCAAGACAGGGAAACATTTGTGAACAGGACTTTATTTGCACATGTTGGCGGGGGGGTTCAAGGATACCAAACAAGGGCTGTGTTTATGCCTCTGTTTTTATACTTATTAATCATCTTATTTTTGTGATTTTTTTAGTCCTTTTGGTGTGCTGCACATTTTCATTTCCTTTTCGGCGGTGTTCCATGGGTAGGCTCCTTTCACTGTTATACATCTTTGTTTTGCATTTGTTTTAATCTTTGTTTTCATAAATATACATATTCCTCTGAGTTCGTAATTAGTCTGTCTAACTTGGAACAGTCTCTGGATAAAGTCTGGAAGCATCTTATATATTTTTTTACTTTGTAGAATTACTTGTGCCATTTTAAAGTCCACCAATTCTTTAAATTTGAGATCATAGGGGTTTATGAATAATTTGTTAGTTGGGTCTTGATAGGCAGCTCTGTTTATTTACGGTAATAGCATTCTACTTACTATTTTACTCCCAATTTCATTGGTAAAAATGTTATCTATTAAAGGAGCACTGTTAATTGTTATTCTAGTCGGTTTTAAGATTGTAGGAAATACACATATACTGTACATTGTGTCCATGATGTCTGTAACATTTTTTTTTGTGTTCATTTGGGTTCAACAAATCTATATTTAAGTCCCCTCATACAAAGACAGTCTTTCTGTCATTTAGTTTATCATACATATCAACCATCATATCTTTGAATGTGTCAAGACAGGATCCTGGAGTTCTATATACAAAGTGTATTATTATGGTCTTAGAGTTCTCCTTATTTTATTTCTACAGTGACACAATCCATAATGTTTTCTATTGTTATTGACATATGTTTTACTATTTTACAGTCACAGTCATTATTTACATACAAGGCAACTCCTACTCCTTTCTTGTTTGTTCTGTTGGAGGTAAATAGTTCATAGTCCTCAAGTTCCACATCGGCTTCTTTTTCTTTACTGAGCCATGTCTCCGATACAGCAATGATGCTGAACTTGGTGAACTGTCTCAAATAGTCCTTAGTTTTCTTAAAGTTTCTATAAAGACTTCTACTGTTGAAGTGTATTGTTGATAAAATACCATCCAATATTATATTACTTTTGAATTGTTCCTCTGTGTAATAGTCACAGTTGCAGACGGTTATTATTGTTGTAGAAGTGGTCGATGTTGTTCTCAATGTCATACATTTTGTGCTCTGTAAAGTCAAAAGTTTTCAAAGTTCAACTCTTCATAGTTTTTAGGTGCAGCTGGATTATAATCCACACAGTCCAGTGATCCCATTTCTCGAAACTCATCATCATTTATATCGTTTAGTGGAAATGAATAATCCTTGTCCATTCCCATTTTGTCAGTCATTGTCTGTTCAAGTATTTCCACTCTGATTTGAGTCAATTGTCTGTTCAGGTATTTCACAGTCATTATTTGTTCTCTCACCATAATCCCTTTGGAGGTTTCAGGAGATCCATTGGGCCTAATCATCACTTTACAGTTTCTTGTCTAAATGCCTTGCAATTTGTTTTGCTTCCTTAGAATGCGTGACTGCCAGGCAATTTCAGTAAACCTGTAGCAGACATGTTTGGAAAGGTGGGGGCTCACCCCATAGATATCTGCTTTTAGATTAGAGGCACCGCTGAAGGGACGCTCGAAAGCCGACACAGACGAAGAAAAAGGAAATTATGCTGCAGATGCAGCCGCTAAATCAGGAGGGGGTGGCTGTGATGCAGGAGGTAGTAGAGCCGCCATCTAATGATCGCAAGGTTGGCAGATCGGCGGTTCGAGCCCCGGCAGGCCACATGTCAGAGTGTCCTTGGGCAAGACACTGAACCCCGAATTGCTCCCAGGGCCGGCGCCTTGTATGGCAGCTTGCCACCATTGGTGTGTGAATGTGTGTGTGTTGGTGAATGAGATGCCATTGAAGCGCTTTTGGATAAAGGCGGTATGTAAGCGCAGTCCATTGATATGTCCCCAGAGAACATCAGCTGGTCTCAATCCAGCTAGACAAACCTAAATGCTCTGTACAGACTATAGATGACATACAGGGGGCCGCCTCCCCCCAAGAAAGGTCAGTGTGGGTAACAAGGGGGGTGACGCAAAGCTGGTTGTGGAGAGTGCATGACGGAAGAATAGTGGCCCGTGCAGGTCTAATGAATGTTATTGGTGCTGAGGCACATGGTAATGAGAAATTTGGAAGATGGTGATGAGGATATTGGTGATGAGGATGTTTACAAGAGGTGTATGCAAACGCTTGAGTTAGCACTGTTATTGGTGACTGTTTTGGTAAATGGAAAAATCTGGCTATGTCTATGCTCTCTGCCCTCCTCATCTCTGCCACAGTGCTGATCCTGTTTGGCTGCTGCATTGTCCCTTGCATTAGAGGCCTGGCACAGCGACTGATTACTACGGCCCTAACCAAGGTTGATGCTGGAACACAGATGCACTTACAAATGCTTATTGCTGAGCAGCAGCAGTCACTGTTGGAGGGTGAGGAGATGGATCATGATACAGGAGTTGAAGATATGTTGTAATTATGGAGTTTTGTGAAGGAATGGTGTAAATAAAGGCATTTGCGGTCTACGACCCATCTCACCTTTCTGGCTACAAATTCTCTGTAATGGTCATAATTTTGTTTTAATGACCAAAGGGGGGATTTGTTGGGAATTTGTATTAAAATCACTAGAAGTGATAAATCATGTACTATGTGCTCATTTAAATAATATGTGAATGCGGTCAGTTGAGAACAATAGGAAGGTCACGCAAAGCCAAAAGAGAGGTTCTGTTTTTGAGCGACAAGAAGAAGACAAGCTCCTGACTAAAAGAACGTTTTATGATTCAAACTGCCTATAAATTACTTATTTTTACCTATGTGCTAACAACCATTGTATACCTGCTGTTATGATATTCTATTTTTCTGTACTGATTTTATACTTTCATAACTAATGATTAATGATAAGTCTATTCTTCTATACTATACTTTAACTTGTAAATCGAATCCTAACTCATATTACTGTGCAACTTCAAATGTTTTCACAAGCTACTGATAAGAACTCAACTCACAGCTCTGCTCACAAAGTATGATATCACCATGGGAACGAGACGCTAGCAGGACACTCAAGCTGATAACATACATACACTCTCGCACCCACATACCAGAAGAATTGAAGGCCAACGCTAACGAGAAGACCTTCTGCAGCTGCAACGGATTTGTGCTGACACTTGGAAAACTACCAGATAGAGGGGGGGGCATCACCCAGCCCAAAATGTTTGATAATTGTATAAAGACTATGTACCAGGGCTAAACGGGAGTCTGGTCTGGTGGAGCTCTTGCAGTAAACTTGTTGACGGCTAGCTGAGACGGGCCTGCAGAGGTGAAACTAGATGAGACCACTTTTCCATGGAAATGAACTAATTATTGCTTGCTGATGTGCTTGAATAAATATTATCTTAATGAACAGTTCAGTAGTGGTGCCTAATATTTGATTGGATCATATCATCTTAAGAAGTGATATCAAGGACGTCTCGTTGAGATTAAACGAACTCGCTTGTAAAGTGACGACTCAATTAAATCGATACTGGAGAAGTTGATCACCTTACACAGATATGGCATGTGAGGAACCTGTGAACACAGTAGCCACCATGTCTGGCTCCTCCTCCACCTCTCCTGTCGAAGGCAGAGGGAGTCTGGACAAGCAGTCAGCAGTCACATTACGTTTCCCTGGATGGTAAGTGACATCATAAGTAAAGCATAGTAGACGTGCAGACCATCTCGCTATTCTCAGACCTGCGCGACCCGTACCCCTGGAAGTGAGTAGGGTTGTCAACGCTTGGTGGTCTGTGCGTAGGACAAAACGATGTCCCCACAGGTAGGTTCTCCACCTTTCCACCGCCCAAACGCATGCCAGCGCCTCACGCTCGACGGTAGAGTACTTTCTCTCTGCAGGAGAAAGTGTCCTGGACGCAAAAGCTATGGTTCTCTCTGTATTGTCTGGGTGAATCTGGCTCATTACAGCCCCCAATCCATAGTTAGAAGCATCGGTAGTGACATAAGTAGGTAACTCAGGATCATATAATGCTAAGGTAGGACTCTCAGTAATCAGTCTCTTAACCTCAGTAAAACTGGACTCTGCATCCGCTGTCCATTCAAACTTACTGTCAGTAGATTCCCTGAGTGTAGCACGTAGCGGTTCCACCACAGTAGAGAAGTCAGGTATGAATTTACTATACCACGATGCAAGTCCTAGGAAGGACCGCAGGGAGGATGTGTCGTGCGGGGCAGGCGCGTTCGCCACAGCACTGACCCCGTCTTGGTCAGGATGAAGACCATCTTTGGACACAGTGTGGCCCAGGAAGCGCAGAGCTTTCTGGTTGAACTTACACTTGTGCATGTTCAGTTTAAGTCCCACTTCATTTAGAGCATGTAGCACTCTCCGTAGGCTGACATCGTGATCCTGCTGTGTGATGCCGTAGCAAATCACATCATCCAGGTAGGCCTGTACGCCTGGCAGGCCTGTCAGTACAGTCGACATCATTTTCTGAAAAGCTGAAGGAGCAGAAGCGAGGCCAAATGGCACTCGGCAGAAACGAAAGAGAGTCTCATGCGTGATAAACGCAGTTAAATCACGGCTATCTGGATGCAATGGCAACTGGTGATAAGCAGAGGCTAAGTCTATAGTAGAAAAGACTGTGGCTCCACGGAGCTCAGCGAACAGTTCATCCATGTGCGGTAAGGGATGACAGTCACTGATGATTGCCTTATTAGGTTCTCTGAGGTCAACACACAGGCGAGGCTTTCCTCCCCCCTTTCTCTGGGTCACAACTATAGGGGAAACCCATGGAGATGCGTCTATACGTTCTATAACGCCTTTTTCCTGTAGATCTGCGAGCTCATCGGTCACAGCCTGCCTCACTGAGAACGGAAGCCTCCTCAGTTTCTGCTGTACTGGCACAGCATCTGGTTTAACCTGTATTTTGTGCATAAAACCTTTTGCACACCCTAACTCCTGTACTAGAACCTCTGGTTCGGTCTGTGGAGTGGTACTCTGTACAGTAGGTGCTCGGAGCACAGTAGGAGAGCTAGCAGAGCTAACAGTAATAATTTTGTTACCCTCAATGCACATCTGCAATGCTACAAATAAATCTAGTCCCAGCAATGCATTTCCTGATTCAACCACTATCAATGAACCTGTAACTGAATGTCCATTATGAACAACTGTAGCATGCATGCAACCTTTAACAGGAATTTTCTCTCTGGAGTAAGTAAGCAGCTTCACTGTAGGCTCAGCAAGGACACATGTATGGAAAAGTGTCTGGTAAGTACTCTCTGGAATAATAGAAACAGATGAGCCTGTATCCACTATCAGCTCAACATCATGGGAATGATCATTTGCATCAACTCGTACAGTACACATAATTTTATCATTCACGACGGCCCCCTGCATGTAAAGCACAGTAACGTCATTCACCACTACCTCACGCACTTCTTTTTGAGCCGATCTACACACCTTGGAAAAATGTCCAACTTTTCCGCATGTATTGCAAGTCACCTTAACCGCCAGGCATGTAGGCTTGTTAGCTAAGTGTCCTGTGGATCCGCATCGGAAGCAGGCGCGCTGATTCCCAGTTGTAGCTGGCTGGCTGTAGACCGTGGCAGGTGCAGTCGTCGTCGGAGCTTTCTTCTTGCCCTTGTCGAACCTCCTCCTCGTCGGCTGTTTCTCGATGGCTCTCACCGAAGCTGTAGCTCCAGAGAGAACGTTGGAGTTCCGTAGTCCAGCCTCGATTTGTAAGGCCATTGAAGTAGCTTTGTCCAGAGACAAGTCCGATTCAAGCAAAAGTCTGTCTCGTATGCGTGTATTAGCAACACGCTCAATCAGTTGATCACGAATCATTTGTTCCTCCATGGCACCAAATTCACAAGCTGCAGCTAGCTCGCGTAATGAAGCAAGGAACTGATTAACCGTCTCGTCAGGACCCTGAGCTCTCTGTCGAAAGTTGTGACGTTCAGCAATCACATTCACCTTAGGAACAAAGTACTTTTTCAGTCCATCCACGGCAGAAGTGTAGGTAACACCCGTATCCTTTAGAGTGTAGAACAGTCTTTGTCCTTCGGTCCCAAGTGCATGGAGAAGAACCGCGCGCTTTCTTTCCTCCGGCCATTTTTCTCCGGTAGCATCAATTACGAGCATGTAATTTTCAAACATTCTCAACCAAGTAGGAAAAGAAATAGCAGGTTCGCCTGGCACAGGCATGAACGGTGTAGGTAAGGGTACGGAAATAGCCATCCTCGTCGCCAAAAATGTGGTATTCTGTAGTAAGAAAGTAGTTAGGAAAGAATGAGACCGGGAGACACGCAGCTGCTGTTCACTTCGCACGTTTATTCAACTCCGTCTTCTCAACATCCGTCAGTGCATACATCACTTCCGTCACTGCATACATCACTATCATACTAGCGCCCACTGGCGGTATAAACAGGACACAACAGCTAGCGCTTTTAACCTGCAAACGTTGCAGCTCAAAGTGCACCATAGCGAGCGAGAGGTAAACATGGCAAGACAAAGTTTAAGTAGTGCCGTAGTGGCGTTGTCAGGCCAAAACCTGCCGCTTGCCAAAAGCTGCCGGGGGTGCGGCCTAACGCGTCACGACCAGCTGGCACGCGCACGCGTCACGACCTGGCGACTGTGACGTCATTCTAGTGCGCTGTGTTTAATCCTCCGCACTTTACTCGACGAAACACCTGCTACACGACACACCTGCTACTACAGAGAACTACTAGAGAACTACTACAGATAACCCTATTTCCTTTTCCTTTTATACGTTACTCTTATATACGCACACACACACACACACACACACACACACACACACACACACACACACACACACACACACACAGGGCATTGATAGCTAGCTTTCCAACCATTTATTGATTGTTTTCTAGTGAAATTGTGTTTTATCTGTTTTAATATATATATATATATATATATATATATATATATAATTGTATACTAATTGTGTATATATATATATATATATATATATATATATATATATACATATATATATATATATATATATATATATATATATATACATATATATATATATATATATATATATACACAATTAGTATACATATCAGATAATAGATATGGCATCCTATACTAGCCACAGTGACATTTTCTTATATCTGTCCAAAGCCCAGTTCCAGGAGGATATGTCTGCAGAGAAGAAGCGTGCTCTCCGGAGAGCAGCTGAGAAATACATGCTTCAGGGTAAGATTTGTTAAATTAACCCATAAAGCAATAAAGTAGTGTACTACTGTAAAAAAACAACAACAACAAAAAAACATTATTTAACAAGTCCTGGTCTCTTTTCTCTAATCCTTTTGATGTTGTAGATGGTCGCATGTATTTGAGGCCCAAGAAGGGACAGCCACCAAGGAGGGTCATCATGTCAGACGAGGAAAGGGAGGCAGTGCTGACCGAGGTCCATGCCGGTCACTTCGGAGTGAAGCGCATGATTGGCAAGATTAATCAGCGCTTCTTCTGGTTTGGCATTGTGAAGGATTGTGAAGACTGGGCAAGCAAATCTATTATTTCTTTAGTTAGTTTTTATGTTTTACAAACAGTAGTAAGATTGTATTTTACACACAGATAATATTCATTCATTCACATTTCATTTCAACTTGCACTTTACTGTTTGTTTCAAGGTCCGTACCTGCGTGGCTTGCCAGAGGTTTGAGAAGGTGAAGACTGAAGCCCCTGAGCTGAAGAGCATCAAGCCTGTTTCACCGTGGTACATGATTGGTGAGTTCTACACTTTTATATCCCAATTAATTTTTTGGGTTTTGACTTGTTTCCCACCATGCTTTCTTTCAGTATGCTCTTTTAGTGTGAATGTTTTACTTCCGCTTGTCCAATGTTAGAGTATGCCAACACATTTTTCTTGCTACGTGTGGACCTCATCGGACCGTTCAAGGCCTCATCCAAGAATAGCAATCGCTACTGCCTCACAGCGACAGATTTCTTCACCAAGTGGGTGGAGGCCATTCCTATCCAGGTGTGTTATATCTGTGTTTAGTGTTGTTTTCTCAAATATAATGATCATGACTATGCTTTTTAAAATACTTGAATGTATTGTACTTGAACAGTTCATCACCATGTATCCCAATTTTCATCTTAAAATTAACATTATAAGTATTAATATAATAGTACCATATCCTGTGTGTATACACTGCTAGGACAAGACGGCAGTGGCAACATCCCAGGCCCTGATAGACATCTTCCACACCCATGGTGCGCCGGAGGTCATCCTGACTGACCAGGGCAAAGAGTTCTGCAACAAGGTCATGTACTTGCTAAAACATATGATCTTGTAACAGTTATGGACATACTTGTATGGACAAAACTAATGACTTCTGTCTTACTTTCTTTTTTAGGTCAACCAGATTTTGTTTGAGAAGTGGGGGATGAAGCACCGGATTACCTCTGCCTACCATCCCCAGACCAACGGACTGGACGAGCGGACCAATCAAGCACTCAAGAGGGCTATCGGGAAATCTCTGGATGGGCACCAGGAACGGTGGGAGGACAACCTTAAGTTAATCCTTTTCGCACATAACACCAGCGTCCAGGCCTCCACCAAGTACTCGCCCTACCGCCTGATGTACAGTCGGGAGCCACGGCTGTCCTCTGAGGTATGTCAACTCTTGATATTATTGTTCTTATAATATATAATTTGTTTTGCAAATTGATTCTCAATATAAACAAAAAATAAAACACTAACTCTATGCAAATGTATGTATTGCGTATCTCTATTTGCCTCTCATTTCAGATCACAGGCGACCGTCCTTTTGTGGAGGTGGACGAGATTGATGAAGACACCGCTGCAGACTATCTCCACGCCAGGGCTGAGAAGGATGAGGAGGTCTTTGACGAGGTGAAAGATATTACACAACTATATACTGAACAACCACCTGAGTGATGCTAAGTAACTGCTAAAGCAATAACAATGCCTCAGCAATATACAGAGCTATACTGCACAACAGAGAATTACAATCTCTGCTGCTTCGCTTTTTCTTCAACGATCAAGGTGCGACTCAACGTGGAGAAGGCCCAGGAGAAACAGCGGGAAAGCTACCGGAAGAGGATCAAGAAGGGAACCAAGCGGTTTGAGATCCTCCCGGGGTCCTGAAGAAGAATGAGAGGAAACGTGGGAGACCTGGTGGCACAATGGACCCAGACTGGCCAACTACGTACCGGTAAATGTTAGACTTTTAAGAATATTCAGAATGAGAGGGTGATGTGTGATGTCCAATTTTGCCACAATATTTTCTTCAGGGTGACTGAGGTTGGGGACAACAATTTGGTGCAGTTGGAGACCTTGGATGGCCAACAACTGGGAACCAAAACCCCCTATGCCTCAGTGAAGCCTCTGCGGACGAGTAAGTGTAACATACAGTTCACATTTTAAAGTTAATGTAATGTGAAACTGTATTTTTTTTACCACAAGATGTCATTCTAAAATTGTTTTGTTGATTGACTTAAGGATTCCGAGCCTGCCCGCCCACTCAGAAAGCTGTGTCCCATCCACCGGAGCCAGTGTGTTCTGATGACCCTGAACCGCTAAGCTCTGAGCCGGAGTGGGACTCACTTCAGGTAAACTTAAAAATCCTAGCTTCATTCATTTTAAATACTCAAAATTCCAATGGCTGAGTACTGTAACATGACAGTCCCTTTAACCCAACATCATTATGTTTTTTAGGCACCATCTCAGCTGCTAGATGTCATCATCACAGATGCTCAGCTGGGGCGGGCCTGTCCAACTTTACCTAGCAGGTTGGAGGTGCTTAGGCCTTTCGTTCTGACTCCCAATTGTTGGCTGAATGATCTCTCCATTGACAATGCTCAGGCTCTTTTACAGGCTCAACATCCCCATGTAGGAGGCCTCTACGCCACAACGTCCCTCTCCCTCCTCTCCTCCGTGCCTGCATCAACCCAGGGGTTTGTTCAGATTTTAAATGTTTGTTCAAATCACTGGGTTACGGTAAGTAACATCAACTGCGAGGTAGGTACTGTTAACGTTTATGACTCCTCTGGTCACGGGTCGACCGAGGAGTTCATTTCTCAAATAACACGTCTCCTCTCTTTTTCAGGTCCCAAGGTCCTTCTGCAGTGGCCTGATGTCCAGCAGCAGAGAGGCAGCTCAGACTGTGGGCTGTTTGCTATTGCGAACAGTCTCACATGCTGCAGAGGTGAGGACCCAGCAAGCAACGAATTTGATCAGTCTGATATGCGTGCGCACCTCTTTTCCTGCTTTCAGTATGAGCACCTGAAACCATTCCCCAGCTCCATACGGTGTCCACGCACGGCCCAGTCAGTGTACACTATGGACGTTAGTGTGCACTGCATCTGAAGGAGGACCATCCGACCAGAGCTTCAGGTATCCTGCAGGAGGTGTTCCAAGTTTTTCCATTCGTCTTGTGTGTCAATTAATATTATGTTTCCTAATGAATTTGTTTGTACTGCTTGTAAAGTTGTTTTTTAAGTATTTTCCAGATTGTACACAGATAGCCCTGCTACGTCCTCCGTGAGGGCCCGTTCCCCTGTACATAAGTCCCTGTCCAGCCCTGCTACATCCTCCGTGAGGACCACCTCTACCTCCTCCGTGAGGACCACCTCTACCTCAGGCTACTGCAAGTATGAGCCACAATTACATCATTGTTATTTTTAAATGTACCCAGTACACTGGTAAGTCACATTGAATAGGGATTATTTAGAAATGTGTTTACTCACAAAATGTTATTTTGACTGTACATATCTGTGCTTGTTTGTGTGTTTACACTAACAAGATGGTTATTGCTTACCTCAACAGGAGAGCTGATTGGTGTGATGTTACCTAACCCCCCAGATGTTACCCACCAACCCTCCAGATGTTACCCCCAACCCTCCAGATGTTATCCCCTAACCTCCCAGATGTTACCCCAACCCTCCACCACCACCTCAGACACACCACCACCACCTCAGACACACCACCACCACCTCAGACACACCACCACCACCACCTCAGACACACCACCACCACCACCTCAGACACACCACTACCACCACCACCTCAGACACACCACCACCACCTCAGACACACCACCTCAGACACACCACCACCACCTCAGACACACCACCACCACCACCTCAGACACACCACTACCACCACCACCTCAGACACACCACCACCACCTCAGACACACCACCAGGATGTGGTAGAGGTGGTCCTCACGGAGGACGTAGCAGGGCTATCTGTGTATTTATCTGTTCTATTATTGTTGAATTTGTGAATGATATGTTACTCCCTAACTATTATTATATACCTGATTGTAACCTGTACAGTTCTTTGGCAAACGTTATCCCCCTGAAGTGTTGTGTATTTATATATAAAGTTTATTCTGTTTTCTGAATCAGTGTGGACTCGTGGTGTGTTTGTTGCGTTTGCAACTTTATGAGAAAATGATCTGCTGATCAGACCTCCGTTTCTTTCTTTTGAAACCGGGAGCACTTAACCAATAGAGAACGGAATAAACTGGGCTTAGAAGAGATGTTGTTACCTATGGCAGTGTATAGAGCCTCTCTATGTGTTACCTATGTCAGTGTATATAGCCTCTCTATGTGTTACCTATGGCAGTGTATAGAGCCTCTCTATGTGTTACCTATGTCAGTGTATAGAGCCTCTCTATGTGTTACCTATGGCAGTGTATAGAGCCTCTCTATGTGTTACCTATGGCAGTGTATAGAGCCTCTCTATGTGTTACCTATGTCCAGTGTACTAGAACCACTCTAACAGGAGTGTTTGTCCGTGAATAACACCGGCTATGCCCGGGGTAGAAACACAAGACTATAGCTGGATAAGGTATACAGGTCTACACGGTCATTTTAAGCCGTCGACCAGCCCTCTACGACCACGGGAAGTCATGTTAAAAGTGAAGATACTTCTGTTAAACTAAGCTAAGCTAAACATCGCTAATCGCTAACTCCCTCCTGGGCCTTAAAGTGACTAGTAATAAGGTTGTGAAAAAAACCATCAGATCAGATAGATATAAGGGTTATTTTGATAAACCGGATACATTTTGTGAATATGGTTACTTTCTCGCCTGAAAACATATTAAAACTTCATAAAATGACATATTAACACTTGTAGAGCCAAATTAAAGCTTTTCGCTAATGGCCTGACAGCTCCTCCAGCCAAAAAGTCTCGAGGGTTCCGAGTTGAATGGAAAGAAAATGTCCCCTGGCTGCGTTTAGATGGGGAAGGAAAAATGTTCTGCTCACCGTGCAAAAAATCGGGGAGGAATAACGGATTCATGAGAGGAGCAACGAATATGAGAATGTCGGCTCTCACTGATCACAGTCGGTGCAGTGACCACATATCGGCGGTCAGTTTGAGGCAACAGCAAACCGCTATGAAAGGCCACTGTGAGCAGGCTAATGAAACGGCTAACAATAAGCTGCACTCTCAGCTACAAGTTGCATTTCACATGGCAAAAAATGGCATCGCATGTCATCAGTATGTGGGACTGACTGAGCTACTGAAAGCCTGAATAGCAGGCTATTTTATTTAAGGCTATCCCCTATCTGTGAAAAGGCATAGGCTACCATAGGCCTATTAACATCGAACGGAAATTAGCCTATGCGCATTGCAAGTTCATTTAAAGCCTATTTATTTTCAAAGAGTTTTATTCTATTTTATTTTATCTGATAAAAGGCATATGAACGGAAATTAGGCTAGCCTGTGTCACGCCAGAAGCCTACATGTAACCTCTTGCACTTTTCAATAAAATGTTATAAATCTAGACATTGTGGTATTTCTTTATATACGTATCCCAGCCTGCCTATCAATCGTTTCTCAATAAACAGTTATGTTCTCCTCATTGTCATACTCCCGAGTCCGATTAAGTATGATTTGACAGGCAGCTAAACTAAATGCCTTCCCAACCAGCGAGACCTGGTTATAGAAATGACGTTGTTTTATTGATAAAAAAGGGTAAAACTGAAAAGAGAAAATAGAAAACTCACATTAATCCCAAACAATTTAACAGACTTCAGTTAACGTAATGTGGAGTCCGTTCATTGATCGATGCAGTCTGTTCAGTTCCCAGTGTAGCGCGCGTTCAGCGCTGGACATATGGCATAGCGCGCATGCGAATCATGAAAGCCTATATTATTATATTTATGATATAGCTCGCATCTAATCGTATCGGATGAGAAATAGACATTAAACGGCATATATAGGCTAGGGTCGAGATGCTTCTAGAAGACCTGCTAATGAACGAGACAGACGACAGAGGGCGTGTGTGTGGCCAGCACCTCCTCCCCCAGCGTGTGTTCGCCCCCCTGCACCGCCTCCCCCAGTGTGAGTTCGCCCCCCTGTTTGTGTGTGACTACATGTTCCCTGATGAGAGCCTGGCTGACGTGAGCGAGCGGCTCAGAGAAATGCTGGACCTGCACATCCCAGAGTCCCTCCTTCTCTCCCCCGAGCCCCGCCCCCACGCCCCAGGGACAACCTTTCACACATATGAGCCTTCCCAGTATATTCCATGGAATTTACCAGCTCCTCCCACCTCTACGGAAGCTCCGCCCACCTCCACAGAGGCTCCTCCCACCGCCACAGAGGCTCCGCCCATTGAGGGGTTGAAACACCAGACTAACGTCCAGTACTACGCTGGTGTCGCCATGGCAGCTGCAGTCGCCCTCATCGCCACGGTAACCTCGCTGCTCTACCTCAGTGACTGATGGCTCAACACACACACACACACTGTATGGAAAGTTTGATAGCATTGTGCTTTACAGAAGACGCTTTGTATTGGAGGAATAGAGAAAATGAAATAAAATTCGAAGCTACAAAGTAAATCGTGTGGAGTGCTATCAATAAAAATGTGCGTTAGAACCTATCCCTGTGTTCTAAAAGACACGGCTTTAGCCAGGAAGCTTAGCCGTGACAAAGTTGCTAGCCACAGATGGAGCCCCTTCCATGACGGCGCACGCAGGGACTCGCCGCTCGTCTTGCTGCCCTCACGCCACAGATGAAACCGCTGCACTGCCTGATACACCAGGCCGTTCTCTGCGCCAAGCTAAGTGGTGAGTTAAAAGGCACCATGGACAATATAATGTCGATGATCAATTTCATCAGAGCCACCTCGAGTCTACAGCACCGTTTGTTTCGCAAACTTTTGTCAGATATGTCAGCCGAGCAGTGATTTACTTGTACATAATGACATTAGATGGCTAAGTAAGGGTAACGCACTAAAGAGAGTTTGTGAACTCAGGCACGAGAAAAAGCATTGTCAGATTCTGAAATCAAGCTGTACAGCAGCAAGCATGAGGAACGAGGGAAAGTGTCATCCATTAGAATTCGCAAAGCGTTACCCAAACCGCTCTACAACCTCACACCAATGGGAGATTTACACCAATAAAAACGTCACCAAGCCTTTGGAATCGCGTCTGGAGATCCTGGAGTCAACTCGCTGGTCCCAACCTTGTTGTCAGGAGCAAGTGGCATACTGCCGAAAGAAATGTCGCTGTGGGAGACATTGTCTGGTTAAGTGACCAGAACGCTACTAACCCCTCAGGAAGCCAGGGCCCTGCAGCTAGAGCCTGACGATTGTGGGCAAAGGCTAGAGCAGGCTCTGCGACTACGACCTGTTGGGGCCAATCGAGCAGGGAGGGCTGCCTACACCATTCCCCGCACCCACGTTAGAGACACATAGCCTGCATTCCGCACACATAGTTTAGATACACACCCCACAACCATCCCACTAAACGCACCACACACTTCGCACATTCCCCTCCCCGGTTTTTGAATAAACGCGCCCACGGGCGCCTTGCATACGCTGTCTTAGAGTCACCTCCTTGGGTCCAGTGCCAGCCAGCCTAACAGTTAACAGTATGAAACAGGTGTAGTGCTACACTAATAATGAATAATAATAATCCTCGCAACATGTATGAATAATTTCCTTTAGGAAAAAAAAATATTACGTCATTTTCCATATAGCCTATCTAGATAATTCTCCTTTTTCCTCCAAGCAAATGCATCCATTTAGCATTTAGCACCACTGGTCTGAAATTATTGCTGTCTGGACTCCCCTCTTCATAATATTAATATGATATAGCATGAATGTTGTTCATATGGCTGGTTAGTGTTTATTGTAAATACATACAAAATAAACGTTCATAGCAGTGTGATCTCTACTTTTAAGTATCTGTATTTATTCCAGTCTATCTAGTTTATCTTATCTTATTCATAGAGCCCACAAGCAGTTGGCTAACTTAAAAACTAAACTGGTGTAGTGACTACATTATGGGTTCATGTTCTCCTCTTACTGTTGGTTGTGTAGTGGGAGGGAACCAGTTCTGGCACTAGGGGCAGAGGGGAGGATTATTAACGTTGCAACTTCCTGTTTAGAGACAAGAGTTTTGGTGATCGATTTCCTGGTCCTGTACGGAGAGTACAAGTTGTTATTTTGATTAAACAGTTATCATTACGTTGCCTACGTCTTTCCTTTTTCCTCCGGCACTACACTGGTGACCCCCGACGTGGATTTTTGTTAACGTAATTGTGTACAAAAACCAGCGAGCGAACATTACAATCCTGCAAAATGTCCGGGCGAGGAAGACGTTCAAACCAGCGGCAGCCATCACCATCCCCTGTCAGGGTAACGCGTGGTGCGCACACTCCCACTCTCAAGCTACCAGAGTTCTGGGACTCAACGCCTGCTGCATGGTTTGCTATTGTAGAGGCACATTTTAACAAAAGTGACATCGATGACGACGACGACCGGTACAACCATGCTGTGGCAATGTTGGGCAGCTCCACCGCAGCTCGAGTGGTAGGTTTTTTGTCTGCTCCCCCGACGACGAACAAATATGAGCGCCTCAAGGCCCTGCTTCTAGAGACATTTGAACTGTCCACTGCGGAGAGGGTGCGTCGCCTATTTGCCATGTCGGACTTGGGTGACGAGAGGCCTTCTGCGCGCATGGAGAGGATGCTAAACCTGCTCGGTACAGAAGACCCCATGATCCTCTTCACAGAGCTGTTCATGCGCACATTGCCAGCTCAAGTTAGGATGGCGCTGGCCAACACCGCCATCGTGGAGCCCCGCGCCCTGGCCAGGGAGGCGGACCGGTTCGTCTTGGCCATGCCTCAACGGTCCCCCGACCTGCTCGCTCCCGCGGCCGCCCCGCCACCCGACCGTCGCAGGAGAGCGAAGGATGACGCCAGACCTTCTGGCCAGCAGGGTAACGCTGCGGGCCATTGTTTCTACCACGCCACTTTTGGCGCCAAGGCCAAACGGTGCCGCTCACCCTGCACCTTCGGACCGACGGGAAACGGCGGGGCCGGCACTCAGTAGTGGCCCTGAGCGCTGGCGTCACCAACAGGCTGCTCTTCATACAAGACACCGCCTCTGGTCGCAGTTTTCTTTGTGACACAGGTGCCCAGTGGAGCATCATTCCGGCAGAGAGATCGGATGTGGTGAAGGAGGAGCGTGGTCCGCAGTTGGCAGGCGCGGACGGCACACCTATCTGCTCTTATGGCACTAGGGCGGTGGACGTGTGCTTCGGAGGACAATGCTTTTCGTGGGATTTTGTCATAGCGGCTGTCACATTTCCCCTCCTTGGTGCGGATTTTCTGTGCGCCCACAACCTGTTGGTGGACGTGGGGAACAGGCGCCTGGTCAACTCACAGACTTTCGCTTCCTTCGCCTGTACGCAGGGGGAGGCGGTCTACAGCGGGTGGTCCAATACGCTCGCCGAAAGTGACCAGTACCTTCGGCTGCTCGCCGAATTCCCCGACCTTACCAAGCCCACCTTCTCCGCGCCCACGGTGAAACACGGAGTGGAGCACCACATCGAGACCGAGGGGCCTCCCCTCCACGCCAGGGCCAGGCGCCTCAACCCGGAGAAGCTGGCCATCGCCAGGGCGGAGTTTGCGCATATGGAGCAGGTGGGCATCGTTCGGCGCTCGAGCAGCCCCTGGGCGTCTCCCCTGCACATCGTCCCTAAGTCAGACGGCGGGTGGCGCCCATGTGGGGACTACCGCCGCCTCAACGACGCGTCCAAGCCTGACCGCTACCCGGTCCCACATGTCCAGGACTTTTCAGCGAACCTGGCAGGCAAACGCTTCTTCTCCAAAGTGGACCTGGTACGGGGGTACCATCAGGTGCCGGTGCACCCCGAGGATGTCCCTAAGACGGCCGTAATCACGCCATTTGGACTCTTCGAGTTTCTGCGGATGCCGTTCGGCCTGAAGAACGCGGCGCAGACCTTCCAACGCCTCATGCACTCGGTGCTCCGGGACCTACCATTCCTCTTCGTCTACTTGGATGACATCCTCGTCGCAAGCACCACGGAGGAGGAGCACCTGTCCCACCTCCGGGCCCTTTTCACACGGCTCAGCCAACATGGGCTGATTGTCAATCCGGCGAAGTGTGAGTTCGGACGGAACACCATCGACTTTCTCGGGCACCGGGTCTCCGCAGAGGGGGTGACCCCCCTCCCCTCGAAGGTGGAAGCTGTCGCTGCTTTCCCGCGCCCCAGCACAATCAGCGAGCTCAAGGGGTTCATCGGGATGGTAACCTTCTACTATCGCTTCCTCCACCACATCGCTCACATCCTGCGGCCTCTGTACGATGCCCAGAAGGGCAAGACTCTGAAGCAGCCGGTGGACTGGACGGCGGAGCGTGTCAAAGCCTTTCAGGACACCAAGGCGGCCCTGGCCCGCGCTGCCATGTTGGCCCACCCCTCGCCCTCGGCACCCACTGCTCTCACCACGGACGCCTCTGACTTTGCTGTGGGAGCGGTGTACGAACAGTGGGTTGGGGACGCCTGGCAGCCTCTTGCATTCTTCAGCCGCCAGCTGTCTCCCAGAGAGCAAAGGTACAGCACATTCGACAGGGAGCTCCTCGGGCTGTGGCTTGCTGTCAGACACTTCCGTTTTTTACTGGAGGGCCGCGAGTTTACGGCCTACGTGGACCACAAGCCACTCACGCACGCCATGTCCAAGGTGGCGGAGCCGTGGTCCGACCGCCAACAGCGCCAGCTCGCCTACATATCCGAGTTCACCACAGACATCCAGCACGTTGCTGGGAAGTCCAACCAGGTCGCGGATTGTCTCTCCAGGGCGGTGGTTGGTGCGGTCCAACTGGGTTTGGACTACGCGCGCATGGCTGCAGACCAGGCCGCCGACCCCGCCGTCCAGGCTCTCAAGTTGTCGGACACAGGACTGCGCCTAGAAGAGGTGGTTTTCGGTGACGCAGGGGCCACGCTCCTGTGCGACGTCTCCATGGGTCAGCCACGACCGGTGGTCCCCGCCAACTGGAGGCGCCCCGCCTTCGAGGCGATACACGGCTTGTCTCACCCTGGTAGGAAACCGTCCTCACGGCTGGTGTCAGAGAAATTCGTCTGGCATGGGCTCAAGAGGGATGTGAGGGCCTGGGTAGACACGTGCATCGCCTGCCAGCGCGCCAAGGTGCATCGACACGTCAAGGCCCCCCTGGAGCAGTTCTCTGTGCCTGAGCGGAGGTTCGATCATGTAAACGTGGACCTGGTAGGGCCGCTGCCCCCCTCGCACGGATACACCTATCTCTTTACCATGGTGGACAGGACGACTCGCTGGCCGGAGGCAGTTCCGCTCTCCGCAACGACAGCCCCCGACCTGGCCCGGGCGTTCATCGCGGTGTGGGTCTCCCGCTACGGCACCCCTGCTGATCTCTCCTCTGACCGTGGCTCACAGTTTACTTCAGAGCTGTGGGCAGCGGTGGCGGAGAATCTGGGGGTCAAGCTCCACCGCACAACCGCCTATCACCCGCAGGCGAACGGGCTCTGTGAGCGTTTCCATCGATCCATGAAGGCCGCCCTTCGAGCCAGCCTCACGGACAGCAACTGGCTTGACAAGCTGCCGTGGGTCATGCTGGGGCTCAGGACAGCGCCTAAGGAGGACCTCCAGTCGTCGTCCGCTGAGCTGGTGTTTGGACAGCCGCTGCGGGTCCCCGGTGACTTCATTCCCAAGTCAACGGAGCCCTGGTCCGCCGCCGCTCAGCGCGCCTCCCTGCTGGACAGCGCCAGGACCTTCGTCCC
Organism: Nansenia antarctica; assembly: GCF_963989245.1. Lineage (NCBI taxonomy): Eukaryota > Metazoa > Chordata > Actinopteri > Argentiniformes > Microstomatidae > Nansenia > Nansenia antarctica. Next base: position 707,087 of record NC_137684.1, read on the forward strand.
GGTCCCGACTACGCAGCATGGTGTCCCTACTTCGAGGGTGCCCCCGGAGCTGCACTCAGCGAGGTTCGTTTTCATTCGTCATGATGGCCACAGGACTCCACTACGTCCTCCTTATGACGGGCCTTTCCGTGTCATCGAGGCCGGAGCCAAGAACTTCATGGTTGACATGGGGGGTAGGCCTGAGTGTGTGTCCGTTGATCGCCTCAAACCGGCCCACTTGGACCTTGAACTGCCCCTGGACTTGGCCCTGCCACCGCGCAGAGGCCGGCCTCCAGTCCTACCTCCCCTGCAGCGCCCTGGCCATTCCCCCCTCCGACCCCGACAACCCCCCGCAGCTCGCGAGCCCCCGGTCGTCACTGCCCCCCGTCCTTCCCTGCAGGAGGACGTGATGGGCGATGTCACACCTCCTCCCGCACCTCCTGACTTTACCTACGATCGTAGGGGCCGGGCCATACGCCCTCCTCGCCGTGAGGATTTCCAATATTGAGGTGAACACTGGGGGGGCTGGTGTAGTGACTACATTATGGGTTCATGTTCTCCTCTTACTGTTGGTTGTGTAGTGGGAGGGAACCAGTTCTGGCACTAGGGGCAGAGGGGAGGATTATTAACGTTGCAACTTCCTGTTTAGAGACAAGAGTTTTGGTGATCGATTTCCTGGTCCTGTACGGAGAGTACAAGTTGTTATTTTGATTAAACAGTTATCATTACGTTGCCTACGTCTTTCCTTTTTCCTCCGGCACTACACTACCGGCTTTACAGTTGTTATGCACTTATATCATAAGCTCATAGGCTAGCTAGCTAACTATCTAGCTAACGTTAGCTGCTCATCCAACATTGAAAATCATACATAGCTAGCTGATAGTTAGCATTGTGATGTGTAGCATTATATTTTACCTGACAATCCAAGTGTGGACCTGATCTCACCCCATGCTCGGTCCTTCACCTGGGCATCATGGTACAATCGATCATTTGTCGCATATAAACAATTATATTTTTCGACCTCAAGGATCAGCCGTTTGTCGTCCATTCCTGCAACAAGCTTTCAAGCACCTGTGGTGATTGACAGCTGACTCGCGTGAATAGCAATTAGTAGTAGTAGTTGGCTACAAGAATGTTCAATCTGGTATTATCTCTATTAACCGCTGTGGTGATTTAACAGCTGATTAAAAAATACCAAAATAATATAATAATATCAAGTAGACTACAAACAGAGCAAAACAATAAAACAACACCAGAAAACAACCAATAGGCCAATTATAACCAACAACTACAATTGTAAATATACAATTTATCTCATTATGCGCCCGCCGTCAAAAATCTAACTTCGCAGAATTTTTACTTTTGACGCAGCCATCGGACGCAACGCAACACTGACGCAACGCAGCGCTGACACAACGCAGCAAGTGGAGCACCTTTCATTGATTACAATGCATTTGATCCCAATTCCGGACGTAACGCACATTTGACATTTGAGCTCGATGGCCATGGTGGAGCTTGGCCGTAAGCTAGCTATCTAACATGGGTTGATTGTGATTGTGCTAACTTAGCTAGCGTAGAGCTACTGTTGTTTAACCCTACAAGCTTTTTTCAAACTTATTTTACCTATTTTACTTTTATGCTTATGTTAGCTAATGATATGTCATTTTCAGAAAACTTGCAATCTATAATGCGAGAGGCTACATTTAATTTCTTCCATGGAGAGAATTCTGAAGTAGAAAATGCTGTTAGAAATCTTCTCAGCTGCCTTAGACAAAGCTGCCCACAACCTAGCAGCAGTAGTTCCCCCACAGTGCGCCAGCCCGTGGGCACACTAGCTGGGGCAAGTGGTGCCCTTGGGGTTGGCCAGCCTGTTAGGAGACCTAACACAGTGCAGCAAGAAATGCAACGGTTGGTAAGTGTGTACTCAAACTCTCATTAATTTTTGACTATGTACATGTTTATATTCACATCCTCTAAAAAGGTCACACACAAAGACGCTTTACAAACTGAAAATATCGAGTAGTAAAATAAAAAGAAACAACAAATAAATAAAATAAAGTATAGGGGTCTAATTATTTTTTAGATTACTAAATCTAAGTGTCTTTGTAGGACAATCTACTCTGTATACTGCAAAACACATAGATTTCAGGCGGAGAAACGGCGAACAAGCAACGCCAGCGTGCTCTCTCGATCTGCATTTTTTGTGTTTGTGATGTCCCGATCCGATACTGATATCGCTGCGATATTGGACTTGAATGCTGGATCGCGGATCGCTGGATCGCGGATCGCACGATCTGCGCTCTCAATCTGGTGTGTCACTCACGTGATGACAACAGTAGTAGCCAGTGGTCACGTGCATGAGAGTTGGCTAGTAGCTACCTGTGTGTGAGTCATGTCAGCAGTGTGGGAATACTTCAGTCTTTGCAAATTAACAGTTTCGAGGGGTAGCAGCGATGTTAGTCGGTGTAACACCACTCATTTAATTAAACATTTAAAAAAACGCCACGTGGAACAGCACCAGGCATACCTGCAAGCGTCTGCTGCAAAGAAAAAGCCCCTGCAACAGCAGACATTGCTACAATCAATACAGAGGCAAGAGAAACTCCCCCCAGACAGCAAAATTGTGAAAGCGATAACGGAGAAATTAGTTCAGTTGATTGTGCTCGACGACCAACCACTTTCGGTGGTAGAGAATTTGGGGTTTCGGAGCTTAATTGAGCACCCCGCGCTATACTTTGCCCAGTCGCCATCATATAACCGAAAAAGCCATCCCTCAAATGCACAACGAAGTGTGTGAGTTCCTCGCCAAACTCTTGGAGAATGTCGGCGCTATTAGCTTCACAACAGACATCTGGAGCTCAGGCGTGTGTCCAATGTCGTTGTTGAGTCTCACAGCACACTGGATAGACTCAGGTTTTACTTTGAAGAAAGCGGTGCTGCATGCCCGTGAGTTCCGTGGCTCACACACTGGGGATTCCATTAAGGCAGCCATGGAGGAAATGCTGCTCAAATGGAAGATGAACAAAAGCAGTCCATGTAGTTATAAGAGACAATGCAAAAAATATGAAGAAGGGCATGGATCAACTTGGAGTGGCGAGTCTGGGATGCTTTGTGCACACTATGCAGCTTATCGTGCATGAGGGACTGTTGTGTGTGCGCAGCGTGAGTGATGCACTGGCCAACGGGAGAAAAATGGTAGGCCATTTCAAACACTCGCCCTTGGCATATTCACGGCTGCAGGATATCCAAGTAGAACTAAATATGTTGCCTAAGCGTCTGCAGCAACCAAGATGCCCATGTATCAGCTGTCACTGACCATCAAGACGCCCGTGGTGTTTGACAAGCTACACTCAGAGGCGTTGAGCAGGACGTTCAAACTAGGTGGAACAGCACCTAGAACACACACCACTACATGATTGAAAGCCTCATCGCGCAAAAACGGTCACTCTCTGCGTATCAAGAGAGGTGTGAGGAACGAGGGAAAGTGTCATCCATTAGAATTCGCAAAGCGTTACCCAAACCGCTCTACAACCTCACACCAATGGGTCTGCCTAAGGCAATCAGGCTGAAGAAGAAGGAATTCAGTTTGGAGGAGATTAACACCAATAAAAACTTCACCAAGCCTTTGGAATCGCGTCTGGAGATCCTGGAGTCAACTCGCTGGTCCCAACCTTGTTGTCAGGAGCAAGTGGCATACTGCCGAAAGAAATGTCGCTGTGGGAGACATTGTCTGGTTAAGTGACCAGAACGCTACTAACCCCTCAGGAAGCCAGGGCCCTGCAGCTAGAGCCTGACGATTGTGGGCAAAGGCTAGAGCAGGCTCTGCGACTACGACCTGTTGGGGCCAATCGAGCAGGGAGGGCTGCCTACACCATTCCCCGCACCCACGTTAGAGACACATAGCCTGCATTCCGCACACATAGTTTAGATACACACCCCACAACCATCCCACTAAACGCACCACACACTTCGCGCATTCCCCTCCCCAGTTTTTGAATAAACGCGCCCACGGGCTCCTTGCATACGCTGTCTCAGGCCCTGTCCACACCTATACGTTTTTTTGATAAAGGTGGATTTTTATATTCGTTTTGGGGAGTTCGTCCAGACGCAAACGAGTTTTTGCCCTCTGAAAACGAAGATGTTTAAAAACGCCTGCCAGAGTGAAGATGTTTAAAAACACTGTATATTCGCCGTATATTTTTGACGTGTGGACGAGATACGGAGCTCTTTGTATTCGTGACGTCATCATGCGCGTAGATTTCTATGATCATGCGCACTGCAGCTGTTTGCTGTTCCCTCCAACGTCATATCCTAGCACCAGTAACTACTATGTTTACAACAGGCAACGGTGTTCGAGGCTACACAAGCGAGGAAAATGGATGTGAACAAAGTGCTTCTAGTTCTTTCACTGTTAACTGGACTTTTAACCTGTTTACAGATAAATGCACAGTTAATGATCGAGAACGTTGAGAGACAGAGGCGTCTGATTGGCCAGCGGGGCAATGGGGATAATATTATATCGCCGACTACTGGTGTGGAATGCTCAATGACAGCGTTTATATTGCGTTCATGCGTATGCATGTGGACACAGACATTGTTTATAAACATGCTGGTGTGGACGGTAATATTTGTATATATGAAAAACGTTTATCAAAAAAACGTATAGGTGTGGACAGGGCACAGTGTTGCAAAAAAAGTTATGAAAATGTTCAATGGAGGTACTGTAAGGCGATCAACTTCTCCAGAATTGATTTAATTGAGTCGTCACTTACAAGCGAGTTTGTTTAATCTCAACGAGACGTCCTTGATATAACTTCTAAGATAAAATGATCCAATCATATATTCGGCACCAATTGTTCTTTAAGAGAATATTTATTCGAGCACATCAGCAAACAATAGCATCAGCAAGCAATAGCATCAGCAAACAATAGCATTTCATTCCATGGAAAGGGGTCTTATCTAGCTTCACCTCCGCAGGCCAGTATAGCTGGTTAACTGCAGAAGCTTTACCGGACAAGAGCCCCGTTTAGCCTTGGTGCATAGTCTTTATACATTTTCCTTAACATTTAGGGATGGGCTGTCCCTCTGGTAGGTTTTATGGTAAGCGTCTGTTTTATATCGGTATGTGGCTTTCGACTTCTTTCGGTGTCCGTGCGAGTGTGCTGTGTGTTATCTTCTTCTTCTGACCCCCCGGTCGTTTGTCATGGTGAGAGTGTTCGGACACTCTGTCGGCAACGGTATCCTGAGCAGCCTAGTCTTGCGCGACATTAGACACACATGCATTCTAATGTTTTTTAAGGAACCAGTAAGCATAATGCACACAGTTATGTTTTTAGCATGCACAGATATTTTGATAGTTATTTTGGGTGTATTCTATGTGCGTTTTAAAGCACTAATTGGCCAGTTATTTAATCTTCAAACACATTCCCTCCTGACCAGGTCTGTAGGTCCTATGTCCTTATCAGGATCGCTTGTGTAAACATCACTGTTGCCAGGCCCACAGACTCCCATGACTTGGGATTCGATTAACAAGTTAAAATACAGTATAGAAGAATAGACTTATCATTAATCATTAGTTATGATAGTATAAAATGAGTATAGGAAAATAGAATATCATAACAGCAGGTACAAAATGGTTGTTAGTACATAGGTAAAAATAAGCAATCTACAGCACTTTCTCCCAGTCAGGAGCCCCTTCCCCCCATGTCGCTCAAAAGCAGAACCTCTCTTTTATGGTTCTGTGAGACTTCAACTGACCTCAGTCACATATTATTTAAATGAACACACAGTACTTGATTTATCACTTCTAGTTATTTTAATACAAATCCCTAACAGTACTCACAGGTGACACAGGCACATGCATTGAGTAAGCACAGAGCAACGGTAGGGCTTAGGCCCTGTCCACACCTATACGTTTTTTTGATTAACGTTTTTCGTATATAAAAATATTACCGTCCACACCAGCATGTTTATAAACAATGTCTGTGTCCACATGCATACGCATGAACGCAATATAAACGCTGTCATTGAGCATTCCACACCAGTAGTCGGCGATATAATATTATCCCCATTGCCCCTCTGGCCAATCAGACGCCTCTGTCTCTCAATGTTCTCGATCATTAACTGTGCATTTATCTGTGAACAGGTTAAAAGTCCAGTTAACAGTGAAAGAACTAGAAGCACTTTGTTCACATCCATGTTCCTCGCTTGTGTAGCCTCGAACACCGTTGCCTGTTGTAAACATAGTAGTTACTGGTGCCAGGATATGATGTTGGAGGGAACAGCAAACAGCTGCAGTGCGCATGATCATAGAAATCTACGCGCATGATGAATGAATGAATGAATGGTCTTTATTGTCATTGATATAGTACAGGTACCAAACAACGAAATTTTGGAGGGGGGGCTCCCCTGGTGCTAGGAAAAAAAAACTAAAAACAAGAAGGGAAAGGAGCTGGTTTACATAAATAAATAAAGGCTATGTACACTATCCACTATACTATACTATACAAATAAAACACTGTGCTGTACTCTATGCTATGCTATACCTATTCTAACATTTCCTATTCTCTGAACCTTATTGTACCGATAGTGGCCTGTAGGGGCGCTATACCAGCTACTGCATGTTGAATGTACAACGATACGAATAAAGTTCAGCTTTGTGAATGGCGACCAAGTGTGTGTGTGCACATTAATACATGGTACCAGGAGTGGGGTGACACTAGCCTACAAAGATGAATAACATTCGGTCGCCGGACGAGTTGAAGTTAAGTGGAAATGTCCACGAGAACTGGAAAGCTTTTAAGCAAAGTTTTGAGCTGTACGTGTTGGCAATCGGTCTGGAAAAGGCGAAACATGAACGTCGAAGGGTAGCACTGCTTCTCACAGTGGCAGGCAGAGCCGTGAGGGACGTTTTCAACACGTTTCGGTTTCCTGAGGGCGATGACCAAAAGTATGCAGCAGTGATAGCAAAGTTTCAGGAATATTGCACACCTAGAAAAAATGAGACGTACGAACGGTATGTTTTTCGCAACAGAGTACAGGCCGAGTCAGAATCCATTGAACAGTTTGTCACGGACTTGCGTCTGAAAAGCCAGTCGTGCAACTTTGGCACATTGTGTGACTCGCTAATAAGGGATCAGATCGTCATCGGCGTTGTCGACAAGAAGGTGAGAATGCAACTGCTCAGAGAATCCGATTTGAGCCTGGAGAAGGCAGTACAAATCTGCCAGGCGTCAGAGAGCGCCAAAATGCAGCTCAAGTCATTCGAGCCCGAACCAGCATCGGTGGACGCGGTGCATGAGAGAGTGCATGAGAGGGCCGCTAGCAAGTGGAACAGCAAAGGAAAGTCCCGCGCGCCCAGGCCCACAAAGGACACAGACTGTGACAGATGCGGGGGCAGACATGCAGCGAATAACTGCCCGGCTTACGGTGTGGACTGTCGCAAATGCGGTAAGAAGAATCACTACGCCCGATGCTGCCTGTCAAAGAAAGTACAGGTGGTGCAACAAGGCAGCGACACGACCGACACAGACGAGGATGACGAGAAGTGGTTCGTGGGAACTGTGGAGAACGAGGACAATAAGGAGGAGTGGATAGCCAATCTGGAAATCAATGGAACGACAATTCCTCTGAAATTGGACACAGGGGCTCAGGTGAACATACTGACGATGAAAGACTTTAATAAACTGTACAAGAAGCCAAAAGTGCATGTGAAAAAGGTAAATCTGAGAACGTACAATGATGAACCGATTCCTACAAAAGGGGTATGCAGGGTCACACTGTCAAGGAAAGGGCACTCTGTTAATGCTATGTTTGTGTTGGTTGAGGGTGATAGACAGCCCATATTAGGTCTGAAATCCTGTGAGAGATTGGGTCTTATCAAAAGAGTGCATGTAATTGACAGGTCTGTAGTGACACCTAGTGGTGCAGCTGAGGAACAGCATGAGACTGTAGCTGACACGGAAAAAATAAGGAAGCAATATAGGGACGTATTCGGTGGTATAGGATGCCTACCTGGGCAGTACAGAATCCAGTTAAAAGCAAATGCGGAACCTGTCATCCACCCGGCAAGGAAGGTGCCGGTGACCCTTAAAGCTAGGCTGAAAGCAGAACTACAAGCCCTTATAGAGAAGGGCATAGTGAGGAAAGTAGAGGAACCGACTGAGTGGGTCAGTTCTCTGGTGATAGTTGAGAAAAAGAATGGGGACTTGAGGCTCTGTATAGACCCAAAAGACCTGAATAAGTGGATCAAAAGAGAACACTACAAACTACCAACTAACTCAGACATAACTAATGCTATGGCAGGCACGCGTTTCTTTTCTAAGTTAGACACATCATCTGGGTTTTATCAGATCGTTCTAGAGGAAGACAGCTCCAAACTGTGTACCTTTAACACACCATTTGGAAGGCATTGCTTTCTCCGCTTACCGTTTGGGATATTCTCAGCTCCAGAGGTGTTCCACAAAACAGTGCAGCAGCTGTTTGATGGTATGGAGGGTGTGGGTGTGTTTATTGACGACATAGTGGTCTGGGGCACAACAAAAGAAGAACACGACGAGAGGCTATGCGGGGTGCTAGAACAAGCACGTAAAGCAGGGCTTAAACTGAACAAGTCGAAATGTTAGTTTGGGGTGACAGAGGTTACTTACCTAGGTGACAAGTTGTCCGCGGAAGGGATACAGCCTGATCCAGAGAAAATAAGGGCAATAGTAGAGATGCCAGCGCCAAAAGATAAAACAGACCTGCAAAGAGCATTAGGGTTAGTCAACTACATGGGGAAGTTCATACCAAATCTGTCTGCAAGCTCAAAGGCCCTCCGTAGTCTACTGGAAAAGCAAAACGAATGGCAGTGGGAACACGAACATGCAAATGAGTGGGAGGTGTTAAAGGCCAACCTGATCAGAGAGCCGGTGTTAAAGTACTATGATGTTGACAAACCGGTCAAAGTCTCTACTGATGCATCCAAAGACGGTCTCGGAGCGGTGCTGCTCCAGCGACACGGCACAGAATGGTTTCCCGTCGCTTACGCATCCCGAGCGATGTCATCTGCAGAGCGCAACTATGCGCAAATTGAGAAAGAGACATTAGGCGCGGTTTTTGGATGTGAAAAGTTCCATGAATATATCTACGGCAGGGAAATAATACTAGAGACTGATCACAAGCCGCTTATTGCCATTTCCAGAAAGCCACTTGGAGATGCACCGCCACGCATCCAGCGTCTCATGTTACGGCTACAGAAGTACCACATGACGCTCGAGTTCACTCCAGGTAAGTACTTTAGTTGACTACCATTCAAACTATCCAGAGTATGCGCTGTTGTCTGATACCACAGCAAAGCAAGTGATCGCTCATTCTAAGTCTATTTTCGCAAGGCACGGTATTCCAGTGACTTTAGTAAGTGATAATGGGCCGCAGTTTAGCTGCCAGGAGTTCGCAGAGTTCGGAAAACAGTATGGATTCAAGCATGTAACCTCAAGCCCACTGTACCCGCAGTCAAATAGTCTAGCGGAAAAGGGAGTGCAAATCGTGAAACGACTGCTAAGGAAAGCAGCGGAAGCGGGTGAGGACCCGTACCTGGCAGTCCTCAACTACAGAGCATCACCGCTGGAAGGTGGCCGCTCACCAGCAGAGTTGCTGATGAACAGGAGGCTCAAGACAACGCTGCCGTCAGCAGTGCACCTGCTCCAGCGCGCTGACCACCGCACACAGAGAGAGCACCGGTCCACACAGAGAGAGGACCGGTCCAAACGTGCCTATGACAAAAGAGCACGGCCCTTGGGACCTCTTGAAGGAGAGGACCTAGTGAGAGTCAGATGCGAAGGAAGATGGAAAAACCTCACAAAGAGTGTCAGACAAAGATGGCTGCGCGCATAGTCGCTGCGGCTGGAGTGGCTTCAAAACTGGTGTTTTTTAGTGTTTTTAAGTACATTTGTATGTACATTTTTATTTTAGTACTTATAGGGAACGGTTGTGTAAATAGTACCTACAGCAGACTAGACTTACTAGAAGTTGGTGCGCAAAACGAGGGGACTGTAACAACGGAATTCTTGGAACAACAGGGAATCCCATTCGTCATCGCAAGGTCGCCGGGTGAACAGTACTACGCTATCCCAACACTAAGGCGTAAGCGGCGGAGGCGAAACAACGCCGAGGAGCAAGGGGAGGCCTGCTAGCTAGGCTGAGGAGAAGCCCAGACAAACCTGCTTTGACGAGTATTTTCCTATCCAACGTCAGGTCCCTGACGAAAAAGATGGATGAACTGAGACTACAAGTTGTCAAAAATAACATTGTGGGAGATAGCTGTGTGATTATTCTCACTGAAACCTGGCTAAATGAAACTATCGTGGACTCCGCGATTAGCTTGGAGGGCCGTACTCTACATCGCGCTGACCGCACGCAGCTCAGCGGTAAGTCCCGCGGAGGTGGGATCATTATATCGACGAAGGATAGCTGGTGCTTAAACACGAAAACTGTAAGTAGCCACTGCTCCCCAGACCTGGAATACTTGACTGTTAAATGCCGACCCACATACCTCCCGAGGGAATTCAACGCGGTGTACACAACATCTGTTTACATTGCGCCTAGGGCGGATGGTAGCCTAGCATTGGCGCGGCTATATGACGTCATCAGTGGTCAACAAAGCACAGATCCACAGGCAATTCACATTAAAGCAGGAGATTTTAATCATGTCGACCTGAAGGCAGTACTAACCAAGTTCTATCAGCATGTGAAATGTGCAACAAGAGGAGAAAAAACACTGGACAAGGTATACACCAACATCAAACGTGCTTACAAGGCTAGTCCGCTAGCTCATCTAGGCATGTCTGACCATGTGTCAATCCTCCTGATCCCAGCATACACTACCATGGGGAAAAGTGCTCCCATCTCCACTAAGACTGTCAGAACCTGGCCAGAAGGGTCCGCTCCACTGCAGATCTGCCTAAATGACACCCCATGGCAGGAATATGAGCATGAGGACCTGGAACAGTACACGTCGTCGGTTCTGAACCACATAGGGATGACCTGACCTGGAAGGACAACACAAAAGGCACCATCAAGAGGGCACAACAGTGGCTATACACCCTGAGATGCCTCAGGAAAGAACACAACAAGCAGGAGATACTGGTGGCCTTCTACCGCGGCGCAGTGGAGAGCATCCTCACCTACGGCATCTGCAACTGGTTCTCCAGCTGCACAACAGCGGAGAGAAATGCGCTACAGAGAGTCGTGAGAACAGCACAGAAGATCACCGGCGCCCCCCTCCCCTCTCTGGAAGAGCTGTACAACACACGCTGTCTCAGGAAGGCCTCACCCTGGGCACGTACACTTTACCAGGCTGCCCTCGAAAAGGAGGTTCAGGACCCTGGCCGCTAAGACAAACAGACTGAAGAACTGCTTCTACCACAGGGCCGTCCAGGCCCTGAACACAGCAAAGACCTAAGTTCTGGGCCCTGGACAGTCTGGACGGATTGTATGGCAGCTGCTGGACTGAAAAAATCAGGTGTAGTGCTGAGGCACAAACATGTACATTTCAAGCCTGCAAACTGTGACACTTTAAATAACGTGAAAAAATACTATTGTGCAATATGACAACCCTAGTTGACTATCTGTGCAGTATAGTACAGTGGATTGTGTACATAGCCTTTATTTATGTAAACCAGCTCCTTACCTTCTTGTGATTTTTTTTCTTTTTCTAAACGTTTTTTTTTTCCCTTTCCTAACACCAGGGGAGCCACCACTCCTAAATTTCGTTGTTTGGTACCTGTACTGTAGCAATGACAATAAAGTCCATTCATTCATTCATTCATTCACATAGTGAACTGCACCAACTCAGTCACCGTGGACAAACGGGTCCGGGTCTACCCCAACACGAAGCCATGGATGACTGGGAAGGTCCAAAAACTGATCAACGAGAGGGACAACGCCTTCTTCGCAGGGAAGAGCACACCGCTGTACAGCACCACCAGGGCTAACCTAAAGCGCGGAATCAAAGCGGCCAAGGCAGACCACAGAGAGAAGATTGAGGAATGCTTCCTGAGCAACGACTCCAGGCGGATGTGGCAGGGGGTTCAGCACATGACAAACTTCAGAGCCAACAGGCTCACAGCCGCAGAGGACGACCCCCTGCTGGCGGGAAAGCTGAACACCTTCTACGCCCGGTTCGACGAGGGGCGAACGGAGGTAACCACAACACAAACACCACTCTCTCCAGCTCTCAGCAGCCTCACCCTCACAGAGCATGAAGTGAGACGCGTGCTGAAGGCGGTGGACCCCAGGAAAGCCTCGGGGCCGGATGGCGTCCTGGGACGGGTGCTGAGGGACTGCGCCGACCAGCTGGCTGGGGTTTTCACCAACATCTTCAACCAGTCCCTGTCCCAGGCCACCATCCCACCCTGCCTGAAAACCTCAACTATCATCCCAGTCCCGAAGAAAAGCACGGTGAGCTGCCTAAACGACTACCGCCCGGTGGCACTCACACCAATCATCATGAAGTGCTTCGAGAAACTGTGCAAGGTTAACAACCTGCTGCTGAACAAGTCAAAGACCCAGGAAATCATCGTAGACTTCAGGAGGAAAAAGTCAGAGATCCAGCCCCTGCTCATCAACGGAGAGAGCGTGGAGAGAGTCTCAACCCTCCGATTCCTGGGGATGCACATGCGGGATGACTTGACCTGGAAGGACAACACAAAAGCCACCATCAAGAAGGCACAACAGCGGCTATACATCCTGAGAGTCCTCAGGAAGGAACACAGCAAGCAGGAGATACTGGTGACCTTCTACCGCGGCGCAGTGGAGAGCATCCTCACCTACGGCATCTGCAACTGGTTCTCCAGCTGCACAACCGCGGAGAGAAATGCGCTACAGAGAGTCGTGAGAACAGCACAGAAGATCACCGGCGCCCCCCTCCCCTCTCTGGAAGAGCTGTACAACACACGCTGTCTCAGGAAGGCCTCCAAGATCTCCAGGGACCCAACCCACCCTGGGTACGAACACTTTACCCGGCTGCCCTCGAAAAGGCGGTTCAGGACCTTGGCCGCAAGGACAAACAGACTGAAGAACAGCTTCTACCACAGGGCCGTCCAGGCCCTGAACACAGCAAAGACCTAGGTTCTGGGCCCTGGACAATCTGGACGGATTGATGGCAGCTGCTGGACTGAAAAAATCAGGTGTAGTGCTGAGGCACAAATATGTACATTTCAAGCCTGCAAACTGCGACACTTTAAATAAATGTGCAATAACACTATTGTGCAATATGACAACCCTAGTCGTCTATCTGTATAGTATAGTATAGTGGATAGTGTACATAGCCTTTATTTATGTAAACCAGCTCCTTCCCTTCTTGTGATGTTTTTTAAAAGTGTTTTTTTCTTCTTTCCTAACACCAGGGGAGCCACCCCTCCTAAATTTCGTTGTTTGGTACCTGTACTGTAGCAATGACAATAAAGACCATTCATTCATTCATTCATTCATTCATTCATTCATTCATAAAGAGACTGCTCCAAGATCATACGAGGTACTTACCGAGAATGGCAATACAATCCGCAGGAACCGGAGACACCTGTTGAAGATTCCACGCCCAGAACCACAGCCTGCAGAGAATGGCAATGACAGGGAGACTCCGGGAGAGCAAATAGAAGGGGGGCATACTCAATCAGACACGGACAGCCCTCCTGTCGAGTCACCCTCCCCTGGGGTGGAGCGGGTTCAAAGGCCGAGTAGGTCCATTGTCAAACCTAGGAGACTTGTAGAGGAGTGCTAATAACACGCACAGAAAGGGTGGGTTTATTATTTTTATTTTTATTGCGGACTTGGAGTTCTGTTCTCAGGGTCATTACTGTTTGTTTCTGGACTCAGGTTATTTGTGAATTGATGCTGCATGGTTCCATTACAGTTTGTTTTCATTGAAAAAAAAAAAAAGGAAAGAGGTAAGAGAAGTGTAATAATTGTACTGTTTAGAGTACCGTTACATTGTTTATTTGTACAAGCTGGAGAGTACATCTTGAGAATTCTAGTACGTATGCTAAGCTATAGATATAGACTTGTAATATCTGTGAACTGTTATTCTCTGAGATCAACTTCATCTTAATCCTTAGAAAAAGGGAGATGTATCGATAGTGGCCTGTAGGGGCGCTATACCAGCTACTGCATGTTGAATGTACAACGAGACGAATAAAGTTCAGCTTTGTGAATGGCGACCAAGTGTGTGTGTGCACATTGATACACTTATGTACCCTAGGGTTGTCATATTGCACATAGTGTTATTGCACATTCATTTAAAGTATCGCAGTTTGCAGGTTTGAAATGTACACATTTGAGTTTCAGTATTACACTTGATTTCAATCTAGTAGCTGCCATCAATTTGTCTAGATTGTCCAGGGCCTAGAACCTAGGTCTTTGCTGTGTTCAGGGCCTGTATGGCCCTGGGGAAGAAGCTGAGCTTCAGTGTGTTTGTCCTTGCGAACATGGTCCTGAACCGCCTGTTCGAGGGCAGCCGAGCAAAGTGTTCGTACCCAGGGTGGGATGGGTCTCTGGAGATCTTGGAGACCTTCCTGAGGCAGCGTGTGTTGTACAGCTCTTCCAGAGAGGGGAGGGGGGCGCTGGTGATCTTCTGGGCCGATCTCACGACTCTCTGTAGCGCATTCCTCTCTGCGGCTGTGCAGCTGGAGAACCAGATGCAGATGCAGTAGGTGAGGATGCTCTCCACTGCGCAGCGGTAGAAGGTCACCAGCATCTCCTGTCCGATGTGGTCTTTCCTGAGGACTCTCAGGAAGAAGAGCCGCTGTTGTGCCTTCTTGATGATGGCTGCTGTGTTGATCTTCCAGGACAGGTCATCCTGTATGTGCACCCCCAGGAATCGGAGAGTTGAGACTCTCTCCACGCTCTCTCCGTCGACGAGCAGGGGCTGGACCTCAGATTTTTTCCTCCTGAAGTCCACGATGATTTCCTGGGTCTTTGACTGGTTCAGCAGCAGGTTGTTAACCTTGCACAGCTTGCTCAGCTGCTCTACCTCATCCCTGTACGCCGCCTCGTCCCCCCCCGAGATGCAGCCCACCACGGTGGTGTCGTCTGCAAACTTTACGATGGAGTTGCTGGGGTGGACGGGGGTGAAGTCGTAGGTGTAGAGGTTGTAGAGGATGGGGCTTAGCACGCAGCCCTGGGGGGACCCAGTGCTGAGTCTGAGGGCTGTGGAGGTGTGGGAGCCCACCCGCACCCTCTGGGGGCGGTCAGACAGGAAGTCCTTGATCCATGCACATATAGAGTGTGATAGTCCCAGGTCTAGTAGTTTGGTCACTAGCCTGGAAGGATGGTGACATGATGACGTGACGAATACAAAAAGCTCCGTCTATCTCGTCCACACGTCAAAAATATACGGCGAATATACAGCGTTTTTAAACATCTTCACTCTGGCAGGCGTTTTTAAACATCTTCACTCTGGCAGGCGTTTTTAAACATCTTCGTTTTCAGAGGGCAAAAACTCGTTTGCGTCTGGACGAACCCCCCAAAACGTATAAAAATCCACGTTTATCAAAAAAACATATAGGTGTGGACAGGGCCTTAGAGTCACCTCCTTGGGTCCAGTGCCAGCCAGCCTAACAGTTAACAGTATGAAACAGGTGTAGTGCTACACTAATAATGAATAATAATAATCCTCGCAACATGTATGAATAATTTCCTTTAGAAAAAAAAAATATTACGTCATTTTCCATATAGCCTATCTAGATAATTCTCCTTTTTCCTCCAAGCAAATGCATCCATTTAGCATTTAGCACCACTGGTCTGAAATTATTGCTGTCTCTTCATAATATGAATATGATATAGCATGAATGTTGTTCATATGGCTGGTTAGTGTTTATTGTAAATACATACAAAATAAACGTTCATAGCAGTGTGATCTCTACTTTTAAGTATCTGTATTTATTCCAGTCTATCTAGTTTATCTTATCTTATTCATAGAGCCCACAAGCAGTTGGCTAACTTAAAAACTAAACTACCGGCTTTACAGTTGTTATGCACTTATATCATAAGCTCATAGGCTAGCTAGCTAACTATCTAGCTAACGTTAGCTGCTCATCCAACATTGAAAATCATACATAGCTAGCTGATAGTTAGCATTGTGATGTGTAGCATTATATTTTACCTGACAATCCAAGTGTGGACCTGATCTCACCCCATGCTCGGTCCTTCACCTGGGCATCATGGTACAATCGATCATTTGTCGCATATAAACAATTATATTTTTCGACCTCAAGGATCAGCCGTTTGTCGTCCATTCCTGCAACAAGCTTTCAAGCACCTGTGGTGATTGACAGCTGACTCGCGTGAATAGCAATTAGTAGTAGTAGTTGGCTACAAGAATGTTCAATCTGGTATTATCTCTATTAACCGCTGTGGTGATTTAACAGCTGATTAAAAAATACCAAAATAATATAATAATATCAAGTAGACTACATCTTAAAGGAGCCGCTAAGCTTTAAGGCTTTAAATACAGTACGCGCAAAAGCTGTAGAGTAGAGAGAGAAAGTGAGAGCACCAGACACTGAGAAGGGACACAAATGCGTGTTTATCAGGGTTAGTCTTTATTATGACCTTTACAGGCAAAATAAACTCAACTGCATATAAAAGTAAGAGCCAAGACACTTGAATATGACTGAACTTCTACATAGAGTAAAGAGCTCTACAGGATGTAGGCCTTGCGACCATCGATGTCCCCTGAGGTGGAGTAACCCATGTCATTGACGGGCCAGCTTCCTGGACTCGGGGCCAGAGAGGGAGAGGGAGGGAGAGAGAGAGAGAGAGAGAGAGAGAGAGAGAGAGAGAGAGAGAGAGAGGGAGAGAGAGAGAGAGAGAGAGAGATGCAGGGTAATATACCTTTTAAAGACTTTTTAAAAACCTTGTCAATATTTTTCAAGATCTCACCGCTCTCGGTGACCAACAGCGGCCTTAACCCTGTTGATCCCCATCGATGCAACACTTATCTTCTTTTTACATAGTAGTGTACAATATGCCTCCTTGATGTTATCAGCGATGTCCATTTACACTGTAATTTAATTGATCAAAAGATAACGTCTCTATATTTGAAGATAAGTGAATATATTTTTGTATCTCTTTCTTATAAATGAAAATGAGCGTCTATACAACATAATCTAAGTGAACAATGTTTTGGCTCAATAAAAAAACATTTGAAATAAAATATAAGGTCTCACTATTACTGCTAATACTGGCTAAACTACTAGTTGTAATTTATATTAGCCGTTGTTTGTGTTTTTACCAGCAGTTTAGTTTACCGTTGGTAGCTATGTTCTAGCTAGATACATTATTTAGTAGTTAGCTGTGTGCTGTCAACCGTCGACAAGCTGACTAACTAGATTTTGTTGCGGTCGTGAAACACAGCCGGGCATTGCCCTTGTACAATGAATAACTATACAGACCCGTCACCAGGGCCCAGTCTTAGGGTGGGCCAATGAACTGCATGGGGGGGCACAATTATTATTAACTATTTTTGATAATGCAATATGCTATGGTATTCGTCATGCAACACTGACATGCGGTCAATCTCTTCAACAAACTGGTAGACATGAACATTGACCTCTGCATCTGCCACTGGATACGGAGCTTCCTGTGGAAAAGACGACAGTGGGTCAAGATGAACAACCTTTCATCTCGACCCCTGACCCTCAGCACAGGCGCCCCCCAGGGCTGCGTCCTCTCACCCTGGCTCTTCTCCCTCTACACCAACCACCTGATATCTCTCCACAGCTCAGTCACCTTTATGAAATATGCGGATGACACTACCATAATCGGACTCATAACAAATAATAATGAAGACCATTACCGCGAGCAGATAGCCCAAGCAGTCACTTGGTGCCTCAACAACAACCTCCAGCTCAACTCATCAAAAACACAAGAAATCATCGTAGACTTCAGGCACAGCCCCCCAAAAAAACATCAACATCCTTGGAGAACCCATAACCATAACGGACTCCTTCAAATTCCTTGGCACTCACATCAGCAACTCCCTCAAATGGAACACCAACACAGACTTCATCACCAAAAAAGCCCACCAACGACTGTTCTTTCTTAGACAGCTCAAAAAATTCTAAGTAAAACAAAAACTCCTCCTTCAGTTCTACACCGCCATCATTGAGAGCATACTCACCTCATCTAGCACAGTCTGGTACGGCAGCTCGGACAGTAAATCAAAAAGGAAACTACAGCAAATAGTAAGGAAATCATCCAAGATCATCGGCACCCCTCTCCCATCAGATGAATCACTGTATCTCAAACGCACCACAAATAGAGCACATAAAATTATCTCTGACCCCTCCCACCCTGCTCACCACCTGTTTCAACTGTTGCCCTCTGGACGGCGCTACCGATCCCTGGCCACCAAAACATCCCGCTTCAAAAAAAAAAAATTCCCCTCTGCCATAAGGACTCTCAACACCTGACTCACTGCACTGTATAAATTGTAAATTGTAAATATGTTCTTGTCTTGTCTTGTGGTTATGTGTGTTCATGTCCATGTAATAGTCATGTACAATGTGTGTATGTTTTTTGACACTGCTGTTTGAGCTGTACCGACAACAAATTCCACCGACCTAGGTCGTGTGGTCATTAAACTATTCATTCATAGGAGGTGGCAGAGGCTAAATTGGACACGTAGCCTACTGATGAAGATTAGACCTAAAATTATCAGAATGCAGCAAATAACATAACACAGGCGAAGCTGGTTTATTACAAACCTGTCATCTATTTTCTGTGTTTTATTTTTTAAACCACCCCTTTATAGCATGGAGAAGCCAAGTTGTGCATTACAATGCACACAGGTCAATAATTGGCACCAACCCGGCCAGGCCCGGGGTGGCTAATCGTGAGGATCTGGAGTTTTCCCGGTGGGCCGGTCTGGTTTTGGGCCGGTCTGGGCCGGTGTTCAGTCGTGGTAGTACTTGCAAGCCGATACCGTTCTGGGCGGCTGGGCCGGTACCATTCTGGGCCGATGCCATATAAATAGGGTGACCAGATGTCCCGCTTTGCGCGGCTACGGGGCCAGTGTCCATCGCGCCGCAACCAAGCGCCGACGTGTTCAGTTGCAGCAGAACGTCCAGAATCTATGGGACGTCTTCAGCCTATCAGGAAACAGCATTCATGTTCCCATGGCAACAGCCCCACGTGGATATAGGGAGCTGGCTGAATGTGCTAACCACCCGCTGACTCAAAGGGCTCGTAAAGTGAAACTGTGTCAACAATATCTAGTTTTCGTATTTTTTTCAACACCAACTTGAAGTTTTTAAGTACCCACTGGATATAATAAACAACAGTTTAACGATCACTAAATACTGATAATGTGTGCATTGGATTCACTGTTCTCCTTTTATTGGATGCTGCTGAATAAACCAAACAGAATAGGAAACAGAATGGAAATGCATATATATTTTAAAAATTGGATAGACATAGCTCTCAACTCGGCCAGGGGGGGCGGATGCTACCAGGGGCACCTAAAGTTCGGTCCGGGCCCACATTGTCCCACACAAACATAACATACTCCTTGTCTCATTTGGTTTGTTGGGACCTGGTTACCCTAGTGGTGTCCAGCAAGGGATTGCTGCTATCACAGTAGAAGGCACAGGTGAGCTGTTGTACCAGTGTGGGGACAATGAAGCAAACCCATGACGTAGCGTCCTGTAAATGTAGAGAAGACTGTAGAGAACAGTGAGTCCGCTATTACAGACTAAAATACCAAGGTTGTAATTACATTATTTTAATATAGGCTACTGTAATCGGTTGTGAACTAAAGTGGGCCGGTCTGAGGCATGAAACTCCAGAGCTAAAAATGAGTCCCACTCCGACCCTGAACCCGGCACACAAGAGCAATAATTAAATTAAATAACCTACGTAACTAAAATTACAAGACTGGCACGCAATCATTAACTTGCAAAAGGTGGGGAGGAGTGGGAGGAGGAGAGGGGAGGTGGAGGAGGAGGAGGAGGGGGGGGGGGGGAGAGGAGGAGGAGGAGGAAGAGGATGGGGAGGAGGGGGAAGAGGGAAGAGGTGGAGGAGGAGGAGGAGGAAGAGGATGGGGGAGGAGGGGGAAGAGGGAAGAGGAGGAGGAATGCGATTGGTTATCCCATACTCAAGCTCCACCCTCCTCTGTGTCCACCACCACCACCTCACAACCCCCTCAGCTGGAACTGATAAACACACAACTACATCCTGGTAATCAGGAGGAAGGGGGGTGGGGGGGGGTAGAGGGGGGTGGGGGGGGTTGATTAATAAATCAATCTCACTGCTGGGAATTCCATATGTTACCACCTGACAGGTGTCTTAATCTGGGCTACGTGTGTGTGTGTGTGTGTGTGTGTGTGTGTGTGTGTGTGTGTCTATATCTGCCTGTGTTCACCCATGCATGTGTGAATGACGCATAACGCAGAGGTCAAAATGTTTATTGTATTGGAGGATTTTTAATGAATGCTGATAGGCGCCGACAGAATATCAGCCGCATTTATGAATAAACAATGTTTATTTTTTAAAAATCTTTTATAAGTACCAACTAGGAAGTGGGGCTGCGTTGGAAGGTGGGGGCGGCGCCCTAGCGCCCTCTATTGGCCAGCCGCCACAGATGACATTGTCTAAAATTGGTCTATTTAACCTGTGTGTTTGTTCCCTCGCTCCCTCTGTTTCTAGAGACCCTTACAGGCCTACTGTCATTCACAGGAGATTCATGGTGCGCGTCGTTCTAATAAACATGTTTATTTTAGAATATTTATCATATAAATAAATATAAATAATACTCATTACATTGACATTTTTGATCAAATAATGGTTGTGGTAATGTATTATTAGAGACCCCCACAAGATGTATGATTTAGTTTCTCTTAGAGAGAGAGCTGTCAAACACTACTGAATCTACTGGAGATAGAACCTTATAACTCCAACTCGGTTTATGTTTTGTGAGATGGAACCTTTGTATTTTATTAATTACTAACCCAAAAAAATAAACATTTAAAAAATAACACCACACAGGCATTAATAAACACCTAATGGATCAGATTATGTAAACAAATTAAATTTGACCAAAAATTGAGATAGAACCTTATAATTCTAACATAGATCTGTACATTGTGACATCATAATAGGTGACATATAGCAAAGCAGTTTCAGACAGTCTTTTACTTCAGTAGGAGATGTAAGAAGTAGCGAGTAGTAGTAAGAAGTAACGAGAGACAAGAGACGATTAATTAAAAGATGAGTTTTGTTCTAAACCAGCTGAGAAGACGCGAATTTGTCGTCGCGGCTGGCCTGGTAGGAGCCGCTGCTGGTTCCTACTACATCTATAAGACCTGGGGCCAGTGGCGTAGCGCAAAATCCCGGGCCCCCCCCGCAAGGTGGCGGCGGGGGCCCTTTCGCAACGGAGTAAAAAAAAAAAAAAGCGTTTTTAGAGGCCGATGCGTTATTGACGTTGCGAAATTTCGCAATATGCACTCTACATTCTAAATGCTTGACTTAGCAAAAGGTACAAACAAGTGAGAGCAATAGCCTATAACTAAAACCAAATGGTAGACTACACTACATCAGTAGAATGTATTATAAGTAGAATAGTACAAGCTTTATTTATTTTAACAAAGTGTGGTGTGCACAGCAGTGTGATATCTGTAAACATATCTGTAGACTCTCCGCTAAGGGTTGCCAGATGGGATTGAGAATTTCCAACCTAATCAATCTAAAAACTTCTAAATCCACCAAAAACCAGCCAATCTGGCAACCCTGTCTCCGCTGCATCAGAGTCTACTTGTTGCGTAAAATTGGCCAGGGTTAGTCAAATCCTTTGTTGGACATCTCGTTTCTTAAGTCCTGGTATATTGTGGCATTTCTTTACTGTTTGCCATCTGGTCTAGGAATACCCAGGGAGACGCAGACAGCAGAAGTAGAATAGAATAGTAGAATAGAAAAAGAAACAGCTATATATAGCCTAACCATGCTGAATTATGTACCTGTATGATGCACTGACAGCCTGTGACTGTGAACCTGGCCGGACCCTGCCTTTCTGCCTGAGTTTGAGTATGATGCTGCCCAAATAAATGTTATTGTTTAGTGCTGTACGCTTTCGTGGTATTATATTGTGTGAATTATCATCTGTATGTTGTTTTTCTTTCACTCGACTAACCGCCGAGATAATACTTGAGACATGTACTTCCGTAAACATACATTTTTTATTGGATTTTTTTACAATATCGGACCGACAGTCCCACATATAGCGGCTATAATGTCTGAATAGAGAATCTATCACCACCTAAAGAATGCTTATTGTACTTTGTATTTGTAGAGTATTTGGGTTTGCATCTATTGCTCTAGCATTGTTTATTCTACCTGGCCTGAGTATGTTACGTCACTACGTGATTACGTACCTGTTGGACGTACCTCCCAGCATTCCTATGTAGGAAGTGACATGCAATGTAACGTGGCCATTTCTCCAAGTAAAGAAACTAGTAAACTACAGTCCGTTTCTCCGTGTTTATTTGAGTAGCCTACTAACCACAGTAGGTACACAACAGTGGCGACGAGGTGGTTGGAAAGTGAACCCTGTCTCTGATATGACCGAACTTGTTTCGCGGGAACAACAAACGGAGACTCCGACGTGAGTAGTGAAA
This sequence comes from Nansenia antarctica, assembly GCF_963989245.1. Taxonomy (NCBI): domain Eukaryota; kingdom Metazoa; phylum Chordata; class Actinopteri; order Argentiniformes; family Microstomatidae; genus Nansenia; species Nansenia antarctica. The sequence continues at coordinate 729,712 of NC_137684.1, forward strand.
GTATCCAGTTATACAGCGTGGCAAGATGGCTAGAATTGGATCAATTGACCCGTTTGACGGCGCGACGGATGACTGGGTCGAATATACGGAACGCATTTCACAGTATTTCCATGCAAATGACATTGAGGATGACAAACATGTTGCAGTGTTGCTGAGTGCAATGGGGGGGAAATCATATGGCCTGTTGCGCAGCTTAACTGCCCCAGAAAAGCCTTCCGTAAAAACATTCCAGCAACTGGTGGAGGTAATGAAAGAACATTTATCCCCAAAACCACTACTAATTGCTGAACGTTTCAGATTCCATAGACGAAATCAACATGAGGGTGAATCCATAGTCAGTTACGTGGCTGAGCTGAAGAGACTCACTGAACATTGTGAATTTGCAAATGGACTGAATGATGCGTTGAGAGACCGTTTGGTATGTGGCATTCTTGGTGAGGCCATACAGAAGAGACTGCTAACAGAGGCCGGCCTCACGTTCAAAAGGGCAGTGGAAATCGCAGTCTCAATGGAAACAGCAGCCAGGGATGCTGTTGAACTGCAGACAGGAGTAAAGGCAGTAAATGTAAACAAAATGGCAACCGTCACACAAACAAGAGAGCAAGAACTGTGTTACAGGTGTGGGAGGGGCTCACATTCCCCATCACAGTGTAGGTTTAAAGACGAAGTCTGCAGACTATGTAACAAAACTGGACATATGCAGAGGGTGTGTCGCTCTGGAAAATCAAGAGTGTACAAAAATGAAAAAAAGACACAGTGGAGTGCGCAAAAGAACAGGAAAGTGCACAACATGGAGGAGGCTGCAGACGACGAGTCAGACGAGGAGAGTGAACATACCAATAGCTTGGATGTTTACCATGTCAAAGGAGGCGGCAGGGAAGCTATCTGGCTTGCACCACAGGTGAATGGCAAACAAGTACAAATGGAACTGGATACCGGCTCTGCAGTGTCAGTGATGGCACACATTGACTTTGTGAAGTACTTTGGAGACCAGAAGCTGAACCCATCATCTATCCTCCTAAAAACATACACTGGAGAGAAAATCAAGCCCCTCGGAGTACTGCCTGTGGATGTACAACACAATGGTCAACAACGCATTTTGGACTTGTACGTCGTAAGAAGAGGAGGACCAGCGTTGTGGGGGCGAGACTGGCTGAGGAAGCTGCAGCTGGACTGGAAATCCATTAAGAGCCTGCAGGTGGCGCCAAACCCCACTCACAAGTCCACAGAGGTGAAACTGGAGAAAGTCTTGGATGCCGCAGCACCTGTATTCCAAGACGGCATCGGGACATTAAAACACATCAAGGGAAAAATCGTTCTCCAAGACGGAGCCAACCCACGTTTCCACAAAGCACGCCCAGTTCCATACGCCATACGACAGAAAGTGGAAGCTGAGCTGGACCGCCTGGAAGCTGATGGGATCCTGTCCAAGGTAGACTGGAGTCCATGGGCCACACCCGTTGTCCCAGTAGCAAAGAAGTCAGGGGCAGTGAGGCTGTGTGGAGACTTCAAGATCACCATCAATCCTGTGCTACAAGCAGAACAATATCCATTACCCAGGATTGAGGACATCTTCGCACACCTGGCCGGTGGAAAACGGTTCACCAAGGTGGACCTGGCTGAAGCCTATCTACAGATGGAGATAGAAGAAGACTCAAAGATGTTCCTGACGATAAACACTTTGAAAGGCCTGTACCGATACAACAGGCTGATCTTCGGAGTGGCCTCTGCCCCGGCCATATGGCAGCGAGCCATGGATCAGGTGTTACAAGGGATTCCAGGCACACAGTGCTACTTAGATGATATCATTGTGACGGGGGCCAACGATAACGAACACCTGGAGAACCTCCAGAAGGTCTTACAGAGACTTCAAGACTACGGACTCCGGGCCAGACGTGACAAGTGTGAGTTTTTTAAATCATGTATCACATACTGTGGCCACACCATCGATGCACAGGGCTTGCATAGATGCAAAGAGAAAATCGAGGCCGTCATGGAGGCTCCTCAGCCACAGGATGTACAGCAGCTGAGGTCGTTTCTCGGATTCATCAACTACTACAACCGGTTCATGCCTAACCTGTCCACGGTGCTCTACCCGTTGAACCAACTACTTCAGGCAGAACGGAAATGGAAATGGACCACAGAATGTGAACAGGCCTTCCAGGAAGTGAAGAAGCTTGTGACATCGGAGACAGTACTCACACACTACGACCCCTCCTTGCCTGTGAAGTTAGCATGCGACGCTTCGCCGTATGGTATAGGAGCCGTTATGTCACATGTGATGCGGGATGGGACCGAAAGACCAATAGCGTTCGCCTCACGCTCCCTGGCCCCGGCCGAGAAGAATTACTCTCAAATAGACAAGGAGGCGTTGGGCCTGGTCTGGGGCGTAAAACGGTTTAACCAGTACCTGTACGGCAGGGAGTTCATCCTGGTGACTGACCATCAACCGCTGGTCTCGATATTCAACCCCCAGAAGGCGATTCCCGTGACAGCTGCAGCACGGATGCAACGCTGGGCCCTGTTCCTAGGAGGGCACCGGTACAAGATCGAATTCAAGAGAACACTGCAACACGCCAACGCAGACGGGTTGTCCCGGCTGCCACTTGACACAGCAACAACGACAAAGGGGGACAAGGAACCGGTGGAGATGTTCACACTCATGCAACTCGAAAGCCTCCCGGTGACGGCGGAAATGATTGAGAGAGAGACCCGGAAAGATGCAACTCTCTCACAAGTGTACAGAGCAACGCAGACTGGCTGGACAACCCACGAAGGGTCTCCCCTCACTCCCTATTACCGACGTAGGGACGAGCTCACCATTGACTCTGGATGCCTTATGTGGGGAATGAGGATCGTCATCCCCACCAAGCTCAGGTCCAGGGTGCTGGAAGAGCTACACAGTGGCCATCTGGGAGTGGTGAAGATGAAAGCACTCGCCAGGAGCTACGTCTGGTGGCCGGGGATTGACCAACAGATAGAACAGCTCGCCATGCATTGCTCTGGCTGCCAGCGTGTACAGAATGAGCCGACAGTTGCACCTCTCCATGCCTGGGAATGGCCTGCATCCCCATGGCAACGTATCCACATTGATTTCGCCGGTCCATTCATGGGGACAACATCCCTAGTGGTGGTCGATGCATGTTCAAAGTGGCCAGAAGTGTTCACCATGAGCTCCACGACAACAGCCCACACGATCGACGTGTTGAGAAGCCTCTTTGCAAGAACTGGTATCCCCGAACAGTTGGTGAGTGACAATGGTCCTCAATTCACGGCTAATGAATTCCAGATGTTCCTGAAGCTCAATGGAATTCGCCACATAACATCAGCCCCCTATCATCCGGCTACCAACGGGCTCGCCGAGAGGTTCGTACAAACCCTAAAACAAGGTCTGCGAGCTATGGCAGATGCCTCTCTCTCTCTACGTCAGAAGCTGGCCAATGTCCTGTTTGCCTACCGTAACGCCACTCACGCTACTACCAACCGGACACCCGCCATGCTGTTCCTGGGACGTGGGTTACGCTCAAGACTGGACTTGCTTAAGCCAAATCTGCGGCGGACTGTAATGGATCGGCAGATCAGACAGGGTCTAAGGGCGCACGACAGGGAAACACGTCAACTAGAGATTGGACAGACTGTGCTGGCCAGGGATTACCGTGGAGAACACAAGTGGGTGCCCGGCATAATCAAAGAAAGACAAGGGCCCTTGTCCTACACTGTAGAAGTAGCTCCTGACACTGTCTGGCGACGCCACCTTGACCAACTACGGAGGTCAGAGGTACGCACTGCAGAAGAGGTGGTGGATCCTGCTGCACGTATCACCGCTGCTCAGGAGAGCCTGAGCCTGCCTACCTCCAACACTGCTCAGGAGAGCCTGGGCCTGCCGACCTCCGACCGTGTAACGGGGTGTCTGCCTAGCCCTGGTCGGCCCCTGACCCCACGCCTGGGTCTCCCTGCTGGTGGTGCGAGCCCGGGGGTCACACCCCCGGAGGAGAGACGTTATCCAACACGCACCCACAGACCTCCAGACAAACTATCTCTCTGAATAAGACACTAGTGTGTTTAGTTATCCGTTTAAAGCAAGGGTATTGTTAGTTATGTTCAACCTAGTAAATGCTATGGTGTTAATGTTGTTGTTATCTAGAAGGGGAGGAGTTGTAGAGTATTTGGCTTTGCATCTATTGCTCTAGCATTGTTTATTCTACCTGGCCTGAGTATGTTACGTCACTACGTGATTACGTACCTGTTGGACGTACCTCCCAGCATTCCTATGTAGGAAGTGACATGCAATGTAACGTGGTCATTACTCCAAGTAAAGAAACTAGTAAACTACAGTCCGTTTCTCCGTGTTTATTTGAGTAGCCTACTAACCACAGTAGGTACACAACAGTATTGTATTTTCGCTTGCTCATTTTCCTTGTGTCTCGCTGCCTACGTGTGACGTCAAAGTCATGTTGCTATTGGATACGGCTAACCATGTATATATTTTTTAATATAGGCCTATATATTAAAATTAAGGTTGACACAATGAAGGGCCACTTATTTTCTTTGTTTTATACATTTTTAAATTATAAAAAATAAATAAAAAAAATGTGGATCCAATGTTAGGGGGCCCCCTAGTGGCTGGGGCCCCCCCGCGGTGCGTCGCTTGCGGGCCCGTCCGCTACGCCACTGCCTGGGGCTCTGAAGAGGCCCCTGTTATCACTGAGGAGGAAGGTAGGTTACAGTTAGCCAGTGGATATACAACAACATGACATGTTTTAGTTAGTAATTAATAAAACATCTCACAAAACATAATGGAATGTAAAAACGTTGACGCTCAATATCTCTAAACTACCCTAAACGGAGATAGAACCAGTGGCGTAGCGGACGGGCCCGCAAGCGACGCACGGCGTTTTTTTTTGTGTGTGTTAAACTTCGAAAAATGTCATCTTTTCTTTTACCCAATGCAGCTTCTGAGACTAACGGGTAGGGATGCGATCAGCACTGGGTCAGGGACAAACGTCGTTGATGCACCTGTTGCTAGCAGCACCACTGTGGAGGCCAGTGTTACTGCAGCTGGCATGCGAACGCGAACCGGCACGGTTCTTTGCCGGTGTGAAAGCCCTATATGAGGGGTTCAGCGTCAGTTCGCTTCGGTGCACCTTGCTGCCTGATTGTCTGTCCCTGTGTCATTCAATTCAATTCAATTCAATTCAACAGGCTTTATTGGCATGACGTTTTACAAGTGTTGCCAAAGCACAATCACAGATATGACGAACAACAACATAACAACATAATATCAATGACATGAAAAAATAATATAAATAAAATAAAGCAGGTGGTGCAGAGAATAAAACATGGCATACTGTATGTATGTCCTACTGGTTGTCCCTTTTCTTGTGACAGGAATTGACATATTTTGCAGCCAAAACTGCACATTCTTTCTGTTCCCCCAGAAGGGCTGGTAATCTTTCCCTTTCTGTCATACTTCGGAATTCTGGGAAATTAGTTTCAAATTTTGGGAAGAACTCCTCTCTAATATTTGTGTAGTTTTTACATTGTGTTAAGAAGTGTAACTCTGTCTCTATAGCTCCGTCATCACAGTGACAGCACAGCCTCTCCTCTCTGGGCAGCCAGGTTTGTCTGTGTCTGCCCTTCTCTATTGCCAGACTATGATCGCTCAGTCTGTACATTGTCAAAGTCTTTCTCAGGTTTTTATCAGTTACTGTGGTTAGGTAGTCTGCCACAGTATACTGTCTGTTTAGAGCCAAATATGTTTCTAGTTTGTGTTGTGATTGTGTGAGTTCGTTCCAATATGTGATGTATTTATCTTTTTCTTTAGTTATAATTTGGTTAGGTCTAATCTTCTGAGTGATAGTGTAGCTGCACTGAGGCTGTCTGGGGTTTGTGATGTCAGAAGGTGAGAGGTCAGCTAGTTTCAGAACCAGCTGACTGAGGGTGCTCTTTTGGATGTTCAACTCTTGGCAGGCAAGGGCTTTATAATGGTACCAGGCAGGGTCACTCTTTTTAATATGGCTCCAGAATTTAATAGATCTTTTCTGTATATTTAGCAGTAAAGGATATTGGCCTAATTCAGCCCTGCATGCAGAGTTTGGGCATTTTCTTTGTACCCTGATAATAGTTTTGCAGAACTCTGCATGCAGGATCTCAACTGGGTTTTTGTCCCATTTTGCCCAATCACTTTGTAATAAGGGACCCCATACCTCACTGCCATACAATGCAATTGATTCTATAACTGATTTAAATATTTTGAGCCATGTCCTAATTGGAATTTGGATTTGAATTGAACGCTTGATGGCATAAAAAGCCCTTTTTGCCTTGTCTTTGAGTTCCTTCACAGCTGCACAGAAATTCCCAGTGGAAGTAATTTGTAAACCTAGGTATGTATAGGTATTTGTCCGTTCTATTTGGGTCCCACCTATTTTGAACACTGGTTGATTCTTCTGTAACCGTGATCGCTTTTGGAAGGTCATAATTTTGGTCTTCTTCATATTTACTGTCAGGGCCCAAGTCTGACAGTACTGATGAAGAATGTTCAGGCTTTGCTGAAGACCTTCTTTAGTTGGGGACAGTATGACTAGGTCGTCTGCATAAAAGAGACATTTAATGTCTGTGTCAGTAAGGGTGAGACCAGGTGCTGGTGATTGTTCTAATAACCGTGCCAGTTCATTAATATATATATTGAAGAGGGTGGGGCTGAGGTTACATCCTTGCTTCACCCCTCTCCCTTGCGGGAAGAAGTCTGTGTGTTTATCACCAATTTTAACAGCCAATTTATTATTTTCATATATTGATTTAATGACATCATATGACTTTCCCCCTATTCCACTTTCTATTAATTTAAAAAGTAAACCTTCATGCCAAACTGAGTCGAAAGCTTTCTGAAAATCGACAAAGCATGCATGAATTGTTCCTTTGTTTTGATTTGTGTATTTATCTATTAGTGTGTGTAGGGTGAAAATGTGGTCAGATGTTCTATAATTTGGGAGGAATCCAATTTGACTTTTGCACAAGACATTGTGCTCTGTGAGGAAATATATAATTCTTGAATTTAGAATGCTGCCAAATAACTTCCCTAGGTTACTACCTACACAGATACCTCTGTAGTTGTTTGGATCAAATTTGTCTCCATTCTTGAAAATGGGTGTAATTCACTCTCAACGTGGATACAAATACAATAAGCATTCTTTAGGTGGTGGTAGATTCTCTAAAAACAACATACAGATGATAATTCACACAATATAATACCACGAAAGCGTACAGCACTAAACAATAACATTTATTTGGGCAGCATCATACTCAAACTCAGGCAGAAGGGCAGGGTCCGGCCAGGTTCACAGTCACAGACTGCCAGTGCATCATACAGGTACATCATTCAGCTGGTTATAGCGGTTTCTTTTTCTATTCTACTATTCTATTTTACTTCTGCTGTCTGCGTCTCCCTGGGTATTCCTAGACCAGATGGCAAACAGTAAAGAAATGCCACAATATACCAGGACTTAAGAAACGAGATGTCCAACAAAGGATTTGACAAACCCTGGCCTATTTTGCGCAACAAGTAGACTCTGATGCAGCGGAGACAGGGTTGCCAGATGGGCTAGTTTTTGTTGGATTTAGACGTTTTTAGATTGGTTAGGTTGGAAATTCTCAATCCCATCTGGCAACCCTTAGCGGAGAGTCTACAGGTTTACAAATATCGCACTGCTCTGCACACCACACTTTGTTAAAAGAAATAAAGCTTGTACTTTTCTACTTATAATACTGATGTTACTGATGATGATACTTATGATACTGATGTGGTCTACCATTTGGTTTTAGTCATAGGCTATTGCTCTCACTTGTACCTTTTGCTAAGTCAAGCATTTAGAATGAAGAGTGCATATTGCGAAATTTCACAACGTCAATAACGCATCGGACTCTAAAAAACGCACGTTTTTTTTTACCTCCGTTGCGAAAGGGCCCCCGCCGCCACCTTGCGGGGGGCCCCCGGGATTTTCGGTACGCCACTGGATAGAACCTTATCATTCTAAGCTCATGAAATGTCAATGTCATTATTCCTTCTAGTCCACCGAGTGGACAAAGTTGGACGGTAATTTAGCTACGGCAAGCATGGCTCGAATTTTACAAATCACATTACAGTACATAACATCAACCCACTATAATAGAGTGCATTTATTAGTTCAGAAATGATTACAACACTTGTGTGTTGTTGTGAACCACCTATATAGCCTGTAGAACATTCTAGAAACCCTACCAATAAACATCATCATGTTTGATATTACTAGTCCTGACCGTGGAGGATCTGCCAGTGACTGAGGCGTGTGTCCTGACCCACCCTGTGGGAAACCCAGACCTCGGTCAACCAGACGAAGACTCACCCACTGTCCTCATCTGTGAGGTAAGATCTCCCACTAGGAGAGAATGATGACAGTCTCTAGTCTATGTGTATGTATGTTAGTAGTACAAAGCATTACGTTTATTTTGTATTGAGTATAAAACAGTATTAATGCATTTTAACATTGAGACATATATTTTGTATTGACTATAAAATAGTATTAATGCATTTAAACATTGAGACAAGAAGCTGTCTTCTGTACCCGCTCTCCCAATATCTCAAACTGTGACCCCCCTCCCCAAGGAAAAGTTTCAGGCGCACCAAGATGGCGTCGCGCTTAGACGCGAGGCTCGGAGTGGCTACCACGCTGGTGTTTTTTAGTGCTTTTAAGAATATTTGTATGTACATTTTATTTTAATACTTATAGGGAACGGTTGTGTAAATAGTACCTACAGCAGACTAGACTTACTAGAAGTTGGTGCGAAAAACGAGGGGACTGTAACGGCGGAATTCTTAGAACAACAAAGGATCCCTTTCGACATCGCGAGAGCGCCGGGTGAACAGTATTACGCTATCCCAACACTAAGGCGTAAGCGACTGAGGCCGGGTCGTAAACAACGCCGAGGCCGCCGGGGAGGCCTGCTAGCAAGGCTAAGGAGAAGCCCAAACAAACCAGCTTTACCAAGTATTTTCCTCTCTAACGTCAGATCCCTGACGAACAAGATGGATGAACTGAGACTACAGGTGGCCAAAAACAGCATCGTAGGGGATAGCTGTGTGATTATTCTGACCGAAACCTGGCTAAATGACAACATTGTGGACGCTACCGTTAGCTTAGAGGGCCGCACGCTACATCACGCCGACCGAACGGAGCGTAGCGGGAAGTCAAGAGGAGGTGGGATCATAATATCGACGAAGGATAGCTGGTGCTTAAACACGAAAACTGTAAGTAGCCACTGCTCCCCAGACCTAGAATACTTTCTGTTAAATGCCGACCCACATACCTCCCTAGGGAGTTTAACGCGGTGCTAATTACATGTGTGTATATAGCGCCTAGCTCAGACAGCAAAGTAGCATTGGCGCGACTATATGACGTCATTAGTAGCCAACAAAGTACTGATCCACAGGCTATTCACATCATAGCGGGGGACTTTAATCATGTCGACCTGAAGGCAGTACTACCCAAGTTCTATCAGCATGTAAAATGTGCAACGAGAGGAGAAAAAACACTGGATAAGGTATACACCAACATCAAACGTGCTTACAAGGCTAGTCCGCTAGCTCATCTAGGCATGTCTGACCATGTGTCAATCCTCCTGATTCCTGCATACACTACAATGGAGAAAAGTGCTCCCACCACCACTAAGACTGTCAGAACCTGGCCAGAAGGGTCCGCTCCACTGCAGATCTGCCTAAATGACACCCTATGGCAGGAATATGAGCATGAGGACCTGGAACAGTACACGTCGTCGGTTCTGAACCACATAGTGAACTGCACCAACTCAGTCACCGTGGACAAACGGGTCCGGGTCTACCCCAACACGAAGCCATGGATGACTGGGAAGGTCCAAAAACTGATAAATGAGAGGGACAACGCCTTCTTCGCAGGGAAGCGCACACCGCTGTACAGCTCCACCAGGGCCAACCTAAAGCGCGGCATCAAAGCGGCCAAGGCAGAGCACAGAGAGAAGATTGAGGAATGCCTCCTGAGCAACGACTCCAGGCGGATGTGGCAGGGGGTTCAGCAGATGACAAACTTCAGAGCCAACAGGCTCACAGCCGCAGAGGACGACCCCCTGCTGGCGGGAAAGCTGAACACCTTCTACGCCCGGTTCGACGAGGGGCGAACGGAGGTAACCACAACACAAACACCACTCTCTCCAGCTCTCAGCAGCCTCACCCTCACAGAGCATGAGGTGAGACGCGTGCTGAAGGCGGTGGACCCCAGGAAAGCCTCGGGGCCGGATGGCGTCCTGGGACGGGTGCTGAGAGACTGCGCCGACCAGCTGGCCGGGGTTTTCACCAACATCTTTAACCAGTCCCTGTCCCAGGCCACCGTCCCACCCTGCCTGAAAACCTCAACTATCATCCCAGTCCCGAAGAAAAGCACGGTGAGCTGCCTAAACGACTACCGCCCGGTGGCACTCACACCAATCATCATGAAGTGCTTCGAGAAACTAGTCCGGGCCCACATACTCACACGCCTCCCGCCCAACCTGGATCCATACCAGTTCGCCTACAGAGCCCACAGGTCCACAGAGGACGCCATAGCGACGACTCTCCACGCCACTCTATCACACCTGGAGAGGGGAAACAGCTACGCGAGACTGCTCTTCGTGGACTTCAGCTCCGCCTTCAACACCATCCTTCCAGACAGGCTAGTGACCAAACTACTAGACCTGGGTCTATCACACTCTATATGTGCGTGGATCAAGGACTTCCTGACCGACCGCCCCCAGAGGGTGCGGGTGGGCCCCCACACCTCCACAGCCCTCAGCCTCAGCACTGGGTCCCCCCAGGGCTGCGTGCTAAGCCCCATCCTCTACAACCTCTACACCCACGACTTCACCCCCGTCCACCCCAGCAACTACATCGTAAAGTTTGCAGACGACACCACCGTGGTGGGATGTATCTCTGGGGGGGACGAGGCGGCGTACAGGGATGAGGTAGAGCAACTGAGCAAGCTGTGCAAGGTTAACAACCTGCTGCTAAACAAGTCAAAGACCCAGGAATTCATCGTAGACTTCAGGAGGAAAAAGTCCGAGATCCAGCCCCTGCTCATCGACGGAGAGAGCGTGGAGAGAGTCTCAACCCTCCGATTCCTGGGACACAACATGCGGGATGACCTGGCCTGGAAGGACAACACAAAAGGCACCATCAAGAGGGCACAACAGCGGCTATACACCCTGAGATGCCTCAGGAAAGAACACAACAAGCAGGAGATACTGGTGGCCTTCTACCACGGCGCAGTGGAGAGCATCCTCACCTTCGGCATCTCCAACTGGTTCCACAGCTGCACAACAGCGGAGAGAAACGCGCTACAGAGAGTCGTGAGAACAGCACAGAAGATCACCGGCGCCCCCCTCCCCTCTCTGGAGGAGCTGTACAACACACGCTGTCTCAGGAGGGCCTCCAAGATCTCCAGGGACCCGACCCACCCTGGGCACATCCACTTTGTCAAGCTGCCCTCGAACAGGAGGTACAGGACCCCGGCCGCTAAGACAAACAGACTGAAGGACTGCTTCTACCACAGGGCCGTCAAGGCCCTGAACACAGAAAAGGCCTAAGTTCTGGGCCCAGGACAGTCCGGACGGATTGTATGGCAGCTAGTGCTGAGGCACAAACATGTACATTTTCAAGCCTGCAAACTGTGACACTTTAAAATAATGTGAAAAAATACTCTTTGTGCAATATGACAACCCTAGTTGACTATCTGTGCAGTATAGTACAGTGGATTGTGTACATAGCCTTTATTGATGTAAACCAGCTCCTTACCTTCTTGTGATTTTATGCTTTTATGCTTTTTCTAAAATGATTTTTTTTTTCCCTTTCCTAACACCAGGGGAGCCACCCCTCCTAAATTTCGTTGTTTGGTACCTGTACTGTAGCAATGACAAATAAAGTCCATTCCATTCCATTCCATTTTTCCCCACTTTAAGCCCTGATGCTGGTGCTGCTGAGTAGCCAGTCAGTTTCCCTATCCCCAGTTATCCTGTGTCTCAGACACCTGACCCTCCCAGCCTGCTTATCTGGGGTTCCCCATCTCTTGCAAGTCTTTCTCCTGCTCCTATTCCTAGCCAATGTGTTCCTCCCTTAGGTGTATCACAACCAATATGGTAAGGGCATTCAACTGCAATCCTTAAGGGCCACAGTCTCTGCTGGTTTTCTTTTTTCAATTGATGTAATGAATCACTGAGAGTGTACACGTCTGGGTTTCCAGATCTAATTCGAAGTATGAAAACCAGGAGACACTGCAGCTCCTGGGGGGTGAAGTTCAAAACACCAGAGGTGTGCTGTGTGAGAACTGATATGGTACCACCAAACTATATCCACTAGAGGGCAGCGCAATACATTAGGAACAGGCATCCTATTACAAATGTGGGATTAGAGAGTCATTTGATGTACTTATACTACTGCTATGATGGACCTCTCTGCCACGTGTTTGTATAGGGCCCTATTTAAACTCAATACAGACCCTTCCTCAAAGACTTGCGCGATGCCAGGGATATTCAGCAGTTACCTTGTCTTGCAAGTGTATACAGAACACACTCTTTTTGAGCCAGAGTTGTCCTGTCCTATAGGTTGCCACGGTGTCCGAGAAGTCCCGCATCATGGAGCTGGAGAGGGACCTCTCTCTGCGGACAAGGGAAGTGGCCGACTTGCGGCTGCGTCTGGAGTCCCAACAGGTCTCTGAGGGTGCTGACTCCACTGCCTCACCTCTTCTTGAGGAGGTGATCACACTAAGAGCTCAGCTGGCCTCTCAGGAAGCCAATCAACAGGGTGAGCTGACTGAGCTAAAGGAGAGGATGGGGGCTGAAGAGAAAGCCCACCGTGAAGCACTGGCCCAGCTTCAGGCTTCATCCGGGAGGCTCTCCGGTGACAACGAGCAGTTGCGAATGCGCCTGAGCCAAGGTGAGAAGGAAAATGCAGACATCATAGAGTTGTGGCGCTCTAAGCTGGAATCTGCCATTGCCTCTCACCAACAAGCAATGGAGGGGTTGAAGGTGTCCTTCAGCAAAGGGGAAGGTGCCCAGGCGACAGAGCTAGTAGAGACCAAGAGTGCCTTGGAGAGGCTGAAGGTGGACCACAAGTTAGCGCTGGAGGAGGCAGGGGCCAGGCACAGGGCAGGGGCTGCAGTCTTGGCACAGGAGACAGAGGAGCTAAAATCACAGCTGCTGATTGTGTCAGAAGAGAAGGAGCATCTGGATGAGTCTCTGCGGACCAGTGTGGAGAGTGCTGAGGAGCAGCACCTGGTGGAGATGGAGGATGTGCTGGGCAAACTGCATGCTGCTGAGATGAAGGTAAAGGAGCTGGAAGACAACGAAGCAAAGTTAGTCCAGCAGGTCCAGGACAGAGCCAGAGAGGCCCAAGAGCAGGTGGCAGCTATGGAGGCCCTGAATTCCCAGGAAACTCAAGGTAACTTAGAGCTCCAGAGCCTGAGGACCCAGCTGGAGGAGGCCCAGAGCCAGGCCCGCTCACAGGGCGTCAAGGTGGGCCTACATCCATCTTCCCATTGTCAATCACCATTTCAATCTCCAAATGTATATCCAATCCCATATGTTATAACTAACACATTTGCCAATTGATCATGGAATACATCTGTATGATACTATCTGTAATAGCTTATCCCTTTCATCAAATTCCTTACTTGAATTTATTTTTATTCATTATTACCCTTTCCTCCATATTTATTTTGTTTACTTATTGTCATTTTGTTTTCTTCAAAATGTCCTCCATGTCCATGCATGGTGTCACCATCTGGCCTGTGCTATAGTTCAACGAGTTAAGCTCTGAGTTGGAAGGACAGCAGCAGAAGCTTCTCTCTGTGCAGCACAGCCTGACCTCTGTTCAGCAGGAAAAGAGCTCCTTGGAGCAGGAGCTGGTGAGTTATGGGGCCTACAGAAGGGTGGTGAGGAGCCAGGGGTTGGGCATGGGTGGCATGACTGTTGGGATAGGACTTAAGGTAAGCTCAGGTAAGGAAGAGCATAGCATCATCAGCATGCTAGTGAATGCTACACAGAATGCAATGTTGTGCTACAAAGATTCATCACATGGTGGTGACACATTCTTCAAGAGGCTAGATGCCTATAGAGGTTTTGACTTATTATATCATCATGGATAAACCATAATTTCAGTCTTTAGTATAAGCATAACTTGGATGTCTCATTATGAATTGTGAGTCATTTTGAGGTGTGTCTTGGAACAACACATTCCAGCATGCACACACATACTAATAACTTTTTTTATTTCCTCAGAAACAAAAACTGGAAGAAAGCACAGATGAGAAGATTAAATCAACACAAACTATGCAAGGTAAATGTATTTACTTGGGTTGATCTTTCATACCCTTTTTGTTTGACAGATCTTACTTGTAGATACATGAAGTAATCTGAATTCAACTCCTTCTTTCAGAGTTGCTTGAGAAGCTTGGCAAAAAGGAGGAGCAATGCACATCTCTCTCCGATGAATCAGAGGCTCTAAGGAGCCAACTTGCAGGTCAGAGCTTTGGCCAGAATGGTGGTGTTTAACGTACAGCACACACACAGTACAAGTCACCATTTATGTGACATTGTTTTTTTGTTCTAGTTGAGTAAAGTGTGAGTAAATTCCAATGAATTGTCTTCCTTATGGGTTATTTTTCATTCCATAAAACACCGGTGTAAGTGTGAATATGCCTGGTTAAAAAGGGGACACGTGATGATAAAAAAAAATCACAAAATATCACCATTATTGCTCTCCTTGGTGATCAAGTTGTGTTTATGTCCATTGTGTGGGAAAGTTGTCTTTACTGACATGTCCATTGTGTGGGAAATATGCGTATGTTGTAACAAAACGGCGTGTGTTCTTGTTCAGGGACTGACTAGTAGATTTAATTGTGTTTCTCACATTCAGGCCTGGAGAGGAAGCTAAAGGCTGGGGATGAGAAACTTGATCAGATCACAAAGGACAAGGCCCAACTCAAAAGTGACATCTCAGACATGATGAAGTCAACAGGTGATCGCTCAGAACAGCTCACCAAAATGAATGAAGACCTCACTCAAAAAGAAAGGTACATGTCTTTAACAGCCCAAAAATTTTCTGATGAAGTCTCTCGTACATTGCATTTTCAGCAGAGGTGTGTCCTCAAACATGCCAATCCAAATGTTATTTGCTCTGTTGTAGAACAATGAAACGTAAATTTTTATCTTACAAATGTTGATACCTGACTTGCCTTTAGTGTTATTTAAGAAATTACAGTTGTATAATCTTGGGTGATGTTGAAGTGTCTTTACATTGCTTGCTGAACAGAATACAACATATTCACAAATTACTCATCTTGTACTTGTACTGTAGTTTTAATGCTAATCTCAAATAGTAAGATGTTGCTCATAAAGCATGTGATAGTTGCTATATTAAAGTAGGTCTCACCATATTTCTATCTTGGTTTATCAGGTCTTACTGAGGTTAATTTTGTCTCCATATGGAATGGAATGGAATGGACTTTATTTGTCATTGCTACAGTACAGGTACCAAACAACGAAATTTAGGAGGGGTGGCTCCCCTGGTGTTAGGAAAGGAATTTTTTTTTTTTTTTTAGAAAAAGCATAAAAGCATAAAATCACAAGAAGGTAAGGAGCTGGTTTACATCAATAGAGGCTATGTACACAATCCACTGTACTATACTGCACAGATAGTCAACTAGGGTTGTCATATTGCACAAAAGTATTTTTTCACATTATTTTAAAGTGTCACAGTTTGCAGGCTTGAAAATGTACATGTTTGTGACATGGTCTGGTGAAAAAGTCCCCAAGTAGGGCAAGGTAATTTTTCAGTTCAGAGATTATGAAAGTGCAGATTGTAAGCTTTCAAAGGATGTGTCATACATTGAAAAATAGTTGAAGAAGATTTGCTTATTTGAATGTTGGTATCATCTCATTGAGCTACCTAGCAGCTAAAAAGAAAACATGGCTATACTGACATGTAACTGCATGTTTAGCACATCAGAACACGCTGATAGAACATCAACATAACTACACATAATTAGATGATCACACAGTCCTTGCTTTTGAACATGAACATTTTAAAACATGTTTGTTTAAAAGCCATGTATCTCTAACCCAGTAGCCTAGGAACAGGACGGCTGGCGATACAGTGAATCCAATTAACAAATTATAAGTATTTGGTGATTCTAAAACTGTTATTTGTTATATTGAGTGGGTTTTTCAACACTTCAGATCTCCTATCTGCAAAATTCACTTTTTCACAGACAGACTTATCATGTGCAGCCTAAAGGCCGATTTCAACTTCTGCGTAAAATCGACGCCGTAGCCTTGCGTCGGCCCGCGTGGGCCCGCCTTGCCTACGGAGAGGCTTGACGCGCACATCTCCAAAAATGTAAGAACGCGTCAGTTTCTACGCAACCATAAGCTCTGTGATTGGGCCGCTTGGTAGCACATGATTCCGACTCTCTCGTCGGCCAAAATGCGGAAGCCATGACAGAAATGTCATTAACTTTTTCTGTAATTACTCATTAATAAAGATTTGAAAAATTATGATAACCATCGTATTATCTTAGTTTAGTGTCATTTCAATGCATCATAGAACTTTTATTTACAACAAGCATAACAACAAAAAGATCGCTATTATGCCGCTTTGAGCTTTGAGCTCCGTTGAGTTCCTAACCGGAAGAGGCACAGCACAGGGGCATAGAAAACACACTGCCACCTAGCGATGTGACGGTGTAATTGCAGCGCGGCCTACGCAGAAGTGTAAAGTGCGAGACCCCTTACGTAGATTACGTAAGCTACGCACGTAAATTCGACGCAGAACTTTAAATCGGCCTTTACTTTAATTTAAAGTGAAAACCGCAAATCAGAACATTTTGCAGATAGGAGGTTTTGCGTTTCGGCCATCGATATGATCAATATTCAGTCTATCATTCTTTAAAACTGTTCCATAGAATGAGCCTCTAGTTTGTAGTAGTAGTTTAGTTATCCCCCTCTCCCCCTCCTTTTCCTAGGCAGTTAGAGGAGTTACAGACCCAACTGGCAGAGGAGAAGGAACGGATGGCACGTTCTGAAGAGCAACAACAGCAGGAACTGGGCCGGAAGGACCAGGAGCTGAAGGAGATCACAGACAAACATCAGGGTCAGCTAAACAGCCTGCAGAAGAAAATTGTTGACCTGGTGAGTGATGATCTGGATAAAACATTGAAAGTCAGGGACAATAAGAGGTGGGTGAAGACTACCGAAATGGCTTTGAATGTTATTAGAAATGCCTTTTCTTGAGTGCTGCCACATATTAACCTATAACACATACATTATAGGGACTTGACCAGACCTTTTCCTGATCATTCTCTCCCTCCCTGTCCCTTTCCTAACAATTGGTGATGTAATTAGTTCAAATGTCTCTCTTCTTATGCATTGTATAGGAAAAGCATGTGCAGCAGTGTGAGACCCAGGCCAAGGAGCTTGAGGCCTCTCAGGAGAAGGCCCTGTCTGAGGCCTCAGAGCGCCATGCACAGGAGCTTCAGGGTCAGGCTAACAAGGCGAGGCAGGAACTGAGCATCTCCAGGGAGAAAACCCAGGAGCTGGAGAGGCTGGTATCTGACTTGCAATCTTATAAGGAGAAGGCCCGGGTAAGCACCAACTTATCATAGCATCATATTGTTTGTCTCCAGTGTATTAGAATCACAGATTCTGTGGAGGTGCTGCCTTTTAGTACCAAATATCCACCAATGCAGTGTTTCCTCTATATGCATTTATTCGTGGCGGGCCGCCACGAATGAATTTCCTCCGCCACTAATTGATTCAGACAGTCCACTTTGATTCAGGCTGCGCAGAAAGGCAGCGAGTTATTATGACCGGAGAACAGAAAAAAAGCAGATTGAAGCTAGATTTAGGCCGCTTCCAGACCTACATTTCGTTACGATTTAGGGCGTAGTTAGTTACAATATGTTACAATGTTGCAATTAACCTCGTCGTTTGTGTTCGCACTGCAATCGAGACTGAATCGCTCTCAACAGGCGCGCGGCGTGAGGCGACGCGCTTTCAAAACTGTTTTGTGATTGGTCCGAATTTAGCGGGACATTTGGATTTCTCTTTTAGCCCGTCGCCGGTGCCTTTAATCCCGTATCCTAATCGAAAATGCAACATCATCAGCGACGACTGTGGGTTATTGCATTTACTGCTGTTCTCTGGTTCATGTTCTTATACCAGTGCTCAGTATAGAGTATTTTAAATGAACATTCGTAATGTATGTCTCTGATGTTCATGGTCAACTAAATCAGCCTATTTTGTGAAACAAATAATGTTCCCGCTAATGGGTTAACCGAGCATTCTCGCACCTAACGTGCAAGCACCTAGCTTCGAACTATTCATAGCAATATGCGCGGGGCAAAAATAATCTATTGCCTCTAAAATCACCACGAACAGGACGGCGGAGGTACGGGTAAGCAGGGCTCATGTTGGTGTCCTCAAAGGTAAGAGTTGGTTTTCTTTAACTCAACTGATAGCATTACCTTGCTGTTGTTGTTTACCGAATGCTCCATCTGACTGTCACACTGTGATTTTACTTGTGTAAACAGTTAATGAGTAACGTTAGCCGGTTTTGTGCGTGTACTCTCATGTAGGCCTACTTCGTATTGATCTTTCTCTGTGTGTGTGTGTGTGTGTAATGCGCCTTCCGCATGTTCCGCTGCAGCTGTAGGATATATTGGTATTTGATCACCTTCTATATAAAATCACCTGCTCGGCTTTAATGACTTAACCGCTATTTAAGAAATTATAATTGTTGCCACCCTCTAGTTTTTGGTGAAATTACGTCTTTGTTTTGAGCGCCAGTGCGCTCCGCCACTAATATGAAAAATCCTCGAGGAAACACTGCAATGGCCATGTTTTGTGCTGTTAAGTAATGTTTGATTGTTGTAATGCAAACTGTGATTCCCACATGTAGTGGCTATAGACATACAGGATGTTCACATTTTGTTGCCTCAGAGCCTGGAATCTGATTTTATTGTCTTTGTTTCACTGATCTAGACAGCAATACAGAAATACAAATTCTAAATATTTGTAGTAGTAATTTATAAAAAAAAATAAAAAAAATACCTGTTTGTAAAAGACCCCCCTCGCTGTGGCTCAAATGCAAATCAATAATTGTGTTTGCAACAATGAATTCAAGTGATGCTAGAAATGTGTTTCTTTGGCTTTACTACAAAGCATTACGTTTATTGCAAACCCAGCACACTGGTGCACCTTGTCCCATGTGAAGAATAGTGGTAGCTGCATCATGTTATGGGTGTGCTTGTCACTTGATCAGGGGTCAAGAGAAAGTTGAGAAATTTGCTGAGTTGGTAGTGACATCCTAATCTACACAGTGTGTAATTGTTTTCTATTAAAATCGGGGACCCTACAAGGACAATGATATTCATTCCGATATCACATGAACTATTATCCTTGCACTCAGATGTCTCAATTCATCTGAATAAATTGGTGAATAAATGTTTGCATTTTAGCTAATTTTAGGAGCGCCACAGCAAGGGGGGTGTAGACCTTTGTAAACAGGTCTTTACTTCACTTTGTAAGTGTCCAGTAGGCTGTGTAGATCAGTGTGAAAGAAATCCTAATTTAATGTATTTCGATTCCAACCGCTGGGGCAAAAAAAGATGAAAATGTTCAAAGAGGGTGTAGCCTTTCTAGGCACTGTATATACACTTTATACTACAAATGTCATTGCACATATTTTATTAAATAATTAAGGTTGCTCACCCTGCTTCCTTCTACTACATATTTTGGATGTGTGTAAGAAAATTTGCCTTTGGTCAGGATGGGTGTGAGAAAATGTTTATGAATGTTGGAACCCAGCTCGTCCCTTCAAATGCCCTAGCAGTAATCATAAATGTTCATGTTTATGTTACAATTAACAACCAGCAAATTATGGTCCTAATATTCATCTTCATTTCAGCATTTTCTGTGTGGCTATGTTTTTTTTTATGGCCTACTTTGAAAGCAGGGGTACTATAAACTGATGCTTGGTGGTGGTTTTAGTTTACCACCTTGCTCTTATAGATGGAGTTTGATAAACGTATGTGTGACTTGTGCGTTTGTTTAGTAATTGTACCTCAACTTCTTAAGAATCTTGATTGATTGAATGGAACTGCTCTGATCATTTAGCATAGTGTTTTGGATGCAGTATGCATTATGCCATATGAAAAGGCTAATTGATATTTCAACCCATGAACTGCTCTCCTGGTTTAGTCAGTGTTTATCCTGTTTTACGTACATGCAAAATGTAAGTAATGGAAAAGTAGACACTTTGGTCCTTGAGAAATCACTAACATAGACCTAAAAAGAGTTGCCATCACAATTATAATTCACACACAAACCCATACTCTCAATTGAAAATGTTTGATTGCTGTACCCCTGTTTTCAATGTATTTGTTGTAAGTTCAGGGTGGTGTCTGCTGTGGTATCTTTTTCCCCATAATGTTTATGCTTGCACCAGCTTAACCCTTCCAGTTGCATTTTATTACTTTTGTTCATTTGCTTTACTTCATTTTTGGTTGTGTTCACTTCACCTTTCCCCTTTTTCTTTCAACTTTTTCCCCTCAGTCTCTTTCTGCTGAACTTGACTCCTCCAAGCAGGACGTTGAGCGTTTGTCTGCAGACCTGCAGAAGCAAATCACAGCTCTGGATTGTATATCTAAGGAAAGTGCTACGTTCAAGGCTCAGAAGGAGAATCTTGAGAAGCAGCTCTCAGATGTACAGGCCAATCTCTCTGCCTCTGAGGCTTGTCACAAGGAGCTCTCATTCAAGACAGAAGAACTCTTGACATTTAGGGACAAGCTCACAGAAGATCAAGATAAACTTTTGACCACAAACCAGCAGTTAGATAGAGAGAAGGCTTCACTGTCCAAAGAGGTGGAGAATCTGAGAGCTGTTGTTCAGGAGGCACAGGTCAAAAACACAAGCCTGAAGAATGCTGAAGCTGAGCACCAAGCCCAAATTGAAGAGCTTCAAAAGGTCAATACAGAGAAGAATGAGGTCCTCCTGAAGTACCAGCAAGAGATTCAGCAGCAGGAGACTAAGAGGGAGGAGCTATCAAAAACTAAGAGGGAGGAGCTTGAAAAAGACAAAACCGATCTTGCAGAGGAGCACAGCAAACTAAAAGTTGAAGCTGAATCTGTAAGTTTGGAGCTTGTTCAACAGCTCTGGAATAACCTAACAAAAGAGAGGGAGCTCCTGCTGTCCCAGCAGGCAGAGCTTCACAAGAGCCTACAGCTCCTGCAGAAGGGCAAAGATGATCTACTTCTGCAGGTTAAGGAACTCAAAGGCCAGGCAGAATCATCTGCAGAGGCAAAGAAGCTTCTTGAATCTCAGCTGCAGGCTAAAGCCAATGAGCAAAATACACTGACCTCTGCTAAGGATGCCCTCTCTAAAGAAGTACAGGACTTACAGACAAAACTGTCAACTGTGACACATGAAAGGACTACTCTCCTGGAGTCTGAATCCAATCTGAAGGCAGAGGTTGCCTCTGTTTGCATTGAAAGAGATACAGTGGCCTCTGAACAACATCGCTTGCTTAAAGAGGTAGAACAATTTAAGGCCACTCACACTGGATTGATAGCTGAGAAACAGGGTCTGCTTGACGAGAAAGTCCAACTGCAAGCCAAAGTACAGGACTTTACTCAACAATCTCTCACTGGAGACAAGGCCATGGATGAGATGTCTTCCAGCCTTAACAATGCTGCACAGGAAATAAAAGCCTTGAATGCAGAGGTTAAGGCCTTGAAGTCTGAACTGAAGCAGAGAGACCAGGCAAAGGGGGACTTGGCTGGAGAAAAAGAGTGTCTGTCTACCAAGCTGGAAGAGCTTGGCAAAGAGGCCTCCTCCCTGGCTAAGGAGAACATGGACCTCCTAGCTGTACAGTCAAGGCTGGAGCAGGACATTTCCTCTCTCCGCAGCAGCCAAGAGAGCGGTGATGGGGAATGCTCAAGGCTCCTTAGTGAGGTAGAGAAGCTGCGAGCTATCCAGAAAAGGCTTGAAGCAGATGCCCAGGCAGAGCCAGGCCCTCACCACCAGCAAGGTCCTCACCTCCAGCCAGGTCCTCACCACCAGCAAGGTCCTCACCTCCAGCCAGGTCCTCACCCCCAGCCAGGCCCTCACCCCCAGCCAGGCCCTCACCCCCCGGATCATCAGCAGAGCCACTCAACAACCCACCACCTTCATAAGGATTAACCTCACAAACCCCACAGATGCACCTGGCCTCCTCCAAGAAGGTTTCTTCATGAATTACTTTCACTACAGAATTGAGAAATCCCACCCACCCCCATCCACCCAGCAGTGTTTCAACTGCCAACAATTCAACCACACATCAATGCAATGCAATAACCCAGTCACATGTCTCAGATGTTCAGGTAACCACCACCACAAACAATGCACTAAGGACAAATCAGACTCCAAATGTGCAAACTGTGGTGGCAAGCACCCCTCCATCTCCAAGACCTGCCCCACCTACCTAGCCCTCACCACCACTGCACCAAGAAGTTCCCGGCCACAAAATCACTCAAATTTCCAGTTCCCCCCCCGCTACCGCCAATCCACTAAATCCCCAAACCATACCACCGACCCCCCAAGACCCCAGCACAAACCTCACCAAGCTACAGGATGACCTCAGACTGTTGTGCAAGGATGAGAACACAATTTTAAAAATCCTGGAAAGCGTTAGAAAGAACACCAGCTTTTTAAACAGTCCTGTCTTTTAACCTGCTCATTAAACTTATTTTATTTAAGTTTTTGAACCTTACTTTATGGCTACCACCTTTTTACACATTAATATCAGGGGAATAAGGAAAAACAAAAGCGAATTGAAAGTTATTCTAGCAGAGGAACAGGTCACAGTAGCCTCCATCAATGAAACCCTCCTCAGTAAAGACACACCTTTCAAAATGGACGGCTTTAATATTCTAAGGAAGGAACGGCCAGCAGGCCATGGGGGCGGGGTGGCACTATTAATCAAACAAGGTACAGAATACAAGGAAACCCTTTTTAACCTCACACAAGAAGAACTCTCTAATAACGAATACATGGCAGCCACACTGTTTTTAAATCCATCCACTACTCTTCTCATCACCTCCATTTACTGCCCTCCTGGAACACAACCCTCTGAAAAACTTATCCACACCATCACCAATAACAACAGAAATGTACTCATACTGGGAGATTTTAATGCCAAGCACAAGGATTTTAACTGCAATACCACAAATAAATCTGGAACAGCACTGAAAGACATACTGGACACCACCAACCTCACCATCCTCAACAATGACGAACCCACATTCATCCACTCTGCCAACTCCGCCACGGACATACTGGACCTGGCTCTCTCATCACCAGACCTCTCAGCCACTCTCCCAAACTTCACTGTGAGCCACGACATTGGCAGCGACCACCTCCCCATCCTAACCACTTTCTCCCTCAAACTCCAACACATACCACAACAACCACGGTTCAACTACAAAAAAGCCAACTGGGAAAACTACAGGAAATACATCACCGAACAAACCACACAAATCACTCAGATCCCACACGACCACCACTCACTGGACCAGCTGGCCACACACATTGGATCAATCCTCACCCAGGCACGCAACACATGCATCCCGTTACACACCACCTCCAAACCACTGCAGCAGCTCCCAGCCCACATCCTACATCTGATCAAAAAGAAAAGAAAACTACGCAGACACTACTTCAAACACAGATCACCTGACACCAAAGCAGAAATAAACAGGCTCCAGAACCAAATCAGACAGCAGCTCACCCTACGCAAACAGGAAAAATGGAAGTCATTCTACAAAAAACTGGACAATGATTACAAAACCAACCCACGTAGTTTCTGGCAAAAAATAAAAAAACATGAATGGCTCACAAAGCCAAAACAATATACCAACTCTAACACATCAAGACCAAATCATCGACAGCAATCAAGAAAAAGCAAATATATTCAGAAACCACCTTCAAAATATCCACACATGTCTCTCAGCTCCACACTTCAACCAGGACTGGAAAGAAACTGTTGACAAGGCCATAACCAATTCCTCTCCACCTCTCATCCCAGCAGCTGACCACCCACTGTCACAACCAATAACCCCCCACGAAATCAAAGCCCTCCTCAAAAAAATGAAAAATAAAGCACCAGGAGAAGACAATATTGACACCATCCTGATCAAACAAGCACCTGATATTTACCTGAACCTGCTCTCCCTCCTCTTCACTACCTGTCTCACCACCGGGCACTTCCCCTTACCCTGGAAAACAGCCACAGTCATAATGATCCACAAACCAGGTAAAGACCCCAAAAACCCCACCAGCTACAGACCCATCAGCCTCCTCAGTCACATCGGGAAACTGTTTGAACGCACCATCACTGCACGCCTCACATTGCACATAGAGCACACGGGACTCCTGGGCATTCACCAAGCTGGCTTCCGCAAAAACAGATCCACCACTGACAATATCCTTCGGCTGTCAGAAGCAATCACCCGCAGTTTCACCAAAAAAGAATTCACCATGGCAATATTTTTCGATGTAGAAAAGGCATTTGACAAAATGTGGCACAACGGACTACTCTTCAAACTCCAAGACAATAAATTCAAACTACCACTTCCCATCTACAACATAATATCAAGCTTTCTTCATAATCGTCAAATCAAGGTCAAAGTCAACACGCCTCTCCACCCCTTTCACTCCTGAAGCCGGTGTTCCACAAGGTGCAGTCCTCAGTCCCCTCCTTTTCCTTGTCTACATCTCAGACATCTACTACCCCCCACCCACCATTGGACATGTTTCACAATTTGCCGACGACCTCTGCTACTGGACTCATTCAAAATCCATTCCACTTGCTGCCAAAAAACTCCAATCATGCATCACTACAATAGAAACCTGGTCCAACACCTGGAGAATCAAACTCAACCCCACCAAAACACAGCTCATATTATTCACCAAAAACCCCCATCTCAAACCTGTCGTCCACTTCACCCTCTATAACACCCCCATCACCCTGGCCAAAGAGGCAAAGTTCTTAGGAGTCACTTTTCAAAGAAACATGTCATGGACCACTCACATCAATAACCTGGAAAAACAAGGAAATCAAAGACTCAACCACCTCAAAGCACTCAGCGGACACAAACACGGAGCATCACCAGAAATCATCCTCAAAGTTTACCAATCATACATCAGATCACTATTCGAATATGCAGCACCAGCCTGGACCACAGCTTCACAACACCAGTTCAACAGACTCCAAACCATCCAAAACAAGGCAATAAAAATGGCATACAGACTCCCGATGTACATCAGCACTCAATACATCCACAGCATGTCCGGACTCCAAACCATCAAACAAAGAAACACCATTCTCACTCAGAAATATATCCAACGAGCAATCAACAATCCATCACTGACGCAGTTAATTCAAGAAGCACAATGGACCACCGGAACACCTCTCTCCATAATCCTGCAAAACAATCCACCATAACCATCAACATCCTGACTGACAATATGATTCTATGATTTTATATTTTTATTTCATTTACTAGATAATAACCTCCATGCATCCACCCATAAGCACTATTGAGCAATGTTGGCCTTTTTCCTGTTGTCTCCTTCTATCTTCTATCAAGAGAAAAAAAAAAAAAAAAAAAACTCCTATGGAAGCCATTGGCTCAGCTACCGCTCCTCCCCTCCATCTACCATTGGCTCAGCTACCGCTCCTCCCCTCCATTTACACCTCCACATCCAAGCGAAACGATGGATAGAAAAGGGCACAAGCCCTGAGCTGTCCAATCATGAACAAGAACTATCGTATCGTATCGCCTCACCCCCATCCAGGTCCTCACCCCCATCCAGGCCCTCACCCCCAGCCAGGCCCTCACCCCCATCCAGGTCCTCACCCCCAGCCAGGCCCTCACCCCCATCCAGGTCCTTACCCCCATCCAGGCCCTCACCCCCAGCCAGGCCCTCACCACCAGCCAGGCCCTCACCCCCATTCAGGCCCTCACCCCCAGCCAGGCCCTCACCTCCAGCCAGGCCCTCACCCCCAGCCAGGCCCTCACCACCAGCCAGGCCCTCACCCCCAGCCAGGCCCTCACCACCAGCCAGGCCCTCACCCCCAGCCAGGCCCTCACCCCCAGCCAGGCCCTCACCCCCAGCCAGGCCCTCACCCCCAGCCAGGCCCTCACCACCAGCCAGGCCCTCACCCCCAGCCAGGCCCTCACCTCCAGCCAGTGCATGCAGAGGACGGCCAGCATTGACGCCGTGCCCAACCCAGTCATCAACCCCAACCAGCCTGCAGCTCTGCCATTCTGCATCCCCAAGGCCCAGACCTGTGCTGCCCCCCACCTCATGAACGGCATGCTCAATGACAAGGATGTTTTTGTTGAAAAGTTCACTAACGTCTACATCAAGAACTTTGGAGAGGACATGGACAACCGCAGGCTGGCGAAGAGGTTCGAGAAATATGGCCCGACCCTGAGAGTCCTCATGACTGATGACAGCGGGAAGTCCAAAGGTTTCGGCTTTGTCGACTTCCAAAGGCACGAGGACGCCCAGAAGGCCGTTGATGACATGAATGGTAAAACAGTCAATGGGAGGTGGGTCTATGTGGGCCGCGCCCAGAAGAGAGGAGAGCGCCAGACTGAGCTGAAGCGCCAGTTTGACAGAAAGAAGCTGGACCGTACGACCACATACAAGGTTTGTGAATTTATTAATACTAACATAGAAGTTGATGTACTTTGTAATTATTGTCTATGTATTTGAGGGGTTGAAAAATCATCTCACTAAACAGGGTCTCTCTCTACCAGGGTGTAAATCTGTATGTGAAGAACCTGGACGACAGCATGGAGGTCCTCACCCCCAGCAAGGTCCTCACCACCAGCAAGCGCAGGGAGAGCCAGGCCCTCACCCCCAGCCAGGCCCTCACCACCAGCCAGGCCCTCACCCCCAGCCAGGCCCTCACCCCCAGCCAACCAGACGAAGACTCACCCACTGTCCTCATCTGGGAGGTAAGATCTTGTGCAATGTGCTCTACAATCTGAGCACATGAATGATCGGATCGGTGAGCAGGGGCCAACTGTCGCGCCATTCATCTCATTAAGTTTCATAATTGGATTCAGTTTTGTATAAGGCATCCTTTCTTTAGCGACAGTATAGGCTGCCCTGAACGAACTAGCTAGCTGTCTCCTTATACATGCTGGAGGTGAGTTCTGCTACTTTCTTCGGAAGCACTTGGTTTTGTTTGAGCTCTGCTATTTCAACAGTTTCAACGTTAGGTGTCATAACAGGTGCAGCTGAATTCAAGTTTGGTTTCTTGGTTGAAAACCTGAAACTTTCCAGGCTTGTCGACTCGGTCGGCAGCAGTGGCCTTTTTTGGGGCGGTATGATAGCTAGCTACTGAATGTTTTCTTCTCAATAATCGTGTTTTCAAGTTCGCAAGCTCTCAACGATCATATTCTGCTGTTGCACAATATTCTACTGCGCCCCATAGTGTCTTGGTGGTAAAGTGCAGGCAGTCAAAGGCATACTGTCATTCACAGGAGATTAATGCTGGTGCGCGTAGTTCTTTTGGAAAACGTGTTTATTTTAGAATATTTATCATATAAATAAATATAAATAATCCTCATTACATTGACATTTTTGATCAAATAATGGTTGTGGTAATGTATTATTAGCGACCCCCACAGATGTATAATTTTACTGCTTTCATGGGAGCTCAGACCTTCCTTATGGGAGCTCAGCTCCCATTGGCTCCCACATAACTCGAACCCTGGTTGTCACTTGTCTGCCCGCATCTCTAATTCTCTCTAAATATATAAAAATCAACAACGTCAGATTAAGCTATTAATCGCGCTACCGCCACCTGCGCAACCATATGAGAGCTGTATGAAATCTTTTTTTTTTTTTGGCGCCTTCATTTTTCTGGACCAATTAAGTGGAATTTGATAATTTCCCACGGCACATCTGATGATCTCTCACGTGTGTGTGCCGCGGCACAGTGGTTGAAAAACACTGGTCTAGTTAATGCTTTGTTTCTCCTCTATGCAGCATCCAGAAATCTGATTATTTCTCATCCATTCATTCTGTTATATGTTGAGCTGTAAAAACTAAGAACGTAATGAATCTGAATCTGTACTTTGCATAGTCGCCGTTTCGTGGAGGTACAGTTAGCCAGTGCTATGAGCCAGGCGTTCTCATTTGTTCACATTTACTGCATGAACTGCTGCATTAAATCCTCCCAGGCAGTCGGCCTCTGAGGAAGCCAGCCTCGGCCGTCTGCGCTGAGTGAGCTGGCAGGGCTCTAGCAGGGCTGGATATTATGGTGCATTTAATTGCTCCTCGGAAACTGCTGGAGCTTCTCACCGAGTTTAGCGTAGGATCTCACACAGGGCTCCCTATTGGCCCATTCTGAGTTCATTCGCTCCAAGAAGGGGGTAGTGGGGTACTCTGGAATTCTCAGAGTTGCTGAGTAAGAAATCCTCCTAGTTAGTTTCCTAGTTCCAAGCCCCTTTCCCCCCCCCTCCTCCTCCACAGACTCCAAACACGGACGCAGAGCCTCTTCCAGAAGCGCCACGCAGCTTGGCTCGTCAAGGACCCCAATTGAAATAAGCCAGTGGCTTACTTGGGTTTTTATCCTGTTAGCTGACCTTGTATGTAATATGTACTTTCATGTACCTACTTCTGCAAATCTTCTAATAAAGTTTTCAATCAATCAATCAATTCCCCGGCTTCCCTGGCCCCGAAGGCTCTGAACGGCCTTGTAGACGCCGGGTCTGAGCTGGACCCCTCCCCGCCCCCGCCCCGGGCCCGGGAGCCCTCCCCCAGCCTCCGTCACCGTCACCCCAGCCCCAGGCCTCAGCTCAGGCCTCCAGAGAGCGAAAAGACTCGGAAAAGACCACGGACACGGCGGTGGTCCCTGAGATGGCCGCGACCGCGACCCCTGTGGCACCTGTTGCCGCGGTGCCCGCCGTCACGCCGGCCGCCAGCCCCACCCCCGCCGCCGGGCCGGCCCCTCCCCCTGGCCTTCCGCCACTCGTGCAGGCCACAGCGGAGGCCAGCGAGGCGGCCAGGGCCCCCGGGCCCTCAGACACTAAAGAGGCCCCCCTCAGAGCGGGGCCGGAGGCGCCCGTCTCAGCCGAGGGCAAGAGCCCCCCCGAGCCCCAGACACACAGCGAGTCCCAGTACAGGTATGGAGGGAGGGAGGGAGGGAGGGAGGGAAGGAGGGAGGAGGGAAGGAGGGAGGGAAGGGTTGTTGAAAGTTTTTTTTAATGGAGTCTTAGTCGAGAGGTTGTTTTAATAGTTTTAGTAGTATGACTTTTAAGATGGTCTATAGGAACAGTATTGTACAATTTTAAGTGGACAGCCTGAAATTGTTGTTTGTCAGATTGTAATTGTGATGTTGGCCGTTGTGATACATTATGCTATCATTTAATAATAGCCAATCAAATGCACATATGAAAATATGAATATATAATTAGGTCTAAAAGGGTTAATGAGACGGGTTAATTATACAGATTATACAGCTATTGGCATGAGCGTAAACTCCTCGCCCCTCCCCTACTGTTTCCACATGACCTTGATCACTGTGAAGGTTGTGGAATTGTTTTGTTTGTACTGATTTGAATGAATGTCTTAATTTAGAGTTAGACTTCTATCATTCTGTACCTAACTAGTTTTCCTCACCTCACCTCTCCTTCTTTTTCTCCCTATCTCTCTCCCTCTCTTTCTCTCCCTCTTTCCCTCTCCCTCTCTCTGTCTCCCTCTCCCCCTCTCTCTCCCTCCCTCCCTCTCTCCCTCTCTCTCTCTCTCTCTCTCTCTCTCTCTCTCTCTCTCTCTCTCTCTCTCTCTCTCTCTCTCTCTCTCTCTCTCCCTCTCCCTCTCCCTCACTCCCTGATTGGTCTAGATCTGGCCGAGGCCAATGGGAAGCGCCAGTACAACCGGGACTTCCTGCTGGGCTTCCAGTTCACGCCCGCCTGCGTGCAGAAGCCAGAGGGACTGCCTCAGATCAGTGACGTAGTGCTGGACAAGGTGTGTGTGTGTGTGTGTGTGTGTGTGTGTGTGTCTGTGTGTGTGTCTATGTGAGTGTGTTTTAGACAGTGTGTGTGTTTGTATGTCAGCCAGAGCAGTGAGGAAGGCCCTGAACCCTCTACCAATATGGCTCAGTCAATATTGAGCTCTAAAAACTGAGACATGTGGAATATGGGAGCAATGGAAGCTGTCTTCTTCCTCCCTCAGAGGGGAACTCTTTGTTTGTAAGGAGCAAACTACTCCATGAGTCTGGCTTATTCAGTCAATACAAATGTACAGTCAATACAATTTTTTTCTCAGCAGCCCCTCCAGAGTAATGAGTTTGTCTACACACACACACACATACAGTTATGAGTACAGTGAGGTAGTTTATTTACAGTATCTAATGTGTATGACATGTTAGCATTTAGAGCACCAGTGGGTTAGATCCTAATGAGAGGGGGGGAGGGGGTTGAGGAGGATGAGGAGGGGGGAGGAAGGGGAGGGTCTGGCCGGTCCCGCCCCCCCCCGGCTCAGAGTAGAGGTTCACTGCTGTCTTCTCACTGCTCCCCCTGCTGGCCTGTTCATTGTGTCTCTCTGTCTCTCTCCCTCCCTCCCCCCCTCCCTCCCTCTCTCTCCTTCTCTCCCTCCCTCTCTCCCTCCCTCCCTCACTCTCCCTCCCTCCCCCCCCAGATAAACCAGAACAAGGTGCCGGTGCGGGGGTCCGTGGACTCCAGGGTGATCTCTCGGGGTCCCGACTTCACCCCGGCCTTCGCAGACTTTGGCGGCAGGCAGCTGGTCGGAGGCCGCGGCGCCGCCGTGAGTCACGCACACATCCACGCTCATGTAATTATACTTTATCTTTATTTTTTTCTATATCTTTCCCTTCTTTCTCTCTCAGCCTTCTGATATTGTAGTAAATCAATTTTAAAAACAAGAAAGAAAAGACATTCTTGGGTTCCGACCGGGGAGATAAGTGATGGTGAACGTGCGGTCGTGCCGTGAGGAGAAGTTGTGTTTTTTTGGTGTCGGCCACATTTTAAAAGGGCATAGATTAAATCTAAAAGAGAATGGAAAATCGTCAAATCAAAGCTCTAATTTGAGGAGATTCAGGGATTTTTTTGGCCTTTGCGGGAAGGGATGCCATGCAGATGTTGATTGTGGAATGTGTTTGTTTGTTTGTGTGTCTCTCTCTCTCTCTCTCTCTCTCTCAATCTTACTTGCTCTCTCACTCTGTCTCTCTCCCTACCCTCTTCTCCCTCTCTCCCTCCCTCTCCCTTCTCCCTCCCTCCCCCTCTCTACCCCCTCCCTCCCTCACTCTCTATCTCTCTACCCTCTCCCTCCCTCCCCCCTCTCTATCTCTCTACCCTCTCCCTCCCTCCCCCCTCTCTACCCCTTCCTCTCCCTCCCTCCCCCCTCTACCCCTCCCCCCTCTCCCTCCCTTCTCTCTGTCTATCTCTCTACCCTCTCCCTCCCTCCCCCCTCTCTACTCCCTCCACCCCCAGCCCCCCTCCCTCCTTCTCTCTCTCTACCCTCTCCCCCTCCCTCCTTCTCTCTCTCTACCTCTCTCCCAGATGATGAACATGGGGGGAGGGGCCCGGCGGCCCCCGCCCAGGAAGATCATCCTGAACGTGTCGGCCAACGACGAGGTCCAGCTGAAGAAGTCGGAGAACGCCTGGAAGCCCGGCCAGAAGGTCCAGACCCCCTCGGACGACCCGGAAGTGGTGAAAACACAGGTAGAGGCGGGCAGACCACCCAGACTAGGCCTTTTTAAGCCAACACATTAGATCACTGATACCCAGTCCTGGTCCTGGAGAGTCTCAGCTGGTACTGGTTCTGGTTCCAACCCACGTGCCTCAATCTCACCTGGTTGGACGAACGTAGTAGGTAGAAGCTGTCTGTGTGTGTGTGTGTGTGTGTGTGTGTAGTAGGTAGAAGCTGTCTGTGTGTGTGTGTGTGTGTGTGTGTGTGTGTAGTAGGTAGAAGCTGTCTGTGTGTGTGTGTGTGTGTGTGTGTGTGTGTGTGTAGTAGGTAGAAGCTGCCTCAGACCCTGTTGGCTCTCCATGATGCATCTATAGGACTTGGTGAGGATCTGAGGGTCGGCTGGTAGAGCATGGTGCTAACAACGCTTAGATTGTGGGTTTGAATCCCGATGGGACCATAAACCTCAAAGGGCTGGTTGTAACTGGATGACTATAGAAATGTATCTACTCTTTATCATATTACACAATTGTCTCTGCATTTGATTATTATTGGTTTTAGTAATAATGTAATTAATAACAGGCTCTGAAAGCAGATGTCTAGGAAAAAATTACAAGAAACGACTGGCATGG
Source organism: Nansenia antarctica (assembly GCF_963989245.1). Taxonomy (NCBI): domain Eukaryota; kingdom Metazoa; phylum Chordata; class Actinopteri; order Argentiniformes; family Microstomatidae; genus Nansenia; species Nansenia antarctica. The sequence goes on from NC_137684.1 coordinate 762,141, forward strand.
ATACACTCTTATAGGAACACACACACACACACACACACACCACACTCAACCACAGCAGGGCCTCCAGCCCTGTTTAGACTGTGTCATCACACACACACACCCTTTTGTATACCTAAATACACACACACACACACCCTTGTAAACCTAACCTAAATACACACACACACACACACACACTCACACACACCCTTTTGTAAACCTAACTACACGCACACGTACACTCACACACACCCTTGTAAACCTAATCGAAAATACACACACACAAACACACACACACACACACACATCACAAAAATAGCTCTCAGCGGTCCTTGTTACGACTGAAGTCTTTCCAGTCCTGAGTAGTTAATGGAGTGTGAGGAGGAAAATGTTTACCTCACTAAACATCGTCGTGCATCGTTGTCATTCCGTGTTATTGCCGCCCGCTCCACACAGGAGCTGTTCCGGAAGGTCCACAGCATCCTCAACAAGCTGACGCCCCAGATGTTCAACCAGCTGATGAAGCAGGTGACGGACCTGACCATCGACACGGAGGAGCGGCTGAAAGGCGTCATCGACCTGGTGTTCGAGAAGGCCATCGACGAGCCCAGCTTCTCCGTGGCCTACTTCTGTCGCTGCCTAGCAACGGTACGCAAGCTCCCGTCGTCACTCCCGTCGTCACACCGGCGGTTCCGGTTAAAGCACCGCGCTAAGCATAACGCCTAAGGTTGCGGGTTTGATTCGCAACCGGGACCGTATATATACCAAAAATGTGCTGATATCTATCTCTCTCTCTCACTCAACGTTTCTCACCTTTCTCAATAAACAATCTGACGATGTTTTCTCCTGTCTCGGGTCGTCGCCATCTCTCTCTCCCTCCCTCCCTCTCTCCCTCTCTCTCTCTCTCTCTCTCTCTCTCTCTCTCTCTCCTTCTCTCTCTCTCCCTCCCTCCCTCTCTCCCTCTCTCTCTCTCTCCCTCCCTCCCTCCCTCCCTCTCTCTCTCTCTCTCTCCCTCTTTCTCTCTCTCTCTCTCTCTCTCCCTCTCTCTCTCTCTCTCTCTCCCTCTTTCTCTCTCTCTCTCTCTCTCTCTCTCTCTCCCCTCTCTCTCCCTCTCTCTCTCTCTGTTCCTATCCTCTAATATCTATCTATCTCTCTCACTCAACCTTTCCTACCTTTCTCAACGTCCCCTCAACCCAACATGTTGTTGTTGTTGTCATCGTTGTTGTTGCTGCAGCTCAAGGTGCCGATGACAGACAAGCCCAGCACCACGGTCAACTTCCGCAAGCTGCTGCTGAACCACTGCCAGAAGGCGTTTAAGAGGGACAAGAGGGACAAGGTGTTTGAGAGGAAGCAGAAGGAGCTGGAGCTGGATTCTGCACAGGTGTGTACGCCACACACACACACACACACACACACACACACACACACACACACACACACACACACACACATATACACACCAACAGCAGAGCACTAAGCTGTCATACACACATGCACCCCCCCCCCCACACCCCTTTCACACATACAGGCCTTCCCAGTAGATTCCATGCAAATTCCAGGGTCGACGTATGTGTGAATGCAACTGACCAGGGAAATCCACCCGGGCAATTACCCTGGTCGAGACCATGGAAAGTCCCGGGTTGCTGTAAAGCCTCTTTCACACACAGTTCCCTGTAATTCCCAGCAAAGTCAAAACACGAAAATCTGTGCTCACTACCTTTTCCAGTTGAACATAAACTAAACTATTTAAATTCTGCTAAGTTACAAGATACTTACATCCCACCATTTTTTTCAAAGGATGCAGAGTTCTAATGTAGCCTATATGGAGAAGTTGTAATTGATCCCAAAGTCTGTTCAAACCCCAGGCAGCGAGACCAGCAGGAAAACACAACTAGATCTTCTATAATTCTAACTGGATAGTACTTCGTTTCCAATCATAGATATCTAGATTACTTAACTTAGCTAGCTTACTTTTACTTATCAAAATGTACATTTTGGGATATAGACGCAGTGCACACACACACCGTCTCCTCTCAGCTGTCTTGCATCGCGAAGAGCCCGCAGAGCCCATAGCAAGTCTAATTGAGTCAACTGGTATTATGCTTATCACCCATACTGTTCTCCCATATGATACTTATGGACTAGTATATTATGTTTATATCAACGGTAATCAAGTGCTTTAGTTGGGGAGCGAAGGAGTAGACTCGCTGGAACGAGACAGGCACGCGAGACTGCCACATATCATACCTCCGTCCCAAATTTCATCATCATATTTTTCAATATAAAACGGAGGTATGATATGGCAGATACATATATGGTACATGGCAGTCCCACGCGCCTGTCCCGCTCCAGTTCTATATCCAGTTGAATTCAATGATTCAAGTAGATCGCGCCACCAGGCAAATTGCCGACGTGTGAAAGGGAGCGACACGGGTATCTACCGGCATTTGGCTCATGTGTGAACGGCGAAAATGCCCGGTTGACACAGCTTGGGATTCCATGGAAATTACAGGGAACTATGAGTGAAAGAGGCTATATACACATACACACACACACACACACACTCCCCAACAGCAGACCACTAACCTGTCATACACACGCACACACGCACATGCCCACATGCACACACTCCCCAACAGCAGAGCACTAAGCTGTCATATACACACACACACACACACACAATATTAATTTTTGGTCATTTCTCTCTCTCTCTCTCTGTCTCTCTTTCTCCCTCTCTTTCTCTCCCTTTTCTCTCTTTCTCTCTCACCCTCGCTCTCTCTCCCTCTCTCTCTCTCCTTCTCTGTCTCTCTCTCTCCTTCCCTCCCTCTCTCTCTCTCCTTCCCTCCCTCTCTCTCTCTCTCTCTCTCTCTGCGGTCCAGTCTGGGGAGCGCGAGCGTCTCCAGGCGGAGCTGGAGGAGGCCAAGGACAAGGCCCGGCGGCGGTCCATCGGCAACATCAAGTTCATCGGCGAGCTGTTCAAGCTGAAGATGCTGACGGAAGCCATCATGCACAACTGCGTGGTGAAGCTGCTGAAGAACCACGACCAGGAGTCCCTGGAGTGTCTCTGCAGGCTGTTCTCCACCATCGGCAAGGACCTGGACTTTGAGAAGACCAAGGTGAGGCGTGGGAGGGCGTTAGATAGGGGGTGTGAGGCATGGGGGGGGGGGCAGGGTGGGGAGACACAGTTGTGAGGCGTTGGGGAGGGGGGGGAGGAGGGTGGTGGTGGTGGTGGTGAGGCATGGGGGGGGGGCAGGGGTGAGGCATGGGGGGGAGTTAGATAGGGGGTGTGAGGCATGGGGGGGAGGGGGCGGCAGGGGTGAGTTGGACAGGGTGGGGGGACACAGTTGTGAGGCGTTGGGGAGGGGGGGAGGAGGAGGGTGGTGGTGGTGGTGGTGGTGGTGAGACATGGAATGAAAATATGGTTCTCTTCGTTTGATATAGGGAGTCATGTCTTGGAGAGGGTTTTCACGCAGTGTTTATGGTTAGGCAAACCGCACAAACTTTTTTCCGCAACCGCACTATGCTGGCTCGGATAGATGGTTTCCCTTCACATAGCTGCTTTCAGTTGTAGCTGTTTCAACAGCTATGGTGGATGAGGAACCAACCATCCATCCAGCCCCCTCCCCCAGTTAGGGTGCTTCCTGGTTTGGTGGATTTTGTGGCAGTGTGGAGAGGGGGGGGGGGCATAGAAGAGATGGACTGAAGACGTGCTGGCCGGAAAACGTCTGTTTGGTGCTAGGACACTTTGGTTTCACCGACTAAAGGCTTAAGCCTAGTCCTCGACTAGATCACACTTTCAATGTAAAACCTCCATTGAAGATGCTTTTTTAGTCTAGGATTAGGCTTACGTCTTGTCTGGGACACCAGCACCATTGTGTTACAGTTTAAAGTTGTTGCAACTGTTTGTCCCTTTTCATGGGATTCACTTTCACACAGACTTACCTGAGAACTGGTAACATCATCCCTTTTTCCTTCATTTCCGCCGGTGTTGATTCTCCCTCTGTTCTGGACTTCCTGACTGAGTTGGGATTTTGATTTCCCTAAAGGAACCAGACATTATAGCTCACTGTTATTATTGTTTAAAAATTGATTTCAAATTTCCTTTTTTTATTTTTTATGTCGGTCGATAGAGTAAATACATCTATTGATCTGCTCACACCACTGTGTTTTCACAACATCGCTGACCCCCTTTTTGCTTGCTTTTGGCCGTCATAAGATCAGGCTTTAAATATATATTTGTATATATACTGTATATATACAGTAAATATACTATATACTATAAATTGACAGTTATAATACCTCTAACCTAAGGAAACGCACTCGAACACCGCTCTGTCTTTTGTTCTATCGTGCCCCCCCTAAAAGGCTCTGTTGGGTCTCGGGGGGGGGGGGGGGGGGGGGGGGGGCAGTAGAGCAACAGAACCACTCTCTCTCTCTCTCTCTTCCAAGTCGTAAAAGTTGCACAGTTGCTTAATTGGGTGTAATGAGAGGAAATGGCTGTGGCTGCTGTCCTGCTGTCCTGCTGGAGGAGCTGGTGGGAAGATGACGGTGTTGTGTTGATGGTTTGGGAAATTACCCTTGACCCCTCGCTGTCTCTCTCTCTCTCTCTCTCTCTCTCACCCTAGCCACGCATGGACCATTACTTCAATTACATGGAGAAAATCATCAAGGAGCGCAAGACATCGTCACGGATACAGTTTATGCTGCAGGACATAATCGACCTGCGATTGGTGAGTGTGTGTGTGTGTGTGTGTGAGTGTACAGGTGCGTGTGTGTGTGTGTGTGTGTGTGCATGTGTACGCGTGCGTGTGTGTGTGTGTGCATGTGTATGTGTATGTGTGTGTGCATATGCGTGTATGTATGTGTGTGTGTGTGTGTGTGTGAGTGTACAGGTGCGTGTGTGTGTGTGTGCGTGTATGTGTGTGTGCGTGTATGTGTGCATGTGTATGTGTGTGTGCATGTGTATGCGTGCGCGTCTTCTAACGGTGGTGGTTTTCTGGTCTCTGGTCCGCGGTGCAGCACAACTGGGTGTCGAGGCGGGTGGACCAGGGCCCCAAGACCATCGAGCAGATCCACAAGGAGGCCAAGATAGAGGAGCAGGAGGAGCAGAGGAAGGTCCACCAGCAGATGCTCAACAAGGACTCCGGCAGCAAGGGGAGGAGGCCAGGTCAGTCAGGCTCAGGACCCACGGAGAAATCCTCTTTAAGGCTTAGAGCACAGCCAGGCAGGGAGACAGGCAGGCAGGGAGACAGCCAGGCAGGCAGACAGGCAGGCAGGGAGACAGGCAGGGAGACAGACAGCCAGACAGCCAGACAGACAGACAGGCAGGCAGGCAGGCAGACAGGCAGGCAGGCAGGCAGGCAGGCAGGGAGACAGACAGACAGACAGACAGAGAGACAGACAGACAGACAGAGAGACATACAGTCGAACTCACAACCTCCAAATCTACAGTTGAACTCACAACACCAGCCCTACATCTCTCTCTACCCCCCAGCCCTACATCTCTCTCTACCCCCCAGCCCTACATCCCTCTGTACCACCCAGCCCTACATCCCTCTCTACCCCCCAGCCCTACATCCCTCTCTACCCCCCAGCCCAACATCTCTCTCTACCCCCCAGCCCTACATCCCTCTCTACCCCCCAGCCCTACATCCCTCTCTACCCCCCAGCCCTACATCTCTCTCTATCCTCCAGCCCTACATCTCTCTCTACCACCCCGCCCTACATGCCATTATGAGTATCAGGTGGAAACACTAACCTTGTCCTCAATTTCCTTTCAGAATTTTGAACAAATGTACATTAAACTCCGAGCAGCTGTGAAGTCCAAACCACAGTGATGTCACCGGTGGAGGAGAACGGAGAGGGTCCGACATTTTTTACAGTCTCAACGTCTTGCCACATTGATCAGAGACATTTGAAAGAATTTGCAGAATTTGAAAGCCACGATAATCCCCACTTCAGTGTGTTTTGTAATCCTACCGAAGCATTTTATTATATTTTTGATTAAACACAAATCCTCTGAATAACCTGCATCCATTGTTTGTGTCTGCCCCCACTACATGAGCTCTCAGATACATAGATCACCCATACACCCCAAAAATCTATTACACAGACAATGTTTTTGCAATGTTCAAATATATTTAATTCATAGGCAATTATGCACATCTTTCCATCTTTGATCTTCTCCATAATTTCTAGCATCAAATAAAACATACTACTCTCTATTAGAGGACTTATTGTTAGGGATATTTGAGCTCTGTGGAGGTGTGTCTGGTTCTGCTTACACTGCCTGGGCCAGACCCACCATGTTGTTCTGTCTGTCAAAGACGGTGTAGAACTCCCTGATGAAGAATCTCCCCAGGTCCACAGCCTGCTACTGACACCGCTGCCCAGGCCAGAGTTCTAGAACGCTGCCCAGGCCAGAGTAGCAGCCGTCGGAGTTCTAGAACGACAAGAGCGGAGGAATTTACTGATGGAATTCCACTTCTACTTCAAGAGATTTAAATTAAATGTTGCTTTAGGCATTGGCTGGGTGGGCTGTCAGTAATGGAACCTATGTATGCCAACCAATTGGACCGACCTGGGAAACGTAGGCAGATGCAGGGATGGTGAAAGCATGATAGTTGATCAGGTCACTTCAGGCATAGTCTTGATGTTCTGACAGCTGACAGTACCCTGTGTGAAGAATAGGACATGTTACGCCAGGACCACACCACGGACGTCAGTGTCAGTGGCGCTTGTGCATTTCATTTTAACGGGTTAGAGCAGCCACACAGCGCATGAAAATGATCTGTTGATTAGATTAGATTCAACTTTATTGTCATACAACAAGTACAATACAACAAAATGCAGTTTAGCATCCAACCAGAAGTGCAAATAGTAGAATGGCAGAAGGGCAAGATATAGATATAAATAGAACTGTGATTCCTCGAATGAGAATCAGGCTTGTGTCATCAATGTTCACACAAGCCCGAATTGGAAATTCTCAATTATTTTTTTCTTATGAATACTGAAGGATAGATGATTCACTTACTTAGACAGATATTGTAAATCGATTTGCATGAAGGCTTCAGTTAAATGTAAAAAAACAACAACATTAAATTAAATTAAGTATCAAACCGGCAACCTTCAGACCTCTAGCTGGCTGCCTTAACCCCTGCGCCCCTTTTACACCTTTTTATTTATCTATCACACTATCAAACTGTATAGAGTGACTGAAAGAAGGATTTTATTTTAAACTGTCTTTTTATTTTGATAGCCTACATGACAAAGTCTTGGACTCTATGCAGTCCATCAGACTTGCATAGGATAATATCTGGCTAGGTTCAACTGAGACAAATAACCCACATACACTCATCGTATGTGTAAGAGGATATTTGTTTTGGGATTTGTTTACTCCTAAACTACTAGAGTAAAAGACAAATTACATGCTATATGAGTTTAGATCTATGACTTTAGATTTTTTAAAAAATGATCCTCTTCAGAGTCTCAGATACTTTATTTGTTGATATTTTACATAGACAGTATATAGTGCACTGTAATGGAACATTCCAATAATGATTTATTGAAGGACACAAATCAACAGATCACATCAACACATCATAATCACAAGCATAAATTAATCAAATTTACCTTTAACATTTTATGCTAGCTCTAAGCAGCTGGATTAATGTATTTGTTTAGCCCAATTTGTTTTAGCATCAATGTAAATGTGTCAGAGAAACGTATATACACACCCATAGTCACGGGACAGAAATGCCTGTTTATCAGGGTTAGTCTTTATTATGACCTTTACAGGCAAAATAAACTCAACTGCATAGAGTCAAGACACTTGAATGTGACTGAACTTCAACATGGAGTAGTAAAGAGCTCTACAGGATGTAGGCCTTGCGCCCATCGATGTCCCCTGAGGTGGAGTAACCCATGTCGTTGACGGGCCAGCTTCCTGGACTCGGGGCCAGGGAGCGGATGATGTGCTGGAAAGGGACTCCCTCGGGGGTGATCGCCACGCGGGGCAAGTACAATCTGACGTGATTATCCTGACCCGGCCAGAATGCATTCGGGTCGGCACGGCGACAGGACGGCGCCTTCATGTTCCTGATCCAAACACATACAAAGCACACATTTATGTAGCGGGGTGATCGGTGGCTCAATCGGTAGAGCCGGTGTCTATGCGCATGAGCGGAAGTGAACGAGAGAGAGAGTGTGAGAAAGTTTGAACGTGTTTGAGCGTGTTTTGGCAAACAACAAACAAACATTATAATAACATCTTTATTTAAGTGAGTTTAGGATTTTGAGTACCCCGACAGCTTCGTGCTGATCGGGGGCTTCTAAGGACGGACGACATGGCAACGAACACAGCGAACGGAATGGACGACGAGGAAAGCAACACGGATAAACGGTACCACGCAAGTTTGACGGTGGAAGTGGGATTGGAGCAGGGAAGCAAAATTACTATGATGGAAATGCTGAGAGGAATAAAGGAGGTGTGTGGAAATGTGGAGGGCTGTCGGGATAAAGGAGACCGAAAATATGAAATCACGCTGGCATCGAGGAGAGGGAAGGACAAGCTCACGGATGGTTTCATGATAAAAGACGTGAGAATAATGGGAAAGGACTTGGCGGTGGATGAGATGGTGGTATCATTTTTGAATCTCCCGGTATATCTGAAGGATGACGTGATCAGGTACAGGCTGGAGTCGTGGGGGGTGAAGGCGGTGTCACCGATAAAGAGAAAGACGTGGCCGGGAACGGACATAGCAGACGGGACGAGATACATGAAGGTGAAGTTCACCGAAGAGGTGAGGTCGTTACCATATTCGACTAAGCTTGAGACCCTGGTTGGAGTGGAACACTTTAGGGTTATTCATGACAAACAAGTAAGGGTGTGTAGGCTGTGTATTAAGCCAGGACATGTTATAAGAGAATGCCCGGAGTTCGTGTGTTTTAAGTGCAATAAACAAGGACATTATGCACGTGAATGCATGGGAAGGAGATATGATGGAGGAGAGAGAGTGAGCAGTGATGAGGAGGAGGAGGAGAAGGAGAAGGAGAAGGAGAAGGAGAAGGAGAAGGAGAAGGAGAAGGAGGAGGAGGAGGAGGAGGAGGAGGGGGTGGAGGTGGAGGAGGAGGGGGACGAAGAAGAGGAGATGGAGGGAGAAGAGGAGGTGGTGGAGGAGGAAGAGGTGGAGACACAAGGAGAAGGAGGGGAAAGGAGCCATGAAGACGCGACGGAGGGAGGAGGACAAGCTGAGGTGGTGGAGGAGACCCAGCTGGAGCCGGAAGTGGAGGGAGGAGCGGAGGGGCCTGGTCCGGTGGAAGTGGAGGGTAAAGAGAGAGAGGGGATTGGAGCCAGCCTCGACAACGCAGTGAGGGATGGAGAGATGGATGAGGCAGGGCCTTCAACAGAGGGCGTGGGGAAAAGAAAAGGTTCAGATGAAGGACTATATGCAGATGTACAGAGGGTGAGGACAAGATCAGGAAGAGGTGCAAAAGGTGCACGAGGGAAGAAGACCAGTGTAGGAAAATGACATGGCGGTGTACATGATCCTTTTTTTTGTAATCTTGACGATGGTCAGGGTTGTTGCTGTCAACACAAATGGACTCAGAGACAGGAAGAAGATGGAGCTTGTGTTGGCAGCATACAGAGAGGAGATCATATGCCTCCAAGAGACGCATTGGACAGAGGACATAATGGAAGATGTAAGAAGGAGGTGGAATGGACAAGTTTATGTGAGTAATGGAACTGTGTATGCTTGTGGGGTGGCTATTTTGGTAAAGAATGGGGTGGTGAAAAATGTAAGGAATATAATGAATGACAATGAGGGAAGAGTGGTGGGAGTGGGGTTTGAATATCAAGGGATAGAGTATGCACTGTATTGTATATATGCACCAAATGTGGACAAATATAGGAACGTTCTTTTTTTAATCTTTGAAAGAGAAATGTGTTGGGAATTGTATTATGGTTGGGGATTATAATGTGGTAGTGGACAGGTTAGATGTAACAAGGGGGGTGAAATTTAGGAATGATCCGTCACGCCCAGTATTATTAGAAATGATGCGCACAAGAGGAATGGTGGATATATGGAGGGAGGGGCACCCTGATGCACAGGTTTTTTCAAGGAGACAAATGGTGATGGGGGTTTTGAGACAATCAAGGATCGATTTGTGTTTAGTGAAGAGGGAGGTGAGGCACCTGGTTGGAAGGGTTGAGTATCGGTTTATGGCCTTTAGTGACCACGATGCTCAGTCTTTCCAGCTAGGTGCGGGGAACGTAGGGGGAAGAGGAGGGACATGGTGCTTTAATGCAAGTTTACTTAAAGATATACGTTTTGGGGTGATAGTAAGAGAGTGTGTGAGTGTTGCTATGGAAGACCAGATGTATGAGAGTGATGTGTGTGTGTGGTGGGAAGGGATGAAGGATAAATTAAATGCAGTAATAATAGCATTCGCAAAACGGAGAGGGAAAGAGAGGGTGAGGGAGGAAAGAGATTTGCAGAAAAGGTTAGCAATAGAACAGGAGAGAGTTGATAATATTCCAGGGCATGATTTAACAGAGTATTTGTGGGTGAGGGAAGATTTGAGGGAGCTAGAGAAGAGAAAGTGTGAAGGTGCTTTAGTAAGGAGTAGGGCAAGGTATGTGGTTGAGGGAGAAAGGAGTACAGCATTCTTTTTAGGTTTAGAGAAGAGACAGAAAGAGAAAGGGAAAATTAAGGAATTAGAGAATGATAAAGGTGAAATAATAACAGACTTAGTGGGAATAATGGATACTGTGCAGTCATTTTATACAGACCTATATACATCTGGGGGTGTGAATGAGGAATGTATGAATAAAGTATTAGAAGCAGTGGAAGCTAGGGTGACAGAAGAAGAAGGGAAAATGTGTGATGCAGACCTAAGGGTGGAGGAGGTTAAGACAGCCATCATGGGGTTAAACCCAAATAAGAGTCCGGGTTCGGATGGGTTGACGGCTGCATTTTATAAAGCTTTTGTTGACATCCTGGCCCCTATATTGTGCAGAGTGTATATGTGTATGGGGAATAAAAGGGTGGTTCCGGACTCTATGGGTTTGGGGGTGCTCACTTTATTGTATAAGGGTAAAGGGGACAGGAACAAATTACAGAATTATAGAGCATTATCATTACTTAATTGTGATTATAAAACCATAGCAAAAGTATTAGCTAATAGATTGAATAAAGTAATGAAGAACATGATTGCACCTACCCAGGCCTATGGAGTCCCAGGGAGGGATGTGGCAGAGAATATGTGCACATTAAGGGATGTTGTGAAGGACATGAGGGAGGAAGGGGGTTTATTGTTATCTTTGGATTTAAATAAGGCTTTTGACAGGGTGGAACATGTTTTTTTATTGAAAACAATGGAACATTTTGGGATTGGGACTGTTATGAGGGATTGGATTGAATTATTATATAAGAATGCAAGAAGTAAAGTAAAGATAGATGGATTATTGACTGACTCCTTCCCTTTGGGGAGATCAATAAGACAAGGGTGTCCACTGTCAGCATTGCTATATAGCATATCTGTGGAGCCATTGGCAGCTTATATTAAGCAGGAGAAAGAAATTAAGGGAATAAATATGCCGGGGGGAGGAGTTAGCATAATCCATCAATATGCAGATGACACGACATGTACTGTCAGGGATGTAAATAGTGTGAACAAAATAATGGGGTGTGTAAACATATATGGAAAGGCTTCTGGTGCAAAAGTGAATGTTGACAAGTCTGAAATGTTGTGTATAGGGGGAGTGAATACAGACAATTGTGTTTTTGATTTGAAAATTGTAAAGGGGATGATAAAAGTGTTGGGGATATATCTTGGAGAGGATGACAGGGAGGCTGTTGATTACACATGGACAGGGGTTTTGAATAAAATAAGAACAACATTGAATTATTGGAAGCAAAGGAACATGAAACTGAAGGGAAAAGTTGTAATTGTTAATGCACTGTTAATGTCAAAATATGTTTATGTATTAGGAGTATTGAATGTACCAGAGGGGGTTCTAAAAGAAACCAGGATGTTAGTGTCAGATTTTTTGTGGAGAGGAAAGGGGGTTAAAATAGCGTATGATGTATTAGTAGCAGATTATGATGAAGGAGGGTTGAAACTGGTAGATTTGGAGGTAAAGATGAGGGCAATGAGAGTCAGAACAGTCAAAAGGTTTTTGTATGGGGAGGAAGGACATGGATGGAAAGGATACTTTAGGGAATGGGTACATAGATGTGGGGGGTGTGGGGATTATGGGTTGTTGATGTGCTTTAAAGTACGGATGTATGATAGGGTGCCGGAATTCTATAAAGAGGTGTTTAAAGCCTGGGGTCGTTTTTTGCCTGAGGTAGGATATGAGTGTGAGAAGAGAGGGGAGATACTAAATGTTCCAGTTTTATTGAACCCTGTAATAAGAACAGAGGGGAAAATGTTAGAATCTAATAGTTTCTGGAGGGCAGGACTGATTAGAGTAAGGGATTTTAGGTATGAGGTAGTGCCAGGGTTCCTATCAGAGCAGGCAATTATAGAAGTTGTTAGGGAAACAGATGAGGAGATGAGAAGGGGAGAAATAGTGAGCATGTATATTAAAATAAAGCAGAGTATACCAGGGGAGTGGGTGAGTAGGTTAGATGAATGAATGAATGGACTTTATTGTCATTGCTACAGTACAGGTACCAAACAACGAAATTTAGGAGGGGTGGCTCCCCTGGTGTTAGGAAAGGGGAAAAAAAAAAACTTTTAGAAAAAAAAAAATCACAATAAGGGAAGGAGCTGGTTTACATAAATAAAGGCTATGTACACAATCCACGGTACTATACTGTACAGATAGTCGACTAGGGTTGTCATATTGCACAATAGTATTTTTTTCACGTTATTTAAAGTGTCACAGTTTGCAGGCTTGAAATGTACATGTTTGTGCCTCAGCACTTCACCTGATTTTTTCAGTCCAGCAGCTGCCATACAATCCGTCCAGACTGTCCAGGGCCCAGAACTTAGGTCTTTGCTGTGTTCAGGGCCTGGACGGCCCTGTGGTAGAAGCAGTTCTTCAGTCTGTTTGTCTTAGCGGCCAGGGTCCTGAACCTCCTTTTCGAGGGCAGCCTGGTAAAGTGTACGTGCCCAGGGTGGGTCGGGTCCCTGGAGATCTTTGAGGCCTTCCTGAGACAGCGTGTGTTGTAAAGCTCTTCCAGAGAGGGGAGGGGGGCGCCGGTGATCTTCTGTGCTGTTCTCACTACTCTCTGTAGCGCATTTCTCTCCGCTGTTGTGCAGCTGGAGAACCAGTTGCAGATGCCTTAGGTGAGGATGCTCTCCACTGTGCCGCGGTAGAAGGCCACCAGTATCTCCTGCTTGTTGTGTTCCTTCCTGAGGCATCTCAGGGTGTATAGCCGCTGTTGTGCCCTCTTGATGGTGCCTTTTGTGTTGTCCTTCCAGGTCAGGTCATCCCGCATGTGATGTCCCAGGAATCGGAGGGTTGAGACTCTCTCCACGCTCTCTCCGTCGATGAGCAGGGGCTGGATCTCGGACTTTTTCCTCCTGAAGTCTACGATGAATTCCTGGGTCTTTGACTTGTTCAGCAGCAGGTTGTTAACCTTGCACAGCTTGCTCAGTTGCTCTACCTCATCCCTGTACGCCGCCTCGTCCCCCCCCGAGATACATCCCACCACGGTGGTGTCGTCTGCAAACTTTACGATGTAGTTGCTGGGGTGGACGGGGGTGAAGTCGTGGGTGTAGAGGTTGTAGAGGATGGGGCTTAGCACCCAGCCCTGGGGGGACCCAGTGCTGAGGCTGAGGGCTGTGGAGGTGTGGGGGCCCACCCGCACCCTCTGGGGGCGGTCGGTCAGGAAGTCCTTGATCCACGCACATATAGAGTGTGATAGACCCAGGTCTAGTAGTTTGGTCACTAGCCTGTCTGGAAGGATGGTGTTGAAGGCGGAGCTGAAGTCCACGAAGAGCAGTCTCGCGTAGCTGTTTCCCCTCTCCAGGTGGGATAGAGTGGCGTGGAGAGTCGTCGCGATGGCGTCCTCTGTGGACCTGTGGGCTCTGTAGGCGAACTGGTATGGATCCAGGTTGGGCGGGAGGCGTGTGAGTATGTGGGCCCGGACTAGTTTCTCGAAGCACTTCATGATGATTGGTGTGAGTGCCACCGGGCGGTAGTCGTTTAGGCAGCTCACCGTGCTTTTCTTCGGGACTGGGATGATAGTTGAGGTTTTCAGGCAGGGTGGGACAGGGACTGGTTAAAGATGTTGGTGAAAACCCCGGCCAGCTGGTTGGCGCAGTCTCTCAGCACCCGTCCCAGGACGCCATCCGGCCCCGAGGCTTTCCTGGGGTCCACCGCCTTCAGTACGCGTCTCACTTCATGCTCTGTGAGGGTGAGGCTGCTGAGAGCTGGAGAGAGTGGTGTTTGTGTTGCGGTTACCTCCGTTCGCCCCTCGTCGAACCGGGCGTAGAAGGTGTTCAGCTTTCCCGCCAGCAGGGGGTCGTCCTCTGCGGCTGTGAGCCTGTTGGCTCTGAAGTTTGTCATCTGCTGAACCCCCTGCCACATCCGCCTGGAGTCGTTGCTCAGGAGGCATTCCTCAATCTTCTCTCTGTGCTCTGCCTTGGCCGCTTTGATTCCGCGCTTTAGGTTGGCCCTGGTGGAGCTGTACAGCGGTGTGCTCTTCCCTGCGAAGAAGGCGTTGTCCCTCTCGTTGATCAGTTTTTGGACCTTCCCAGTCATCCATGGCTTCGTGTTGGGGTAGACCCGGACCCGTTTGTCCACGGTGACTGAGTTGGTGCAGTTCACTATGTGGTTCAGAACCGACGACGTGTACTGTTCCAGGGTCTCATGCTCATATTCCTGCCATAGGGTGTCATTTAGGCAGATCTGCAGTGGAGCGGACCCTTCTGGCTATGTTCTCAGTCTTAGTGGTGATGGGAGCACTTTTCCCCATGGTAGTGTATGCAGGAATCAGGAGGATTGACACATGGTCAGACATGCCTAGATGAGCTAGCGGACTAGCCTTGTAAGCACGTTTGATGTTGGTGTATACCTTGTCCAGTGTTTTTTCTCCTCTCGTTGCACATTTCACATGCTGATAGAACTTGGGTAGTACTGCCTTCAGGTCGACATGATTGAAATCCCCCGCTATGATGTGAATAGCCTGTGGATCAGTGCTTTGTTGGCCACTGATGACTTCATATAGTCGCGCCAATGCTAGGCTGCTGTCTGCGCTAGGCGCTATGTAGACACATGTTATTAGCACCGCGTTAAACTCCCTCGGGAGGTATGTGGGTCGGCATTTAACAGTCAAGTATTCCAGGTCTGGGGAGCAGTGGCTACTTACAGTTTTCGTGTTTAAGCACCAGCTATCCTTCGTCGATATTATGATCCCACCTCCTCTTGACTTGCCGCTAAGCTCCGTTCGGTCAGCGCGATGTAGCGTGCGCCCCTCCAAGCTAACAGCTGCGTCCACAATGTTGTCATTTAGCCAGGTTTCGGTCAGAATAATCACACAGCTATCCCCTACGATGTTGTTTTTGGCAACCTGTAGTCTCAGTTCATCCATCTTGTTCGTCAGGGATCTGACGTTGGAGAGGAAAATACTTGGCAAAGCAGGTTTGTTTGGTAAGGGACCACTTTACTTGTAAACATACTTTTGTTTTAGGACGTGTTCAAAATCAAGGACTGTGTGTTCATCAGTTTATGTGTTTTTAGCATGTTCATGTTCTCAGCATGTTGTGTGATGTTATAAAAACGTATGTAGGCGTTCGTAGCGATGTACCACTGTTAGCCGCTAGCTGTTAACAGCGTTTGTTGCTGCAGCAGAGTGATTTTTCTCCCAGTCAGTCTCTGTCTGAGGTGCACTAACATTCAAATATTCGTGTCGTCTTCAGAAAAAATTCCGATTTCAATGTATGACACATCATTTGAAAGCTTACAATCTGTAGTTTCAGGCTATGTAAAACACTGAAAATGACTTCGGCAATTGGTTTATCCTTTGACCAGCTGGTATCACTGTCATTGTCTGAATGAGTGCAGAGTTAGCCTTGACAGCTATGTCAATCACATAGTCAATCATCTACAGGCCTAACACTGTCAGGCTACTTTTCTTTATTAATATACTAAATTGATAGTGCACTTTGACTTCACTTTCTGCTCCATACAGATACTTTATTGTGAGGTTCACAATCAAATAACATATATTTGTTAAGTTTTTATCTGCATAGTCTATTATTGGATGCTGCTGAATAAACCACACAGAATAGGAAACAGAATGGAAATGCATATATATTTAAAAAATTGGATAGACATAGCTCTCAACTCGGCCAGGGGGGGCGGATGCTACCAGGGGCACCTAAAGTTCGGTCCGGGCCCACATTGTCTCATTTGGTTTGTTGGGACCTGGTTACCCTAGTGGTGTCCAGCAAGGGATTGCTGCTATCACAGTAGAAGGCACAGGTGAGCTGTTGTACCAGTGTGGGGACAATGAAGCAAACCCATGACGTAGCGTCCTGTAAATGTAGAGAAGACTGTCGAGAACAGTGAGTCCGCTATTACAGACTAAAATACCTACTGTACCTACCTAGGCTACTGTAATCGGTTGTGAACTAAAGTGGGCCGGTCTGAGGCATGAAACTCCAGAGCTAAAAATGAGTCCCACTCCGACCCTGAACCCGGCACACAAGAGCAATAATTAAATTAAATAACCTACGTAACTAAAATTACAAGACTGGCACGCAATCAGTAAACTGATTCCTCCCCTATGTATTTTCACAGTGAATTTTACACACACACAGATAAAATGTTTATTGTATTGGAGGATTTTTAATGAATGCTGATAGGCGCCGACAGAATATCAGCCGCATTTTATGAATAAACAATGTTTATTTGAAAAAATATATTTTACAAGTACCAACTAGGAAGTGGGGCTGCGTTGGAAGGTGGGGGCGGCGCCCTAGCGCCCTCTATTGGCCAGCCGCCACAGATGACATTGTCTAAAATTGGTCTATTTAGCCTGTGTGTGTTTGTTCCCTCGGGAGATGAGAAGGGCAGGAAGTACCTGCCGCACGGAGAGAGGGAGAGAGAGAGAGAGAGGGAGAGAGAGAGAGAGAGAGAGAGAGAGAGAGAGAGAGAGAGAGAGAGAGAGAGAGAGAGAGAGAGAGAGAGAGAGAGAGAGAGAGAGAGAGAGAGAGAGAGAGAGAGAGAGAGAGAGAGAGAGAGAGAGAGAGAGAGAGAGAGAGAGAGAGAGAGAGAGAGAGAGAGAGAGAGAGAGAGCCGCGGCGAGGACGCACGAGATCGAGCCCGGCGAACGGACGGTGCTGAGCTGTGCGGGACTTAAATAAATACTTATTCTACACCTGTTCCTCTGTGTCGACCTCCCTCTGTTTCTAGAGACCCTTACAGGCCTACTGTCATTCACAGGAGATTAATGGTGCGCGTCGTTCTTTTGGAAAATGTGTTTATTTTAGAATATTTATAATATAAATAAATATAAATAGTACTCATTACATTGACATTTTTGATCAAATAATGGTTGTGGTCATGTATTATTAGAGACCCCCACAAGATGTATGATTTAGTTTCTCTTAGAGAGAGAGAGCTGTCAAACACTACTGAATCTACTGGAGATAGAACCTTATAACTCCAACTCGACCAAAAATGGAGATAGAACCTTATTCTAACATAGATCTGTACATTGTGACATCATAATAGGTGACATATAGCAAAGCAGTTTCAGACAGTCTTTCATTTCAGTAGGAGAGGTAAGAAGCTAACAAGAGACAAGAGACGATTAATTAAAAGATGAGTTTTGTTCTAAACCAGCTGAGAAGACGCGAATTTGTCGTCGCGGCTGGCCTGGTAGGAGCCGCTGCTGGTTCCTACTACATCTATAAGACCTGGGGCTCTCAAGAGGCCCCTGTTATCACTGAGTAGGTTACAGTTAGCCAGTGGATATACAACAACATGACATGTTTTAGTTAGTAATTAATAAAACATCTCACAAAACATAATGGAATGTAAAAACGTTGACGCTCAATATCTCTAAACTACCCTAAACGGAGATAGAACCAGTGGCGTAGCGGACGGGCCCGCAAGCGGCGCACCGCGTTTTTTTTTTTTTTTTTTTGAAACTTCGAAAAATGTCATCTTTTCTTTTACCCAATGCAGCTTCTGAGACTAACGGATAGGGATGCGATTAGCACTGGGTCAGGGACAAACGTCGTTGATGCACCTGTTGCTAGCAGCACCACTGTGGAGGCCAGTGTTACTGCAGCTGGCATGCGAACGCGAACCGGTGTAAGTACCGGAATTTCCGACCCGCGAGGTTTTTCCGACCCTACCAGATCCGGTCATAGGTTCAGCCCTTTCCGGCCATAGGTAGCGCTATGATTCGCTATGATTCGCGATGACAACGATGACAACGAAGACCCGTTAGTAGATCTGAAACTGTGTGTTGTGTGTGTGTTTCGCGCGCATCGCGCGTGCGCGTGTGTGTGCCCGCGCGTGTGACCAATGTGTCACAGTGTGTGTGTTCAAGTAATCATGACACGGTAGACATTTCTAAGAATGTATTTCACTATTTCTGAGTATTTCACTACTCAGTTATTAGGCGAGTCAATATATGGTTTAACCCCCAAAAAATTGATACAAAAGGTTTTTCAATGGATTCTGGTAGTATTGGGCGTGCTAAATAACATACTAAAAGTCGACCAAAATCGACCGCTCCGAAAGCCGTCATTTCCAAGATGGCGTCCTAGATGGCGCCGGGGCGATTAAAATGGCTATATCTCAAATTAAGAAAATGGTGCAAAGGATTTCTCAACTGATTCTGGTACCTCTGGGCATGCTCACTAACATACTAAAAATTACGGTGGCCGACAAGGGCAAACGCGCTGCAAATACCGGAAACGCGCTGCATATAGAGAAACGCGCTGCAAATACCGGAAACGCGCTGCATATAGAGAAACGCGCTGCAAATACCGGAAACGCGCTGCATATAGCTCACAACACAACGGAAGTGTAGAAAAACGCTGCAATTCAGTTCACAACACAACGGAAGTGTTCTCACAACGGAAGTGTTCTGGGGGGGAACGATAAGTGGAACGGACCGGAGACGTGTTTTTGAAGTTCCGAAAAGCAGTTCTGAAGAGGTTGTGGAGTGAAGAGGCGACATAAAAGGTACATATTATATTTCTTATTTATGTCTGCAGATAACATGTGCTGTATTTAAAACCGAAGGGCTCATTCTATGCCCTACACCCTATGAAGGGTTCGTAGAAGCTTGTGCAGTGGAGGGATTCTTTATTGGGAATTAGCCGTTGGATCATATTCAGACATAACGTAGGCTGGTTCTGTCAAGATATTTGTTGGCATTATGAGGAGGACAGGTGACTTCCTTAAACCTGTGAGAGGGAAGTCACTTCCCCTTGATGTTCAACCACAATGGTCATCTGACCAACTGTTGGATGCTGCTTTAAAGAAGCTGAAAGATTTTAACCAGGACATGAAAGATGTTTCCTATGTCTTGCTGTACCCCGATGGTCAGGAAGTTCGAAACATTCCAGGAACAGACACCGCTTTCACAGTGGAGAAATACAAGGAGGCCATTGGAAAGGCCTACCAAAGAATAACACTGTACATTTGCCCTGGTGAACAATTCACAAACAGTTGTAAGTGCAAGTTTCCACCTTGTTTTAAGCTCCACTCTGTAAAACTGAGGCAATGAGTGAAATTCATCTTTATACCCACATCAATTATGCCAATTATTCTTTTTCAAAGGTTACAGTGGACAGTCTTCAAGTGAAGATGATGACGGTGTGGTTCAAATGGTTAATTTGGCATCTGGAGACAGTCCACTTTCAGACACCGTGGTCAGTTTGCATCATGGCATTTCTCCTTAAATGAAGTGAATTGACAATATTTTGATAATATTTTCATTTGATCTAATCTGTCATTTGTGTGTTGTATGCAGGTGTGGGACGGTCCAAATGAAGTGAGCACTCCAAATGAAGTGAGCACTCCAAGAATGGAGAACATTTTGCAACGGTAAAACACAGCACAGTCAACATGAACTTTTCTTGCACAAGCAGCACAATACAGTACAGCAGTTTAAATTGTTGTTTTTTTCCAGACCTGCCAGACGCTTACAGACAGCATCTCATCAAGTAAGAAAATCCATATCCTCTAGTGTTGAATGTGTGAACCTGAAATTATGAAATGCCTGTAAATAATTTCATTAATTCACCAAGCCAAACTACATGTAATGTGTGCTGTTTTAGTTACTAAGCCAATAACACTGTCATTAAATTAACTGCTAATTTTTGGGGTAAAACTAGGATGGAGGACAAACCGCAGTCCAGGAACAAGACAAATGTGCCCGGGGTCAGAATAACTTCTACAGGTAAGTTGTGTTGACAGATGCAACCTTTACACATTTGCTAGTTTACTCAGAATTGTGTGGATTTTCAATGTATTTCTTGCATCTTTGTCAAATGTTTACGGGCAGTGTGCACCAATATGCCAAATGTGCTGGTATTGTATGTTTTAAACCTAATGTTTTTCAAAGAAACCAGACGAGGATTGACATCTGAATTTAAGCCGTAGGTATTTTTATTTTTCAGCTCAGTGAAGCAGGGTGCACAAGGCGACAGGAAGAAACCTGTGTACTCGGATTCTGGAGAGACTATCTTCTTGACACAGAAGGTTTATTTTAATTATCTCATCATAAACACACTCCCTACCCTGCAGAAGACCTGAACAGTCCCCAGATCTTTTAATTATGTCATCTTGATATCATCTTCTATTGCTGGCAGTTCCATTGAAATATTATATTTTACAACTAAACTAAATCTACTTTTTTCAGAGAAACAAACAGGAATCTTCCTCCAGGACATCCTCATGTTCGCCACAGGACTCGACGCACTGCCTCCCTCTGGGATCCAGCCACCACCAAAAACTGCTTATTCTGCGGACATCACGCTTCCCAATGAGCAGAACCTGCGCCAACACAATAGAGATACCGATGGCCATGAATTACAATGAGTTTCAGAACAACATGGACTTTGGGATACAAAATTCCCCAGGGTTTGGACTACAGTAAACTAAACTGTCTTAACTAGATTTCAGTAGTTAAAGGGTTAACTTTGTTCTTTGAAATGTGTACTCACATATCATGACATATCAGCCATGTTCTTCAGTCTGATATAGTTCTGTACACCAGACTGCCAGGTCAAGGCCTGCATCAGACCAAGCCTTCTCTGCAGGTTCTCAAAGTGTCCCTGGAGATGCTGATCTCCACATGGACTGTAGGTAGACTCCGAAACAAACTGGCCTAGTTCGTGTGGTGGGACTTTGAACCCACAGTCAGTTCTGCCAAACCTGTGGGTAACAGTTAACTGGCACACTAACTGTACTGTTTTCATTAAAACATTTTGTTATAAATGTATCATTGTATCAAATAATCATTTTTTAGAGAAAAGTATTTCAATTGAAAGCTACTCAACAGGCAACTACAGTTGATTGCATTTTAGACAATTAGAAGTACATGTGAATTGTGAATGTAGAAGTACAAGAATGAAAAAATAATTGTAATTGATAGAACCAAACCTGTGAGGCAGGTTGTACATGACATCTGGTTTCCCAGATGGACAACGAGACTGGTGAACAGGTCTGATGGTGTGTGTGTTCCACTTTTCCCTGCATTCATCAAGGTCCCGCTGTAGCACACCCATGAACACAAACCGCACTAGGCACAGTGGTGTGCCGTCAGGGCCAGCAAGGCCTTCTCTGCTGGCCTAAACATCATCAGAATATACATTTTATTTTAATATATTTTTTCCACAAATATGTATTAATGATTCCCCATAGTCTATTCTCTTCATTTCATAGCTTTCCTCTTGGTTGCGCTGCTTCCAGTCTCCGATTGAGATTTGGAGGGCTGGCCTTTATGTTAGAGCTTTTATCCAATCAAAATGTGTTGCTAGGGGGCTCCAAAATCTGCCTGCCTGCACGTTAAACGGTGCCGCCAATTCGACCTGTAACTTAACGTTGGAACGAGAAAACCTATGGCGTACCTAGTAAACCTACGTAGATGCGAGCAAAAGCAACAACGGCGCCTGCTGTAAGGCTCAATGATGTCAGCACCCAGCACGTCTTTTGATTGGATACGCACTATTGATACGCACTATTGATACGCACTATTGATATTCACTATTGAGATGCGTAACTATGCCGGTAGATGTGAAACTTTTGAAAGTGCGCAGGGAAACGGAGCCTCACAACGAAAGCTTTCGTTGACTGATCGATAATACTGATCGATTGCGTCCTGTTTTGGGGTAAACAATAACTTTCATTTAGGGGACACGAACAGAGGAAACTACGTTGAGCTTCTTTCTTTTCTGGCTGAAAACAACCCAGATTTACATTACCACCACAAACAAAGTGTTTACTGGGACGTCAGGCAAAATACAAAACGACCTGATTTTTGCTATTGCTGAAGTGATGGGAGAAGAGATCAAAATGGAGATTAAAAAGGCACCCTTTGTCGCTATTATGGTGGACGAGACGACAGACGTGGGTAATGTAGCGATCTTAAAGATGTTAGTTTAACACTCTTCATTGTAAATGCGGATTTATTGATTAAAAATGCTTCGGAAATATTAATATAACTCTGTTGTACTTGTCTGACTATGTTAAGGTGATGCAACGCCCGGTTATACTGTGTTTCTGTCTAGTTTCTAGAGCCATGGCGTCATAACGATGGTATTAAGAGGTAGAATAATTCAGGTAGGAATGTGTCGGACATCACTGAAGGCCTAAGTGTGAAATGCACCGCCCGCCACTGACTAGGCATGTGTGCTCATGACTGCCACTGAACAAATCTCTCTCCCTCAGGTCATTCATGAGGTCCATCCAGAATTGAGATCTGAAAAAACACTCAAATTAGAGATGTAGTTTGTTGTAGGTGATGCATTTCCATGTAATGGATTTAGAATTAGCATAATGATCATCAAACAACAGAAAACCTGCAGTGCCACAAAAGGTATTTACTAAATAGAAGGGGTCCCTCTGTGTTTTAAGGTGTTTCTGATCAGTTCAGTGGAATGGAAATCAATGCTCCAACAACTAGATGTACCACCAAGTAATCAGAACGAATGAAATTCCATGGGTATTTTAAGATATACTGTGTTCCCTACTAGGGGTGTAAGAAATATTTTAAAAGTTGAGGACACCTCTGTTTGCGGAAGTATGACCACCAGCTTTCGATTCGTTGGTTTGCTGTTGAGGAGCCATACATATGATTGGCAGCCCCAGCAAAGTCATCGGTGTGTGAAGATCTTAAGCTGTTTCCATTTTGTGCACAATTTGTGTAAGTCGTGGTGTAAACATCATAGACGGCAGAAAAACTCCTGCTGCTCCAGAATATAAATCTAGAGATGAGATTCTAGGTTTTGAGGAAAATAAACCTATTCCTTCTTCATCCCCATATCCCTTCCTTTAAAACTCATCAATAAAACATCACAGGGTGTGTGTGAGTGTGTGTGTGTGTGTGTGTGTGTGTGTGTTCCCTCATCCATATTCCTATTACGGTAGAGATGGGGAAAATACAGTACCAGAACACACACACACACACACACAAACACACACACAATTATAGTATGGAACCCCAGCCAGGCTGAAGAATCCCTCCACTGCACAAGCTTCTACGAACCCTTCATAGGGTGTAGGGCATAGAATGAACCCTTCGGTTTGAAATACAGCACATGTTATCTGCAGACATAAATAAGAAATATAATATGTACCTTTTATGTCGCCTCTTCACTCCACAACCTCTTCAGAACTGCTTTTCGGAACTTCAAAAACACGTCTCCGGTCCGTTCCACTTATCGTTCCCCCCCAGAACACTTCCGTTGTGAGAACAGTTCCGTTGTGTTGTGAACTGAATTGCAGTGTTTTTCTACACTTCCGTTGTGTTGTGAGCTATATGCAGCGCGTTTCTCTATTTGCAGCGTTTTTCTACACTTCCGTTGTGTTGTGAGCTATATGCAGCGCGTTTCCGGTATTTGCAGCGCGTTTGCCCTTGTCGGCCACCGTATTGTAGCGTTTTCTTATTGCATGTGTTGTCGGGGGTTGTATGTGTTTTTGACTTTGTATCGTTTCTGTATTTGCAGCGCGTTTGCTGTTAAAGTATTTGTTTTGGTCTTTGCAGCGCGTTTGCCCTTGTCGGCCACCGTACTATTCAATGCGGAAATGTCATTTTACTTTCTCTGTAATTACTTATTAATAAAGATTTGAAAAATGATGATAACCATTTTATTATCTTAGTTTAATGTCATTACAATGCATTGTAGACCTTTTATTTATAACAAGCATAACCAAAAAATCGCTTTTATGTCGGTGCTGTGTCTAACGTTACAGTAACGCAACGCTGCATGACAGTCGAGCATTTCAGAGATGTACAATCATAAATCAATTATTACCTGTGGCCAGTGGCGGCTGGTGTTAAACATTTTGGGTGGGGCACACAGTGTTTGCGGGGGGGTCCTCTTTTGCGCGCCAGCGCGCGCGTTTTTTTTTCCGCGTGCACGATTTTTTTCCGCGTGCACGCGCACGTTTACCCGTACCTCCGCCGTTCTGTTCGTGGTGATTTTAGAGGCAATATATATATTATTGCCTCTATATATTAATATATATTATATTATTACTAACACCAGAAGACAAGACATACAAACTCTGGTGAGCTACATTGCTTGTGTAACATTAGCTAGTAGCTAATAAAGGCATTACTTACACCACATCCAGTTAGCCAACTCCGTTTCTCATAAACCGTGGCAGTGAACGCCCGGTTGTAAACTCGTCCCCGATCTCTTGCTTGTTGTTTTATTTGCAAATCGGGTCGTTCCGGTCCAAGCTCTTTAATCCGTTTCTGTTGTTGAATTGAACGCCTTGAAAACGGGTTTTCTTTAAGCGAGACAACCGAATTGTCTTTTAGTTCAGAAGCACTTCTCCCAGTAGGACATGCAGCAGACTCCATTGTTTCACTCTCAAAGTGAGGCGCCAAAGTCACGTAACAGTAATGAGGTCTACAATTGGCTATGGGGAGTTGCCTCCCCTTCCTCCATCTGGGTGATCAATTGGCTATGGCGGAGATCCCTCCCCCTCCATCCGGATATGATCCTTACATTGTAAACAACTAGCTGCGGTCCAGCTGAGGACAGCAAATCTATCACTCGGAAGCTCGATGGACCAATGCATTGTCTGCAATACAACCAGACATTCAGGACGCACATTTTTGCGCCCAGGCCAAGAAATAGACACAGCCAATTGGAGCGCTGCTACAGCTCACGTGTAAGCGAAAAGTATTTGCAGTGCCATAGACATGCATTGACCGGCGTCCCGACTCCTCCCCTATGTATTTTAACAGTGAATTTTACACACACACAGATTCAGATTCAGATTCAGATAACGTTTATTGCCATTATGCATACACATATAGGAATTTGCTTCGGCATTACAGTAAGTGCGTTTATACTTTTTTTCACGTGTATACAAAAACAAATGCAAAAAACAGGACAACACAGGACAGACAACAGTGCATTGGATAGTGCAACATATATAAAGTGCAGTGCAGAGTTTTTACAGTGAGTCCAGTGCATATTCAGTCCTGGGCAGACTTGGGGGCGGGGGGGAGGGGAAAGCCAGAGTCATTTATCAGCCTGGCGGCTGAGGGGAAGAAACTGAGCCTGTGGCGGGCCTTCAGTGCCTTAGGCAGCCGCAACCTTCTTCCAGAGGGAAGCAGGGTGAGGAGGCCGTGGCCGGGGTGGAAGGGGTCGGCCATGATCTTTCTTGCCCTCCTCAGAGCCCTGGTGTCATGCAAGGAGTTGAGGGAGGGCAAGGGACAGCCGATCACCCTCTCTGCTGAACGTAACACCCGCTGCAACTTGGCCTTGTCCTTGGTCGTTGCAGCAGGGAACCAGGTGATGATGGAGTGGGTGAGGATGGACTCTATGATGGCCGTGTAAAACTGGACCATCATGGACCTCGGCAGCCTGAATTTCCTCAGCTGCCGGAGGAAGAACATCCTCTTCTGGGCCTTCTTCGTGAGGGCCTCGGTGTTCCGCTCCCACTTGAGGTCCCGGGAGATGGTCATGCCTAGAAAGCGGCATGACTCCACGGAGGCCACCGGGGTACCTCCCAGCGTGATGGGAGGGGGCAGGGCTGCTTTCCTACGGAAGTCCACCACCATCTCCACTGTTTTCAGAGCATTGAGCTCCAGATTGTTTAAACTGCACCAGCTCTGCAGCCCCTCGATCTCACCCCTGTAGGCAGATTCGTCCCCCCCGGAGATGAGGCTCACCAGGGTGGTGTCGTCTGCAAACTTCAGGAGCTTGACCGAGGGGTGGCGGGAGACACAGCTGTTGGTGTATAGGGAGAATAGTGCTGGAGACAGGACGCAGCCCTGCGGGGAGCCCGTGCTGGCGGACCTGGAGCTGGAAATGCTCTTCCCCAGCTTCACCCGCTGAGACCTGTCAGTCAGGAAGTCCGTGATCCACCTGCAGGTGGAGTCCGGCACCTGCAGCAGGGATAGCTGGTGCTCCAGGATGTGTGGGAGGATCGTGTTGAAGGCCGAGCTGAAGTCCACGAACAGGATCCTGGTGTAGTTGCCTGCAGTGTCTAGGTGTTCTAGTACGTAGTGCAGAGCCATGTTCACGGCGTCCTCCGTGGATCTATTGGCTCTGTACGCGAACACAGATAAAATGTTTATTGTATTGGAGGATTTTTAATGAATGCTGATAGGCGCCGACGGAATATCAGCCGCATTTTGTGAATAAACAATGTTTATTTAAAAAAAAAACTTTTACAAATTGCAACTAGGAAGTGAAGGTGGGGGCGGCGCCCCAGCGCCCTCTATCGGCCAGCCGCCACTGCCTGTGGCGTTTGACAGCGGATGATGGCAGGTACACATATGTAAAGTTATCTATCAAATGTTAGTTTAATGTCATTACAATGCATTATAGACCTTTTCTTTATAACAAGCAAAACAAAAAATCGCTGTTATGCCTGATCACTTCCATTAGACTACCGGAGCACTCATATCTGCGCGTTTGTCACAGGCTGACAGTCACCCCTGTTCCTCTGCCCCGTCAACTGACCCATAGAAATGTGCGCGATTAACATTTCAGAGATGTACAATCATGAAATAAATTGTGGTGTTTGACAGCGGATGATGGTAGACATATTTAACTCATTGACTGCCAAAGACGCCAATTGGCGTCTTATAGAATAGTAACGTTGACGTTTTTCTTACATGTAACGATGAATTGAAAATCAAGGACCCCAATTGAAATAAGCCAGTGGCTTTCTTGGGTTTTTATCCTTTTAGTTGACCTTGTATGTAATATGTACTTTCATGTACCTACCTCTGCAAACATTCTAATAAAGTTTTCAATCAATCAATCAAAGACTGCCAAAGACGCCAAATGGCGTCTTTGTTTTGTTTTGTTTTTTTTCGCGGGGATCGCGTTATTGACATGTTCTACACCTAGCGAGTGAATTTCAGACTTGGGTGTAATGTATTTCGGTCCCAGATGGGGGCAGTAGTTCGATAAAAGCCTGGAGAAGGAAGTGGCTTGCTGTGGGTTGTAGTAATGGCGAAACGGATCAGGGTATGTGCCAAACGCGGCGCGGAGCATTGCGGCGCGGAGCATTGCGGAGCATCGCGGAGCAGCGCGGCCATCGCGCGACTCTTCAAACAGTTCAGAGTCGGACGATACAGAAAAAGTGCAGAAAAAAAAAAAAAAAAAAAGTTCTGCAGAAAAAGCTCGTTTTCTCTGTTTATTGGTCAAAATCAGGTGTTTTTGCTGAAACCACCCTATGTTCTACGGCCGATTTCTAAACACTCAAAAAGGCTAGAAACAAACTTTCTTTCTCTGATGAAAGAAGAGAGTCTAAAGTTGTGGTAGATATGTTCAATGTTTATGTAGTCCGAAAAGTCAATATTTGGTGGGTCTTCAAAGTTCAGCGAAAATGCCCCAAAAGTCTGGCAGTGTGGAGCTCTCCGCTCTGAACATGGCTGGCAGTCAAAGTTATCTATCTAAAGTTTTCTATCCACAGGCTGATATGTGCATGATAGGCGCGAATTCCCCTCATCCCCCCCCCCCCCTTGGTGGTATAAATTGTATTGCGGCATACCAAAACAACTCGCAATCTAATCCGAGCAGTTGTTATTATGTAATATTATTGATGGATGTGACATTTTTGATGGAGGGCAGTGAGCGGGAGACTCATCAAGGACATGTAGTTAATTAATGCAGTGGACAGCGGCTGTTTCTCCAGCGTTCCTGTCACTTCGGATTTCGGAACGTCATAAAATGTAATATGTAAGTCATGCATTTTTCCATGTTTCCCATTGATGGTATATGACTCCGTAAATTTAACTAAAGTTCAGCCGCGAAGTTGTTGCACTGTTGTCCTAAATCAGTGCAGACTGGCAGGGTAGGAGCACAGGTTTCATACAGGTTAGAGCGCCGTTATTCTGTCATGGTCTGATAATGAAGCATTGTTCTTTTTTATTTGATGACTTGTTTGATTGATTGATAGCGTAAAAGTGAAGTTGTGAATGAGTCGCGAGCGTCAATGCTTTTCTACGATACTCCTGATGACGTATCAGTCTTGAAGGGTTGTCCCTCTTCCATGATTTCTCAGGTGTGTTGATAATAAACGAAAAAAGATGCTTATAGCACACGCAACAGAAATAAACACAGCTGAAGAAGGCATTGCGAGATGTGAGAATTCGCCGGCAACATAACGCGTCACCCGTACCGCGTCTATTTAAACCACTGCTGATGACGTATCCGTCGTGAAGGGCTGTCCCAATTAATAGGGGTAGATTTCAACCCCTATGGCTTGTGGCTCTGTTCGAAGGCCTTGGCTTGAAATCGAGTCACACTCGAAAACGAGCCATAGGGGTAGAAAAGGGAATCGGGATTGGGCCTTATTCCATTGTTCGGTTTCATTGGTCGATTGACGTGCCTAAGGCTGAACTATTGTTAGACCTGTGTAATATCATGTAATCTTCTCAGTAAGAGGCTCATTTACTGTTACTGAGCTGTCCTTCAACAGGACTGTCTGTTACTGAGCTGTCCTTCAACAGGACTGTCTGTTACTAAGCTGTCCTTCAACAGGACTGTCTGTTACTGAGCTGTCCTTCAACAGGACTGTCTGTTACTGAGCTGTCCTTCTACAGGTCTGTCTGTTACTGAGCTGTCCTTCAACAGGTCTGTCTGTTACTGAGCTGTCCTTCAACAGGACTGTCTGTTACTGAGCTGTCCTTCAACAGGACTGTCTGTTACTGAGCTGTCCTTCAACAGGACTGTCTGTTACTGAGCTGTCCTTCAACAGGACTGTCTGTTACTGAGCTGTCCTTCAACAGGACTGTCTGTTACTGAGCTGTCCTTCAACAGGACTGTCTGTTACTGAGCTGTCCTTCAACAGGACTGTCTGTTACTGAGCTGTCCTTCAACAGGACTGTCTGTAACTGAGCTGTCCTTCAACAGGACTGGCTGCTATTCCAGTAGAGTTATGTATTCTACCCTGGCTGCTATTGCATGCTATGTTAAAACACATGAAACCCCTAGACTAGGGGTGGCCAACCCGCGGCTCGCGAGCCGCATGCGGCTCTTTGGCTGTCTGTGTGCGGCTCTTCAATCCATTCATTAAAAGTGTTGGTGTAGCGCTCTCTCTGACAGGCCGCGTTCGTAAATTCGCCGGAGCAACGTTCTTAGAGCGAATTTACGAACGCGGCCTCTGTCTCGCTGCACGCTGCTGTAACCCGATATTTTTTATTATTTTTTTTTCCAATCCAATCCGATCTCCAATCCAATCCAATCTCGAGTCACTAACAGTGTTGCCAGATTGGATTGATTTTTCAGCCCAACCAGAGTCTATAAACCCACCCAGAGTGATCATAAGTAGCCCGATTGGGCTGGAATCGGCCAAATCAGGCAACACTGTTCCCTAATTGTCCGTTCTGAGGAGAAGCTGTAACACGGCTTTTTGACAGTTCATTTGACAAATTACGGATAACAACAACAAAATAAAAATGTCAGGGAAGAAATGTACAGCTAAACGCAAGTATGGAGATGAGCACAGGACGTTTTTAGCCGAGTGGGAGAGTGAATATTTCTTTGTGGAGCGCAATGGAAAGCCATTCTGCCTGATATGCCAAACATCGTTGGCACATTACAAAGCTTCCAATCTCCAGCGCCATTTCAGCACAACGCATGCTAACATTGACCAGGAGTTTCCAAAAGGCACCGAACTTCGCAAGGGTAAATTAAACAGCTTGAAAAGTTTCGTATATTTTGGTATCTGTTGCTGCTAAAAATGAAGAAGAGTTCTTGAGCAAATTTAAGACTGTTTATTCAAAAAAACAGGTTACAAAGCATGGTTCTTCTCTGGTCTCTAGCTGGTCATCTGGATGGTCGCAGGATGTGAAGGAAAAGAGAGACAGAGTGTGGTTGTCCAAAGGATTTTATCCCTTTGGCGTTATGCAAATCCCTTCATCCCTGAGCCAATCAAACCAGAGATATGGTCTCTAACCAATGATGTCCCCTCCTATGTGTCTGTGTCTCCAGGCTATCCTAAGGACTCTTTGGGTTCCTTCTGTGTTAACATCTGTTAATGATCAGTGTGTGTGTGTGTGTGTGTGGTTGCCCACAATGGTCTCAACCCCTATGGGCGCCTTGTTGTCTGCCATAACACCACCCCCCTCGGGCCCTAATGCAATTCACCCTATGGGCGCCTTGCTGTCTGCCATAACACCACCCCCCTCGGGCCCTAATGCAATTATATCTACCAGTGATCCTATTACAGCCACTACAGATGCTTGCCCCACCTTCCCTAGGGCTGGTCAAGAGCCATGTGGTCTGTTGTAAAACCCCCAGAGCATGCCTGTATGCCAAATGCCAAACATTTAAATGTAACTGTTACAAAGCCTTATCATACAAATTCATGGTATGTGTGTGTGTTTCAAGTAACCTAAAATACACCACATATTCCCCCCTCGGAACACCCAGAGGGTGTTCCGAAACTAAACGATCACATAAAACAAAACAAAAACACAAACCCCACACACCGCAGAGAAATTAAAAAAAATAAATAAATAAATAAAAAAAATAATATAATAATAACAACAACAGACAGAAAAACTACATCAACACATAACACAAGAAGCACAATAACACAGACCAACCCAGGACCAGTACTAGGAACCAAAGATAACACATACAAAAAATAGAAAACAACCAATAATAAAAAGAATCTTGAAAATAACAATCACAATTAAACCAAACACAGTTCATCATGCATAATACAAAAACTGAGATACAGAAACTTCCAACGACCGATGTGTTCCTCGTCCTCGAAGCGTCAGGGTCAGAGGTTACTAGCACATGACCCCAGTTGGAGAACAGCCTTTACCGCTGTCTCAGATTGATAACACTTTCATAGTCAGGAGCTTCCATTGTCGCGTAACCATTACATCACTCCACAACCGACATCAATCACATGATATAGAAAGAAACAAACAGTAACCGAAGCAACCAATCACAAAACATCACTTAATAAACAAATCATCAAAAGAGGAAACAAAATCAGAAAGCAAAACAGAATCCAGCTTTTGCTCATCAGCTATGTCGGCCATCATTAAAGCATTAACCGGAACATCAGAAATACACTTTCCAAAACATTTGATTAAAATACCAAGTAACATAATACAGATGATAATGACAACAAGAATAATAGCGACGGACCTGATCATATTACCAATACCTGAAAAAGCAGAATCAAAGAAATCTAATGTATTCCAACCGTGTTCTTTATGTAAATCCTCTACACCCTTCTTGTTAGATTCATGAAAATCATACAGAGCGTTACCAGAATCCGAAATATAACTGCAGCATTCACCGCCTATCAAAGCGCAAGTACCACCCTGACTGGCCAAAATAATGTCCAAAGCCATTCTATTTTGGAGAGCAACATTCTTAGTTTCAGTCAATTCAGTAGCCAGGGCAGATACTACAGCATCCGAAGCATTAATGTGTTTCTCAAGAACGGATGATAGGGCACTTAATTCAGTCTGAGAGTTGTAGACACCATAACTTGGGAATATTAGGCCAAAAAACTTCTGAGCGGTAGATAACTCCCTACGACTACGATGGGTTGCTTGTTTGTGAAGTACAGACATCTCCTCCCGAGTAACTTTCCTAATCAAAGGTATCAGATGAGCCAAATAACAAATACCCTCACTCAAAGCAGGAAGCTTAGAGAATGCATCATTATTACACACAAGAAACACACCCTCCGGGAGTTGAAGCTCCTTACCAGGATACGAGAAAATATGACTAGGGCCTATACAAGACGCGGCCCCTAGCTGACGAATCGCGCTGCCCTTGAGCAGAGATTGAATGTCAATACAGGTTGTAACATTCACGAGAGGCATGACTTTAAGCTGCGTGGTGCCTTTCTGCCGTCTGGTAGTATTGGTATCATGTAATTTCATTTGAGGCACCATAGCACAATCAACAACTTTACATTTCAATCCAGAAATAACAACTGAACCTCTCCACCGTGTAGAAGTCACAATCCCAGAACATGACAGATGAGGACTCAATGCAGTACCATTCAATTGAACGAACATAGCTTGGATAATATATATCTTCTTCGGACCTGTTGGTTGTGACAAATGTGTAAGCCTATCAATAATAACCTTCCCCACACCGCTAGGCCTATGGTGTTTGTTAACTGCTGCTGTCAGACGTTCCAACACACCAATATCCACACCTGCATAGGAAGAATTTAAAGGAACCAGAATCGTGCTGGGCTGACAAGAAGAGCTCTGGTTCTTGCCCTGTAAAACAAATTGGGCTAAACCCTGCCAATTATAATGAAACCATTCTGCTTTAGTTAACGGTATGGGGAAAAACATAGGAGCAGACGTACTTACAGGGACCTGTTGACAAATCCAGCAATCAGAATAATTCATTTTTGAAGCAAAATCTTTCATGATACTAGTGGCAGAATTAGGGTGGGACCGTGTCCCCAGTTGATTAGAATCATACAACAAATAATCGTCAGTAGCGACTACAATCGCCTTCGTAGAAGCATTCACAGCAACATTTTTAACCTTTCCTGGTAACTCAACTTGAACATATTCATGCACAAATTTCTCACAGTCCAACCAAAAGTGTGGAAAGTCGGGAGTGTTCCTACAAACTTTGTCCTTGAAATTGTTGGATTTATTAGACACCTGTTCACCGATATTACGTCTAGCACACCAATACGAGTTCAACACCTTGTCAACATTAGTTAATGTCACACGAGTTTCTTGCGTGTTGATTGAGTGTTGATTAAGTGTAACATATTTAGCATCCAGTAAATACCACTCGTCCGCTTCGGTGGCATAGATCAAACAATCATCAACAGTACAACGTGAATGTGGGCAAACAAAAGCTCTACCTGCTGTGATCATTCTTCTCTGACGTCCAGGCATAACAGTGGGTGAGTGAAGTGTAACATTGTCCAAAGAAGTCAATGGGGTAGGAACACTAAGGGGTATACTAGTCTCTGAAACGGCATGGCTTGAGTTTCCTCCTAATTGGCCTTGGTGTATCACGGGGTCTGTCTGGTTGGGGTGTATCACTGACAGGTCTGTGTCTCTCAATGGTACCTTGGTCCGGGCAGCCGCCCGGGTTGCTGACATCTCCGTCTGGAGCATTGTCAGGGTCGGAAGGGGTGACAACAGGGGCAACACCAGGCTTGGTAGAACCCCCAAGAGGGGTGTCGCAGTCACTGGATCCTTCACGATCTCCATTGGCCCACTCATCTCTGGGCTGGACAGGGTCTGGGACGAGGCCCCCGGCATCATCTGCATCACGGCGCAGATACTCACCAACATCCTCGTCAGCCCGGATATCCAAGCTGTGGACATCCTCGTCCCCAGGGGTTTCCTCACCATCCTGCTGAGGTTCTCCCTCATCTTCCTCATTGGGTGCCTTGATGCAGTGATGAACGTGATACCAAGTGGGGGACCCCTTGATTTGGATGGCAGTCCCAGTGCACCGAACGACCTCGTACGGTCCTTCCCGTCGAGCCTCATGCCACTTCCGTCTGTATACCTTCACGTATACTTTGTCACCCGGTTGCAACGCGTCCTTCCTCTCCTGTGCGTTCACCTCCTCTTCACGTTCCTGTTTGTGGAGCACATAAGAAGAGATACTCTTTTGCCGGTTAGTCATGTACTGTACATAGGCTTTCATGTCACTCTCCAGGAGAGCCAAACTTGGCCCTTTCCCACTGGTTCGTGCACAGGGAGCTGTCATTACTCTCCCCATAGCCAGTTCATGGGGAGTCAAGTGCAGCCCTCGAATCTCACTGGAACGACAGGCCATCAATGCAAGAGGGAGTCCTTCCACCCAATTAAGACCTGAATGCTGACAGACCTTGGAAAGACGGTTCTTAAGGACCCCGTTCATCCTCTCTACCATCCCCTGGCTTTGAGGTGAGTAAATACACCCAAATCTCTGCTTGATCCCCAACTTTTGTAGTATAAGCTTTACCGTCTTATCCACAAATTCCTTTCCATTGTCTGACGCTATCCTATCTGGAATTCCAAACCTAGGTATGAATTCCCTGCATAGGAACTTTGCTACAGACTGAGCATCCTTTCTTCGAGTGGGGCAAGCTTCTACCCATCTGCTGAACCTGTCCACTACAACTAACATGTACCTGTATCCTGCAACAGGACGAATCATGTCTACCTAGTCAATCACCAAATGTTTCATTGGCCCGTTTGGGGTAGGGATATGCCCAGTTCCCACTGGTATTCCAGGTCTGATATTGTTTTTCAAACAGACCACACATTGACCAAGGATATGGTCTATTTGTTCCAACAAATATGGAGCCCAAAAACCATATTCCTTGGTGATCTTGCGTCTTACCTCCCCCCTGGCCACATGTGCTAATCCATGGGCTTCCTGTATCAGCATGCCTATTAAATCTGGGGGTGCCACAACCAGTCCCTCATGATTTCTCCATAGACCTGTGTCATCCTGACTAGCCCCCCTTGTTAACCATAGGTTTTTGTCTAGCGCATTTGCCCCACTCTGTAACATCAACAAATCCTCAAGCGTGACCATGCCCTGTAACTGTGCTTCATGTGTGACCAGCAGAACTTTACCTGCTTTGTCTGCTCCTGTAATGGCTTTGGCTGCATCATCTGCAGCCCTGTTACCTTGTGTGACATGTGATGAGTCAGATCTGTGTGCGGCACACTTCACTATGGCTAATTCCCTTGGTTTCATCATGGCTTGTAACAGCTTCATGATTTGGGCGTGGTGTTGAATAGGCGAACCATCAGTTTTCTTAAAACCCCGTCCCTTCCATACAGCTCCATGTAGATGACACACATTATGGGCGTAGGCAGAGTCGGTGTACACTGTCACTCTTCGTCCGGTTCCCAAGTTGCATGCTTCTGTGAGGGCAATCAACTCAGCCAACTGAGCTGAACAAGGCTGAGGAACAGCCTCGGCTTGTTCCACAATGAACCCTGAATTTTGGGATCGGACTATGGCATACCCAGCACGTAAACTTTCTCCTACCCGGTAACAAGATCCATCAGTCCAATACTCAACGTCAGCTTCCTTTAAAGGCAAAGCTAGTAGATCTGCTCTAAGCTTAGAGTACCTCATAGCTTCCTTCACACAATCGTGTGGTTCCCCATCTTCTGGGGTTGGCAAGGTCTCTGCTGGGTTAAGTGTGTTACATCTTAGTAATGTTACATCTTCCCTTTCCAACATCCTGTAATAATTCCTAATCCTAGGCATCGTCAAAGTGTACTTGCCTTGATTCAAGAGATTCCTTAGACTGTGGTGACAGAGAATGGTAATTGGGTACCCCATTGTTAAGGTTGTTGCCTTCTCGTACATAAGATATGCCCCGGCCATTGCTCTGTAGCATGGCGCGAAACCCATTTCTACCTCTGAATATGCGACAGAGTAATAGGCTATGGGCTGTGGACTAGGTCCAATGCCTGTTGGTTGCGTAAAAACAGCGCAGGCATACTTCCCTTCGGCTGAAGAAGAAACATACAATCCAAATTCTTTGGAATAATCTGGAAGCGCTAAAGCTGGCGCTTCTTGCAATTTGTGTTTAATTGTCTCAAACGCCAAATCAGCTTCCCTTGTCCAAGTAATGCAACATTGGAGTTTATCACTACCTGTTTCCTTAATCATCCCCCTCAATGGAGCGACCAGTCTAGTGTAATCCTCCACCCATGCTGAACTATACCCAGTAATGCCCAAAAACATCATCATTTCCCTAACCGTTCGTGGTTTTGGAGCCTTCTGAATAGCTTCCAAGTGTTCATTAGTGACACTGCGATGTCCCTGTGTAATAGATTGTCCTAAGTAAGTTACCTTTTCCTGACAATACTGTAGCTTCTTTTTAGACACCTTGTGTCCCTTCTCCGCCAAAACCTTTAACAGTTTAACGGAATCCCTGTGACATGTTTCTTCATCTGGGGCACAAAGGAGTATGTCATCCATGTACTGAATGGCAGTACTACTTATCGTCTGCCCTAACCCGTCTAAGTCCTCCTTCAAGACCTGATTAAAAACATGAGGACTGTGTTTGTACCCTTGTGGCATTCTGGTATATTGATAATGTTGACCTTTGTAGGTAAACCCAAATAACCCTTGACTTTCTACACTAAGAGGTATAGAAAAGAAAGCCCCGCATAAATCAATCACTGTAAATACTTTGGCTGTAGATGGAATCTGAGTCAACAGCACATGAGGATCAGGAACTTCAGCTGGATAGCTGACAACTACCTCATTCACAGCCCGTAGGTCATGTACCAGACGATATGAACCATCAGGTTTCGTCACTGGCAGAAGAGGTGTGTTACTTAACGGATATTGAGTTATCTTCAGGACTCCTGCCTCTAACAATCCTTTGATCTGTGGCTCAATTCCATCAATTGCTTCCTGTTTCAATGGGTATTGATTTTTCCAAGGGGGTTTTGCACCCGGTATGAGTTCAACTCTCAATGGACGAGCTGATTTCACAAATCCAATGTCTGTACTGTTCTTTGCCCACAGGTCTGCTGGCACATTCTGTATCATTTCTTCTCTGAGGTCTTTTTCAGCTTGTACAGGAAGGATTAGCTGGTTCATTAGCTTCACAGTCTGCGGATGTCCTATTCCTTGAGCAGAGATCATCAGTTTTGTGAACTGTCCATCAATGCTCCTCCAGATAGCAGGGTTTTCTTTTGTCGTTACAAATCTGGCCTTTTCTGAGTCTGCCATCATTGCCCCTAAATGCTTCTGTTCATAGTGTTCAGATATCATAAGTGTCACATGAGGGATGCTACCCTCAATCTTATGCTCCTGATCTAGATAAGTGTCACTGTTTATCTTCATCGCCACTCCCTGAGGGCCTAAGATTATACAACTTGTGCTAAGCTGTACCTGTTTTGGCTGATGCTTCAGCCACTCATCTGGGTTTGCGTCTGCAGCTTCTCTAAAATACTGGAATGTACAATGCAATGGATCAGTAGGCCTTCTGGCCTCTGACATGTGTGCCAGGATATAATTGTCCCACATCCTTGCTGGTTCCATTAGGTCTGGGCTAAGCCCTCCCACCCAATACACCATAGATGCGTTGTTGTCCATCATGACAGACAGCTGTCTGTTCTCTTGTGGCACTGTCACCTGACAGCCGTCAGGTGTGCATTTCACTGTACAGTTCAATTGGCATAGTGCATCTCTCCCTAGTAGCCCTATTGGCGTGTGTTCTGATACAAGTATTGACAGATCGGCTCTCTGTCCTTTG
Source organism: Nansenia antarctica (assembly GCF_963989245.1). Taxonomy (NCBI): domain Eukaryota; kingdom Metazoa; phylum Chordata; class Actinopteri; order Argentiniformes; family Microstomatidae; genus Nansenia; species Nansenia antarctica. The sequence continues at coordinate 799,993 of NC_137684.1, forward strand.
TACTCTAAGCTTACAAGCTCAGTAGTAGGGATCAGCTGTTTAATTCCCTCGAATCCGATTGTCTTCACATATTTCCCAGACATAGGAAGGTGCGTGGCGTCTTCAGGCTTCAGACAGGTATAGGCTGCTCCACTGTCCACCATCAATTCTAATGGACGTTGGTTGACCGACACCCATATGGTGGGTTCATCTTCAGGCCTGTTTATCACCACCAGCTGGCACCCCCCTCTCGGATCTTCTGGGCACCCCTATAGCCCAGCTGCTGGGCCTCCTTAGGGGTTCACCACTCCTGGAGCCGGTGTAGCAGGGGGCCTATATCCTCCTTTTTGTTTCCCCCATGCGCCCCCCTGGTTCTTCTTCCAGCAGGTACGGGCTAAGTGTCCATGCTGGTCGCATTTCCAACATGGTCCTAGCATCTTCTTCCCGGCTGCGGTCCATCTCTCTTGTGGTGGTCCTTGGCCAGGCTGGTTGTATGGCTGGTATGGAACCACTTGCACCCCTGGTGGCCCCTGTGGGTATGGATACCCCCCTTGTGGCCCCTGTGGGTATGACTGGGGAGGGACAGTTTGCAGTTGCTGTGGCTGAGCTGGGACCTGTAGGGCTACAGCCTGCACTCTCTCTCTGGTTTTCTTGCCTTCTGTCAATTGTATTTGAGTTAATTTTCTGAGTGACTCTTCGTCTTGTGTCTTCTGTATCTGAATCTTCTTTCTAAATAACTCTACTTGGTGTGCTACGTTGTCTATATAAACAGCCTTGTTCATGTGTCGTAGCCCCACCACTTCTGCTAACTTGTTCTTAACTGGGGCAGGGAGACCTTGTTGAATCTTTTCCCTGATTATGGCTTTTTCTAACGGGTTCTCTTCAGCGTCCTTCCCTGTCACACTTCTCCATTGAGAGTGCACACGGGCAACAAAACCCCTGGGATTCTCATCTCCCCCCAGTGGCATCACAATGATATTGTCTGGGTGAATGTGAGTAGGGTATGTCTCTCTGATTGCCTTCCACAGCCTGCCTCTGTTTGCTGCGAAAAGCTCTGGGTCATAAACTGATGTATCGATATATTTATGAAGTCCTGCCTTCGTCAATATTTCCTGCATGGTGTCCAATCCTGTAATAAAAGCTAAGAGTCTTTTCAGGTCTCCCATTGCGGCCTGCGTTCCTGTCAGTCTCACGTCCATCTCAGTAGTCCATGGGTGTCCCCCATCTTCCAGGACTGGGAGTTTTTCTATCACTTCAGACAGATCTGTATGACTCCAAGGACGATATTCTATCTTGTTACCTCGAATCAGCACCGGGAAGTTCCCCTGAATTTCCTCTTCCTCCGATGCCTTCCCTCTTGGTCTTAGGTTATAATAGCTTACTAGTGGCTTCATTTTTTCGTCCCGCCTTGGTGTCGCTGTAGACCTTGGGAGGTTCGGCTGGGATGTATGTGATGGCACTTGACGATACTCTCTTGAGAGGTTCGGCTGGGATGTATGATGTGATGGCACTTGACGATACTGTTCTTCCAGTTCCTCTATCTGTCGTCTGTGACTTTCCTCCTCTCTTAGGATTCTCTCATGGAGTTTTCTTGCCTTCTCTCTTAACTCCTCCTCATCCTTTTTCACCCTTTCTTCCTCCTCTTCCTCCAACATCTTCTTCTTTTGCTTCAAGCTCTCTTTCTTCTTCTCTATCTTCAGAGACTCCTGCTCATCTTCAGAACTACTTTCTTCTTTTCCCTTTTTGTAGCGTCTTGTCCCTCCCTGCTTTTCGGCCCTGGCTATTAGTTTTCTGACCTGAGCACTGTAACCTCCCTGTGCATTGCTGTCAGCACCTGAACATTCGCCATCACCTCCACTGCCATCTTCACTGTCATCTGTCTTGTTCCTTTTGTCCTCCTCGCAGTCTCCTTTTCTGGCCTTTTTCCCGTCACATTTCTCTTTCTTCTTTTGCTTGGCACCTGACTTGTTCTCTGGTTCGAAATCCACGGTCACTTTCGCTCTTCCCCTCTCTAGTACATTATCACCCTCATCTTGGATAGTGAAGGCTCCGTTCGTACTTAGGACGGGGACCTGAGGGTAGATCCGCTGAGAATTGTCCTCCAGTATCTTGGCATAGGGAGGAGGACTGGAGACTGGAGCTGTGTGTGAGAATGGAATGTTCACTTTCTCTTCCATTGCTTTGGCCAATTCATCTCTTTCTTCTGGACTCAGGTCAGCTGTTTTCTCATTCCAAGCTGATGCTACTTTCTGCCCCACTACCTTAAAGAGGTCTAAAATAGCTAACTCTAACCTGCGTTTCTCTGATCTAATCTTTCCTTTTTGATGTGCCTTGTGTACATTGATAAGTATCTCCAATGTTGCAATTACGTGCAAATTAAGGGTGCCCTCTTGTGGCCACGGTTCTTCAATGTCTGCCCAACGATTATTCCATTTCGTTGACATTTTGCTAATCTCCTTAACAAGAGGATTCATTTTTTCCACTATAGCCACAGGGGATGAATTTGCCAATATTCCCCTATCTGTATTAACAGCCCTTATCATGTTGCTGGATTTGGCTCCCATGTCTGAACTATATCAGCTGTCCACACAGAATCGCTACAACCTCGAACAACGGATTGTTTCAGTGGTATCGTGTATTATTGACTTAGATGTAATCTATGTGTGTGTTTTTTTTTTACTTGAATGTTTTTTCCTTATTGTGTATGAATGTGTGTCACTTAATTGCTCATTCAATACTAATTATAGTTCAGGTCAACTTAAGTATTAAACTACAAAGGCTGTTCAACACAATTATCAAATTACAAAGGCAGGTCACGCTCTAAGTCTTTCTGATTCACAAAACCCTTGATTGTTCAATCCTCAGATAGAAACTGTTCTGCTATTCTTTAATCAAAAGCTGTGAAAAAGAACTTAACTTGAAATAAAATGATGTAACCTGTAAAGAAATCGACTTGTTATTTGAAAGGAATGAATAATTAATTATTAGTTACAATCTGTAAAGAGATCGACTTGTTATTTGAAAGGAATGAATAATTAATTAGACTTAGTCATTGTACAATCTTACACTTCATTGATGTAAACCTGTGAAGTCATTCAGCTATTATCGAAAAAAGAAAATGGTTATCATTAGACTATTACAAACCAATTGATCAAAGTTCTGTGAAACAGAAAATGAAATGATCTGAATAATTAATTCAATCAATTTGTAATTAATTAAATTAATTAAAGTAATGTAATATATAACAATCATTTACAACCATCCATTTATGAATGTAAAGGACTATTTCATCGACCTCAGATAGATCCCACAGAGGATCAGTGTTTTAAAATGTCTTGTCGTGTTTTGGCCAGCAGGTGGAGCTATGCAACCAAAAATGTCTTGTCGTGTTTTGGCCAGCAGATGGAAAGTGCTCCGGCTAACGCGCATGCGCCCGCTCCTTCACCAGACCTGTGAATGAAATGTCTCCAAACCACTCTATATACCCCGATGGTCAATTCACTTTCCTTATCTTTAGAATACTACACAACCCATGCGAAATGAATCCAATTTTATCTGCAAGAAATAAGTAATGTAATTAATCAAAGTCAGGTTCCTTTCTAAAGGAATGCTTATTATTCACCAAATGAATCTCACTCTAACACTCTCCATTGACCACTCTCTGTCCCAGTATATAATCACCCGCTGCCCCCCTTTCTCTTTGAAACTGGAGACTTAGAGAGAAAAGGAAGGAGGGGGGCTCCTCTGCCTCTGTCCTCTGGAAAAAACCGCCCCTGTGGGATTTAAATTTTACACCGTACTTTGCTTTCCACAATAATGTTATTATCCACGACACAACAATTTCAAGATTATCTTTCAATGCAGTTAAACTATTAGTTACCAAACTAATCTCATTCTAATATTTTCTAATGCCCATGCTTTCCACGTTTTCTCCGTGTTCTCAAGACAATGGACAATGGAGAACCCTAGAATTGGGTATTTTTCCTGCTTGCAATCCGGACTCCACAGTCCAACTACACTCTATCAAATTCTCAACACATTAATACACTCATCAGAATCTCTTCTGATTTATCACAAGATATCAGCCCACTGTGAGAACGTCTTCCACGCAGCTTTCTACTGACAGCGCATTCGCAAAACGCGCACTGAAGCAATTCATTCTTTGCTCCACAAGACACACACGATACTTCTACAATATCGTACAATTAAACATATATTTACAAATTACAGATTTTCAAAAATCCGGCTCTCTATTTCAACCTTCATCCAACTTTAATGATCTTATATTTCTAACAGATACTCAACACAAATCAAGATTATTTTTGATTATAGCTTATCACAGTCAGTCAATCCTGTCACAACTCCTCCTTCGCTTGGCTGAACTCCAGCGAGGGAGGGGGGTGTACTTACCTCTGTGTTGAAATGAAGGGATGCAAAAAACTAACGGTGATATACTGGCTATAGTTTTTCACTCCTGGCTGGCTCGCCATTATTTCGTATATTTTGGTATCTGTTGCTGCTAAAAATGAAGAAGAGTTCTTGAGCAAATTTAAGACTGTTTATTCAAAAAAGCAGGTTACAAAGCATGGTTCTTCTCTGGTCTCTAGCTGGTCATCTGGATGGTCGCAGGATGTGAAGGAAAAGAGAGACAGAGTGTGGTTGTCCAAAGGATTTTATCCCTTTGGCATTATGCAAATCCCTTCATCCCTGAGCCAATCAAACCAGAGATATGGTCTCTAACCAATGATGTCCCCTCCTATGTGTCTGTGTCTCCAGGCTATCCTAAGGACTCTTTGGGTTCCTTCTGTGTTAACATCTGTTAATGATCAGTGTGTGTGTGTGTGTGTGGTTGCCCACAATGGTCTCAACCCCTATGGGCGCCTTGTTGTCTGCCATAACACCACCCCCCTCGGGCCCTAATGCAATTCACCCTATGGGCGCCTTGCTGTCTGCCATAACACCACCCCCCTCGGGCCCTAATGCAATTATATCTACCAGTGATCCTATTACAGCCACTACAGATGCTTGCCCCACCTTCCCTAGAGCTGGTCAAGAGCCATGTGGTCTGTTGTAAAACCCCCAGAGCATGCCTGTATGCCAAATGCCAAACATTTAAATGTAACTGTTACAAAGCCTTATCATACAAATTCATGGTATGTGTGTGTGTTTCAAGTAACCTAAAATACACAACAAAAGCCAGACACAAACACAGACCAAGTTGTTCCAAAGATTTGTTAAGCAATCAGAGACAGTGACACTTGCGTCCTATCAAGTGACCTGGAACATTGCACGTGCTAAAAAGCCATACAATGAAGGAGAGTTTATTAAGAAATGCATCACTGATGTGATGGAAATATTGTCTCCAAATGAAACACTGAAAAAGATGGCCTCAGACATCCAACTGTCACGCCACACCATTGAACACAGAATATCGGACATAAACAGTGCCATTGAAACAGAATTACATTCTGATCTTCAGAATTGTGAATTGTGAATTTCAGTGTTGCATTGGATGAGTCTTGTGACATACAAGACATACCACAGTTGGCAATATTTGCACGGTCAGTTTCAAAAGACTGTGTGATCAAAGAAGAGCTCCTTGATATTCAACCTCTGAAGGACAGGACCCGTGGCATAGATGTGAAAAAAACCATGACTGACGTGTTTGCAAAAGCAAATCAGCCAATCCAGAAACTGACAGCAATAGCCACGGATGGAGCACCCTCAATGGTTGGGTCTGCAAACGGGCTAGTGGGGCTCTGTAAAGCTGACAACACTTTTCCAGAGTTTTGGAATTTCCACTGCATCATTCATCGGGAGCAGCTTGTGTCTAAAACCCTGAATTTAGACCACGTCATGAAGCCTGTGATGGAAATCGTCAATTATATCCGCACACATGCTCTTAACCACAGGCAATTCAAAAATCTGATTGCTGAACTTGACCAAGACCTTCCCAGAGACCTGCCACTTCACTGCACTGTGAGGTGGCTTTCTAAAGGCAAAGTGCTGTCTTGCTTCCTTGAGCTGTTGGATGCTGTGAGGCTGTTCATGGAGGATAAGAACAAGGACTATCCGCAGCTGTCAGACCCCCAGTGGATTTTGGATTTGTCTTTTTTGGTCGACATGCTGAGTCATCTGGACAGGCTCAACCTGGATCTGCAAGGGAAGTTAAAGATGTTGCCTGACCTGGTGCAAAGTGTGTTTGCATTTGTCAAAAAAAATCTAGCTGTTTAAGGAGCATCTTCAAAAGGGAGAATTAACACACTTCGCCTCTCTGAAACAAGCAAGCAGACAAGCTGCACCTGCCGCCCTGAGAAAGCAGACTGCCCAATATGCGACACAGATTGAAAAGCTCCAGGAGAGTTTTGCGACCCGATTCCAGGACCTACAGCAGAAAAGGCCTCAGATTACGTTCCTCATTGACCCTTTCAGTGCAGAGACAGACTGTTTAAAAGCCCCCCTTGTCACAGATGAGGCAGCGTCAGAGATGGAGATGATTGAAGTGTCAGAGGATGACAGACTGAAGTCTGTTCTAAGAGATGGGACCATTGAGTTTTGGAAAACTGTGCCAATGGAAACATATCCCCATGTCAAACGGGCTGCGCTCAAGCTACTCTCAATGTTTGGGTCAACATATGTTTGTGAGTCTGTGTTTTCTACCCTGAAACATGTGAAATCCAAGCACAGATCTGTTCTGACTGACACACATGTGAAGGAACTGCTTCGAGTGGCCACAACAGAATACAAACCAGATTTGAAGAGGATTGTGGCAAGCAAGGACTGCCAGAAGTCCCACTGAGTCAAAGGAGCAACAGGTAAGACAAAAATATGTGTCACATACACTGCTATTGTGAGGTAGGCTATTGTAAATTGTTATATTTCTGTGTGTGGAGAGAGTATGAGAGAGGGAAATACTGTGTGTGTGCATGCTAACCATGACAAGAAATAACAGAAGCTGCCTCCTCCCTCTCTCTCGTTTCAGATCTCCGAGGCAGAGAAGAGATGATATTTAGCAGCTTTCCCACCTGCTTTCATTTCATTCATGCATATTCAGTCATGTGTGAGAAAGAAAAATAAATAAATCTGTCTGCAAAGTAGCCTATTGGAAATGTATTATTGTGTGTGTGTGTGTGTGTGTGTGTGTGTGTGTGTGTGTGTGTGAGTAAGAGGGAGTGCTTTTGTGAGCCCGCATGTATGATGTGGCTCTTTGTGGTACCCCAATATTTTTTTGTGGCTCTTAGTCTCCGACTGGTTGGCCACCCCTGCCCTAGACCATCGTTTCTCAACGGGGGCGGTACCGCCCCCCAGGGGGCGTTCAGACAACATCGGGGGGCGCTGGAACGAATATTTTTTAAAGGGGGGCGTTGAGGTGTTCTTGGGGGGCGTTCAAGCATAAAGTATTTTTCTCATGAAAAACAGCTGTCAGCAGAGTTATTATTATTATATTAGTATTACAGGTACGTTCGTAAATGCACGAACGGTCAGTTCGCTCAGACAAACCGTCTTTTCAGTCAGAGCTGAGCACCCATCTCTGAGCGCTCCCAGAGCGCAGTGCTCTGAACTTGACCGGGCTCTGTGACGCAGACACACGTAGCGCAGCGCCCCAAAAAATAAAAGTGAGAGTGTCATCAAGAAGATGAAGCTAAAAACTCAGCTAGCAAAGGCAGAGCTTTTGATAGTTTTCAATGTGTCTGGGTAAGCTGCATTGTGGAAGAATCTTGACAGTTCATGTACAGTGCAGAAATTGCAATACTATGCTAGTCTTCATCCCATCTGTAACGTCATGTTGACCATGGATGCACCATAGCTAATGCTATCACAAGCCAACTTTCAATCCTTGCCATCCTTTTCTTGCATAGCACCCGCAAATGAACACGGAGTGGAATAGGCTATATAACTGTAAATAGTTTATTGTCTTTGGATTTAGCCAGTTGGCGAAGATTTATGAGGAATGGGCTATTTAATTTGTGTTGCTCATCTAACAGCGATACGGTGTTGTTTAATTTACGGTCTTGTTTAATTTCGGTCGTGTTTTCCTCGTAGGCTATGCTTGAGTGACATGTTTCAGTTTGTGGGCTCATTGTAATTGTTGGCTATAAGCGTGCGAGAACATTTCTTCTGTTAGTTCTGATACTCAGTCCATGTCCCCGCCAGTGACGTAAGCCTGCCGTGCCAAATACTCACTCCCCGCGTATACTTAGATCTGTTATGTAGGACTAGATGTTGATATCCCTCGATAGATACATACTTAAGGCACCGATGAGACTCTGTGGTGTTCAAATGAGCGATGGCATCCTTTGGGTTGTCAAGTGGGCACCCTCCTTCATGAATGTTTCGCTGATAAGCCCACGACACCTCCAGAGGGTTCAGCAGTGAATCCCAGCGTCCCAGGTTCACTCCCTAGATGCGATCAGCTCATTTGAACGCCCGGGTCGAGTCCTTTCTCTTCATCCACAGCCACTGGCTCCCCTTTTCAGCAGCCCTGGAGAGGTCCTTGATTGCCTGCCGGTGGGCCTTCCCTCGCACTCCCATCTCCCTGAGTAGCCTGGATGTTGAGGTGGCTACGAACCCTCTGCAGCCTACTTCCACTGGGCGTACCTTCGCTGTCCAGCCTTGTTGTTGGGCATCTGCTGCGAGTTCAGTGTACCTCAGCCTCTTCCGCTCGTAGGCCTCCTCCACTGCACCCTCCCAGGGCACAGTGAGCTCGATGATGTAAACGAGCTTGAGCGAGGCTGACCACAGCACAAGGTCTGGTCGCAGGTTGGTGGATGCGATCTCAGCTGGGAAGCAGAGTTTCTTGTCGAAGTCTGCCAGCAGCTTCCAGTCCCGTGCTCTGCCCAGCTGCCCAGTGTCTGGTCTTATGGTGGTGAGGCTGGCTTGACCCTCACCCTCCCGAACAAATGGTGCTGGCTGCCGCCGGGATGACGGGGGAGGAAGGGCGTTCACACTTGTCCGTTGACTTTCCAGCACTGCTGCAAGACACCTTAGCACCTGGTCGTGCCGCCAGGTGTAACGGCCTTGGGTAAGGCTGGTCTTGCATCCCACTAAGATGTGCTTCAGTGTTGCTGGACTTTGACATAGAGGGCACGTGGGGTCTTCGCCATACCACTGGCTTAGGTTTGCAGGAGAAGGCAGGACATCGTAGGCAGCCCTGATGGTGAAGCTCGCTCTGAATGCCTCCATCTCCCACAGATCTTTCCAGGAGATCTTCCTCTTTTCCACTCCTTCCCATGCCATCCACTGCCCTTGCTTTGCCTGCGCCACAGCTTGTGCGCGCCTTCCTGCTTCCTCTTCCCGACGTACCTCCTGGACCACCAGCTTGCGTCTCTGAGATGGATTGGCCTTGCTCCAGGCCGGTGTACTAATCCCGAGGCCAAGACCACTCCTCCCCTCCTGCACTCGGCCCACAATGTCCCTGTGTCTGAGCGCTGCCTTTGCCTGCTCAGTTGCAGCCAATGGGGTCCACTTCCTCCCAGTGGCCAGGATGGGGGCAGCTTGGGCTACAAATGGATCATTCGAATCCAGAAGCATCATCTCCAGTCTGACTTTGGCACACTTGTACTCCTCTGTCAGACTGGAAATGGGCAGGTGTAACATCCCTTTGCCGTAGAGCCCAATGCTGCTGAGGCACCTGGGAAGGCCAAGCCACTTCCTTGCATATGAGTTGACCAGTCTCTCCAGCTTTTCCACCTTTGAGAGAGGAACTTCATAGAGGGTTAGTGGCCACAGGAGACGTGGAAGTAGTCCATACTGCATGCACCAGAGCTTCAGCTTGCCAGGAAGCAGGGTTCTGTCGATGTTCTCCAGTCCGCTGGCTACCTCCTTCCTGAGCTGCTCTACTTGCTCTTTATCTTGCTCTTTATCTTACATAGTATAGTGGACCAGTTTCTCCAGTAAAAAATTAAAAATTAAAAATTAGTAGAAGGCGTTAGGGAGAAGGTTTTTCCTTCTATCAGTGGCCCCGGGCCCGAGCTAGATTACTCTTCCTGCAACGAATGGTGGATTGCTGATTCACATGCTTAGTATTCAAATGTATTGATTGTAAGTCGCTTTGGAATAAGGCGTCTGCTAAATGCCAAAAATGTAAAAAATTTAAATGAATACTTGCTTTTGAGGAATTTTATTTATTTTATTTTAACTTTATTTTACCAGGCGAGACAATTAAGAACACAATTCTTATTTACAATGCCGGCCTGTCTCATAAGGGGAAAGGGGAGGAGGGCTGAAGGATAAAACATGTTAAAAACAAAGCACTTAAAACCACAATTAAATTGACAATTGAATGAGATGCCACAAAACAACAATAAGCATTAAACACATGCATGTAACACAAACAATACAACAAAAGCACTAACGGACATCAAGAATGGAATACAACAGTAAGCACAAAAAGCAGACAAAACACACTGGGAAACAGCCAAGCAAACACAACAATACAGCAATAAGCACTGATACACAGTCAGGAAAGACAATAATACAACAATAAGCGCTGGGACACGACCAATCAACACAGCGATACAACATAGACACTAAGACAGCCAGTAAACAAACCAATACAACAATACACACTGAGACACAGTCAAGCAAACATAAATACGGTACAACAATAACCACTGAGACACAGCCACCAAATACAACAACAGCGATAAGCACTTACGAAACAGGCCAACTAACATTAGAAAACAGTATTAACATTAACACAGAAAAGCTTAAAAGCAGAGAATGAGCAGACATGAGCGTATGGGGGCATAAAAACAAGTGCAGGTGGACAGAGGGGGTGTGTAAAGGGAGTGATACAAGTGCTGCCCTACAGAGAAGAGAAGCATGTGCAGGAATCAGTGAGGGTGTCTGAAATAGTGAGTCTGAATGAACTATCCATTTTGAGCAAGTGACACGCTTTTGCAGGTTATCAACTAGGTTTTGCAGTTTGTACTAATTGTTTTGAGAAATGCACTAACTGTTGTGCAAATGTTAATAGTGATGTGAGAAATGCACCAAAGCGACTGAGAAAAACTGTAATAACACCGTTGCTAGGTTACAGCGTTACTATAATACCGTTGCTAGGTTACAGCTGACCTAACAAGACACTGCTAACGTTAGCATGCTAGCCCTAACCAATTTAACACAAACATAATAATAACAAATAACTTGAGTTAGTGGATTAGAAGACAAAAATCTTTATTCAAATTCCTTTCTCAATCGATTCATTTGTTTACGGCTTGTCAAAATAAAAGTCACCTTATGAACTCCATATTGAAAATCTAAATGTACAATTTCGAATTAAATGCAAAGACCCCCAAATATATATATATAGGCTATACACGGCAAGGGACTACGGATGAAAATTAGCCTTCTGGCTAAATCTGGCGTATTTACATAATATGCATTGTCCCTTTACAAATAAACTAAACTACAATATAACTTAGACCCATTGTCTTTAAATGGGTCATTTACAAAGGGAAGCCCAGTATTACTAAACTGTTCCTAATATTACTATATTATATATATGTGTGGTGGCCTGGGAAAACCCTTCACATGGTGGCATTTTGACATTTTCATTTTTTTATATTTCCATAAATTAGAAGTTCTCAGCTATTCATAACTGGTTGAATGACTGAGATAGCCCTTTAAAAGGTGAGAAATGCTGCCCCCATGCTGCCCCCGACCCCTTTCTCCTCCGGGTCGGGGGAGGAGCCTATGCAGATCGGCCGGTCTCGTTTGTCTGCTTGTGATGCGGTGTTAGTCTGCTCGCCTCGTCGGTATGCGAGGGACAGATCCATTTGTGTGTCTTCTAGTTAAGATGTTATTACTTTATGCTTATTGTGAGCATCAGTAAACTGGCAATAACACAGGTGGAAGTATCGTCTCTCCTTTCGCTCATGTGTGCGTGCGTTGCTTAACTGAGAATGAGACACGTTCAACGTGACGTTGTTTCGCTAGCAAACTACCCACCACAAAAACATAAAAATAAGTACTTTCTCTTTTGTTTTCTTAAAATGTTTATTCACCATAATGTAGTATGGAGTTCAAAGTACTAGAATACCACATAATATCAAAATCGCCGAAATAGGACATTTCCATCTATTTTTGCTCTTTGCCACAAACGAACGCCAGCGACATCCGACGGGTTTTCCCAGGCCACCACACATATATACACTACCGTTCAAAAGTCTGGGGTCACCCAGACAATTTCATTTTCCACATTAACACATAACCGGTGGCACTCACACCAATCATCATGAAGTGCTTCGAGAAACTGGTCCGGGCCCACATTGTCACACGCCTCCCGCCCAACCTGGATCCATACCAGTTCGCCTACAGAGCCCACAGGTCCACAGAGGACGCCATTGCGACGACTCTCCACTCCACTCTATCCCACCTGGAGAGGGGGAACAGCTACGCGAGACTGCTCTTTGTGGACTTCAGCTCTGCCTTCAACACCATCCTTCCAGACAGGCTAGTGACCAAACTACTAGACCTGGGACTATCACACTCCATCTGTGCATGGATCAAGGACATCCTGTCTGACCGCCCCCAGAGGGTGCGGGTGGGCTCCCACACCTCCACAGCCCTCAGAGTCAGCACTGGGTCCCCCCAGGGCTGCGTGCTAAGCCCCATCCTCTACAACCTCTACACCTACGACTTCACCCCCGTCCACCCCAGCAACTCCATCGTAAAGTTTGCAGACGACACCCCCGTGGTGGGTTGCATCTCGGGGGGGGGACGAGGCGGCGTACAGGGATGAGGTGGAGCAGCTGGGCAAGCTGTGCAAGGTTAACAACCTGCTGCTGAACCAGTCAAAGACCCAGGAAATCATCGTGGACTTCAGGAGGAAAAAATCGGAGGTCCAGCCCCTGCTCGTCGATGGAGGGAGCGTGGAGAGAGTCTCAACCCTCCGATTCCTGGGGGTGCACATACAGGATGACCTGTCCTGGAAGACCAACACAGCAGCCATCATCAAGAAGGCACAACAGCGACTCTACTTCCTGAGAGTCCTCAGGAAATACCACCTCAAACAGAAGCTGCTTGTGACCTTCTACCGCTGCACAGTGGAGAGCATCCTCACCTACTGCATCTGCGTGTGGTTCTCCAGCTGCACAGCCGCAGAGAGGAAAGCGCTACAGAGAGTCGTGAGATTGGCCCAGAAGATCATCGGCGCCCACCCTCCCCTCTCTGGAAGAGCTGTACAACACACGCTGCCTCAGGAAGGCCTCCATGATCTCCAGAGACCCATCCCACCCTGGGAACGAACACTTTGCCCGAGGCAGGCGGTTCAGGACCATGTCCGCAAGGACAAATAGACTGAAGCTCAGCTTCTACCCCAGGGCCATTCAGACCCTGAACACAGCAAAGACCTAGGTTCTAGGCCCTGGACAATCTAGACAATTTGATGGCAGCTACTAGATTGTAATCAAGTGCAATACTGAAATACAAATGTGAACATTTCAAACCTGCAAACTGTGACACTTTAAATGAATGTGCAATAATACTATGTGCAATATGACAAACCTCGGGTACATAAGGTTTAGAGATAGGAAATGTTAGGTTATTTATAGCATAGCATAGAGTACAGCACAGCGTTTTATTTGTATAGTATAGTATAGTGGATAGTGTATATAGCCATTATTTATGTAAACCAGCTATTTTCCCTTCTTGTTTTTAGTATTTTTTTCCTAGCACCAGGGGAGCCCCCCCTCCCAAATTTCATTGTATGGTACCTGTACTATATCAATGACAATAAAGACCATTCATTCATTCAAACTAAAGAAACATTTTAAATTAAATGTTTCATCAAATTAACAAGACTGGATATTATTCTTATCTGCCATGTATACATTGGAGCTACAGACAAAACACAACTGAGTGTCTCAATGACAGTGGGTGGGAAATACTCAGCACAGTCCCTAGCAACCCACTGAATTTGAGCAAAAAGAGATGTCTTATAGATGTGTCTAAACCCCACCCATAGGGTCATTATGCAGTAGAGCTAGGCTATAACATACAGTCGTGGCCAAGCTCCTGGAAAAGGCTGTCCTCAGCCAGCTATGGCCCTACCTCCAACAGAACAACATCCTGGAGAAGTTTCAGTCTGGCTTCAGACCTGGCCACAGCACTGAGTCGGCACTTTTAAAGGTTTCGAACGACCTCCTCCTCATCGCAGACTCCAGGAAATGTGCTGCCCTGGTCCTCCTGGACCTCAGCGCAGCTTTTGACACCATAGACCATGCCATCCTCTTTAATCGACTCCAGCAGGAGGTTGGCATCACCGACACCGCCTTGTCCTGGTTCAAGTCTTACCTCAGCAATAGAACCTACGCCGTCCACATAGCAGACAGCTCCTCCAGACAAGCCAACCTCACCTGTGGGGTCCCTCAGGGCTCCATCCTCGGTCCCATCTTGTTCTCCCTCTACATGCTCCCCCTCTGTCTAATCCCTCAACGCTACCAGATCTCATTCCACTGCTATGCGGACGACACCCAGCTTTACTTATCAATCAACACTGACGACCCCGCCGATCTGATGCGCCTGATGGACTGCCTCCACGATGTGAAGGAGTGGATGGCCCAGAACTTCCTACAGCTGAATGAGAGCAAGGGGGAAATCCTCCTCATCGGCAACACCACCGCCATCACTCAGCTCAGCACCAACATGGGAAGCCTGTCCACCCTTGTCAGACCACATGTCAAGAACCTCGGTGTCATCTTTGACTTCGAGCTCAACCTTAACCGTTGTGTGCTGTGAGCTCCGTTGTGAAGTCATGTTTCTACCAACTACGTATCATAGCCAAGATCAAGTCCTTCCTCACCCCCAGTGACCTGAGGAGGGTCGTCCTCATGCTAATTTCATCTAGGCTCGACTACTGCAACTCACTCTATGCTGGACTTCCTGATAAGACCATCTACCGCCTGCAGCTAGTCCAAAATGCCGCTGCCAGGCTGGTGTCAGGCACTAAAATGAGGGACCACATCTCCCCTGTCCTCATCTCCCTTCACTGGCTCCCAGTAAAGAAGAGAGTGAAGTTCAAGATCTGCACCTTTGTCTACAAAGCTCTCAACAGTCTCGCCCCACCCTACATCAAGGACCTCCTGGACCTGTCTTCCACCTCAAGGCCCAGACTCAGGTCCGACGCCCAACTCAGCCTGAGGGTCCCCCGCACCAACCTCAAGAGGAAGGGTGACCGTGCCTTTGCGGTGATAGCACCGACCCTGTGGAACGCGCTCCCTTCCGCCATCAAGTCTGCCCCCACTCTGGACTCCTTTAGAGCCAAGTTAAAAACCCACCTCTTCATCAATGATGTTCCCTAAGTCTACTCCCTATTTGTTGTAAATTGTATCCCTTGAGATGTTCGTTTAAGTAGTCTGTGTCTGTTTGCTTTCTGTGTTCCTTGTCCTTGTCCTTGTCTTTATCTGTTCCTTTACCCGGGCTGCGCCCCGGGCCGATGTAAAAGTTGGATGGGGGGTGCATTATAAATAAAATTAACAATTAACAATTAACAATTAACCTAGGACAGCAGCTGGTGAAAGAGGGAACAAGTTGGCAACCTAACAAATGTTCTGACCTTTATTATGAAAATGTTAAATGTGTGTAAATGACCCTATTACATCGCCTGAAAGGAACACACACACACACGCACACACATGCACCCATGCGCACACACACGCCCACCCACGTACACACATGCACCCATGCGCGCACACACACACACACACACACACACACACACACACATATGCACACACATGCACCCATGCACAGAAACACACACACACACACACACACACACACACACACACACACACACACAGGGCATGGCCCAGATATAATTCCAACATTGAGCCTTGAATAGCTTCCAAGACTTTTTTTTATTTTAGACATACAACGGCTCATTTAAGTGCTGGGACATCGTCCTTCTCTACAGAGCTGAAATGAAGAGGTTTAGTTTCAGGTGTAAAAGATATTACTCTTGGTAGTAAAACCCCTGTTCATGAAATACTCATAAAGGATGTTGTTTCTAAAATCTTCTTGATTATGAATGGTCAAGAAATACTTGATCCGGATCCGATTCAATGATGGTCCGAATTCTTCCAAATTCATGAGCTCTCTCTCTGCTTATATCCCTTTTCATACCTCAAATGACACTGCACACATTTCTAATCTGATTGGTCTAGTTGGGTTTTTGTTTTAGTTTGAATAATGCATAATGTTTTAGTTCTTATATAAATCCTTATTATGGTTCCCTGGCCTCTCAATCTAAACACACAGCTGGTCTCATCCTGGTTCACTTAATGAACTTTCTTTCTGCCTGTCTCATGCCTTTAGGCCTAAACATGAAACATACACATGAGAGTTAGGATAAAAATATATACTACAAGGACAACTATGTTCAGTCAATACAGTACACCAGTGTTTTGAACATGGATCTGAACAATACCTTCAAGATGACGCTGATATCTGCGGCCCATTTTCATGTCTGTCTCACACATAGGGCTTTCACACCGGCAAAGAACCGTGCCGGTTCGCGTTCGGAAACCTCCGAACGTTGGTGCTGTCTGGCGAACCAGCCCGCGTTCATACCAGTGTAACCAGAACCATCCTCGTCATCAACGCTGGGTGATGAAGGGGCGGGATAAACAAACATTTCACAACTAGATGGCAGCTACTTCACTGGAAAAGAGGATAATATCTTCCACTACAGTATCTGAAATAAACACAATTTTCTGTGAAACAAAACAAAAGACACTTTCTATATGCGTTCTTTTACTAATCAGCTGCTCCATTACTGGAATAGAAATGGCTTACGAAATTCGCGTTCGCGCATGTCCGCGTGCGTGGTTGTGTGTTTGCTGAGCATGTGAGGAAGATAGAGAGAATAATGACACTTTTGATATTGTTTTGATCACTAATGATTAGATTTAGATTAGATTACATTTTGTCTACTTCCTTCTTGCTGGTCTCTGCAGCCTGGAATATGACACACCCACTGACAACGTGACTGTTCTACGTTTTGGTTCCCACTTGAGAACCACTATTTTTTGGTTCCCGCTGTGAACCAACTTTTCAGGCTCCGAACCAATTGAGCTTCGGTCTGAACGCGCCGGCCGGTTCCAGACTTGGTTCGCGAACGCGGTTGTCGGTGTGAAAACCCTAACAGGGATTTCATGTCTGTCTCACACAGGGTTTTCATGTCTGTCTCACACAGGGTTTTCATGTCTGTCTCACACAGGGTTTTCATGTCTGTCTCACACAGGGTTTTCATGTCTGTCTCACACAGGGTTTTCATGTCTGTCTCACACAGGGTTTTCATGTCTGTCTCACACAGGGTTTTCATGTCTGTCTCACACAGGGTTGACTGACGGGGGTGACTGACTGGAAGTCAGAAGACGATAGATGGGTTAATCCTTAACTATGAAAGTGTGTTATTATTACCTGGTTATGGTTAATCATAACCCCCCCCTCGACCCTCTTTTCCGATTTCAATGTATGACACATCATTTGAAAGCTTACAATCTGTAAACAACAGAAACATGACTTGGGCAATTGGTTTATCCTTTGACCAGCTGGTGTCACATGTATTTAATGACGTCTGATGAACGTATTCCAGCAGCCACATGCAGACACGTTCAACACTGTCACCAGTAGATGGCGCTCTACAGCAACGAACTTCAATCAGTGTCAGAGAGGGACATGAAATAACAAACACACATTCAATACATCAGGTTATCAATACATCAGATTATCAATACATCAGGTTAATGATACATCCGGTTATTGATACATCAGATTATCAATAGATCAGGTTATTCACATCAGGTTATTGATACATCAGATTATCAATACATCAGATTATTGATACATCAGGTTATTGATACATCAGATTATCAATACATCAGATTATTGATACATCAGGTTATCAATACATCAGGTTATCGATACATCAGGTTATTGATACATCAGGTTATCAATACATCAGGTTATTGATACATCAGGTTATTGATACATCAGGTTATCAGGGTTACAAAAGGAACCGAACACATCTCCGGGTTTGATCTGCAAAACGGTATCTGGACCGTAGACACACCGAGAGAGAGAGCCCTGGGCTGGCACTTCTAATATCTAAGATATACACCGTCGTTTTTTTTAGGGGGGGGGGGGGCAGACAAACACAACAGATCAATAAACGGTCCGCAGAGAGATTTCCAGTCAGTCAACATGAGCAGTCGCATCTCTCAACGCTCCTGCTGCTGCTTCGACAACAATGCAACGGCGAGGATTATTCCACACTTTCTCCTGTTCCTTCTGTGGATTACGGATTCATACATTAAATCACCACAGAACTTACATCTTATGGAGAAGGAGACAAACTTTATTGGAAAAAATGAGACCCATAGCAACTTTTATCTCCACGCCGCAAAGAAGTATTTAAACTTCGGAGCGGCAACTATTCACACGACGCTGACTGCTGACCTGACGCGGAAGAACAAGCCCCCGGCAGGTAGAATGGACCGAAGGACCATGATCTGTCTCTATCTACTTCTCTCGGGAGACATTCAGCTGAATCCCGGTCCAGTTACAACCAGGCAGGCTACACGTTTGGCCAGAGAGCAGCTGTGCCTTTCCCAGGCAACTGTTGCTAGCGACGCCATTGTCGTCAAACCGGCACCAGCAGCGGACTTCCTGGATTCAGACGAGGCTATCAAAACAAAGGGTAGCTATGCTAACAACATTAGCCCCCCACCTAGCTTCCACCAGCTATCCAGTGAACACAGAGGCGTCACCACCACCACCGCCGCCTCGGACGAGACCGAGGACCCCCAGCCCCCTCACACAACCCCCATTGATGTCCCATCTCCAACCACCGAGACCTGGGGAGACTACGGCTACTTCCCGGCCTTCAATGCAGTTTTCATGGCTCGTTTCACCGAGTCCTGGAGGCAGCTTACGGCCGGTATAAACACCACCAACGACGTCCCCCTCCCCCACCCGGCGACGACCCCCCCTCCCCCCTCCCTCCCCCACCCGGCGACGACCCCCCCTCCTCCACCCGGAGACTCTCTACCGAAACCGTTGAACAATGGGCAACCCACCCCATCCCCCAATCCTCAACTTGACGATGACCTGAATGGAGACTATTTCCAAGTCAAGGACATGAACACTCTTTTTGGACACAGCAGTAAGGGCCTGCATATTGTTCACCTTAATGTGAACAGTCTTGTGCCTAAACTGGACCAAATCAGAGAAATGTTCCATGACAGCAAGGTTCACATTTTGAGCTTCTCTGAGACCAAGTTTGATGAATCAATCAAAGACCCAGAGATTGAAATAGTAAACTACTCAGTCATCAGAAACGACAGGAACAGGTATGGGGGTGGTGTCTGCATGTACATTCACAACGATATTATCTTTAACACCCGGTATGACCTGAATCGTGACAAATTAGAATCTGTTTGGGTTGAAATTATCTTTAACAAAGCAAAACCGGTGCTGGTTGGTACTATCTACAGACCTCCCGATCAGAATGATTTCTATGATATTCTTGAGGGGTGCTTGGATGACGTTGACTGTGTGGAAAAGATTCTTATTGGGGATTGGAACACGGACATGCTCAGAAATGAAGCATCCGGCTTCAAATCCTTCACTAGGTTTTCTGAATTACACGGTCTCCGCCAACAAATTACCAAACCCACTAGGGTGTGTATTTCTACTCAAACCACCATAGATCTCATTCTAACATCGGATGAGTCCAAAATCTCCAAGAGTGGGGTTATTGTATGTGGGCTAAGTGATCATTACATGATCTTTTGCACTCATAAAAAGCATAAACCTGGCGGTCATAAAAGGCTGGCGGTCATAAAACTGTAACCACTAGATCCCTTAAATCCTATTCTAGTGAGGCCTTAAACCATAAACTGGAGAATCAAGACTGGTTAGATGAACTAAAAAGCACACAGGTTGAGGAGGCATGGCTAGGTTTCAAAACCAAATTCCTAAATATTATTGACAGTATAGCCCCCATGAGAACCACCAGGGTTAAAGCCCGATCGGAACCATGGATGAATTCGGACATTCTAAATGCTATGAAAGTCAGAGACCTAAAATGCTCTGAAGTTCAAAAATGCAAATCAAAATTAGTGAAACACTTAAACGAAGATCTCAAAACCCACTTTGAGAAAATTAAAAAACAATGCAACAAACTATGCAATCAGGTAATTACCATGACCAAATCTGCTAAGAAAAAATACCTCGATAACAAAATCGAAGAAAACTTAAACAAACCACGTGACCTTTGGAAGCTACTTAATAGCCAACTAGGTTGCAGTCAAAAACTCAAAACCAGGTCTACAAACATCAGCATAAAATCTGGAGATTCTCTCTTTACAGACAAGCTGGATGTGGCTAAGTGCTTAAACACTTTCTTTACAACCATAGCCACTAAATTAGTTAACAATCTACCACCCCACTCAGGGCGTTATGGTGTAGAGCACATCCGTGCGTTCTACAATAAACTGGGTGTACGCAAAGATGATTTTAAACTCTCCATGGTGTCAAACGATGAGGTGTTTAAAAAACTGGGCGCTCTACACTCAGAAAAGGCCACGGGCCATGACAATATTCCAGCCAGATTTCTAAAAGACTCAGCTGCCTCCCTTACCCCAATCATCACCCACATAATAAACCTCTCCATCAAACAGGGACACGTCCCCCTTGACTTTAAAATAGCAAGGGTAACCCCACTGTATAAAAAAGGAAGCAAATTAGACCCAGGCAACTACCGACCTGTTTCTATTCTTAATTCCATCTCGAAACTTATGGAAAAAATAGTTTATGAACAGGTTGATAGGTACCTTACCGAAAAAAATCTGATGTATGAATTTCAATCAGGATTCAGAACATCCCATTCCACTGACACATGCCTTCTCTATTTGAACGACCACATCAACCATGAGGTGGACTCGGGCAAGTACTGCGGCATGGTCATGCTGGACCTCCAGAAGGCCTTCGACACAGTAGATCACCACATATTGTTAGATAAACTGAAAGCAATTGGGTTCGATAGAACATCGGTGAGCTGGATGCAATCCTACTTAGAGGGGAGGGAACAGGTGGTTAGTGTGAACGGAACACTGTCCCCCCCCCTCCCAGTGACCTGCGGCGTTCCACAAGGAAGCATATTGGGACCCTTACTGTTCCTAATATATGTGAATGACATGTCATCAGCATGTGATTGCAATTTGTTCCTGTTCGCGGATGACTCGGCTCTGCTGGTCTCTGACAGGGACATATTGCAGGTGGAAAAAGCGCTAAGCACTGAACTGAGTAGAATCTGCATCTGGCTAGCTGACAATAAACTATCAATACACCTAGGTAAAACTGAAACCATCCTATACGGATCCCCATCTAAACTCAGAAAGGCTGTATATTTCAAAATAAAAGTGGGTAACATTAATATCACAAGAAAAGAGGATATTACATACCTGGGCTCCATCTTAGAGGCAAATCTTTCCGGAGATAAAATGGCAGCAAAAGTAATCAAAAAAGTGAACCATAGAACTAGATTCTTGTACAGGATATCCTCACTTGTCAGTAAAAACACACTGAGGACCCTATCAGGAGCTCTCATTCAATGTCACTTCGACTATGCCGTAACATCATGGTACTATAGAACCACAAAGGCCCATAAAACAAGACTCCAGACAGCCCAAAATAAACTGGTTAGGCTTCTGCTAGGCCTCAACCCTAGGACACATCTAACCGCTGCTCATTTTTTGAGCCTTGATTGGCTACGAGTAGTTGACAGAGTGCAGCAGCTTGCACTGGGCCTGGTCTTCAAGATACGCTACACCACAAAGACACCCAAGTACCTGTCAACATACTTCCAAAAAGTGAACAACGTCCACACATACAATACCAGAGGAAGCTCCACGAACCACGTTCAACCGCGTTGCACCACAAACAAGGGGTTAAACTCATTTGCAAACTATGCAGTAAAAATGTGGAACGCCCTTCCTATAATCTTAAAGGAGTGCAAAACACTGCCCACCTTCAAAACCACTCTCAAAAAACATTTACAGGAGGCTGCAATCCGTAACTGGACCCTCTAAATCAAAAATCAGATTAAAAGACCCGAACTACCCACTGTACATACTTTGTGTTTTGTCCCCCGCCCCCACCTGTGGTGTATGTCCCCACCAGTCCTACCCGCTGTACATACCTTATGTTTTGTTGTATTGTTCTTCCCATGATGGATGTATGTTTATCTTGTAGATAGTACTAGTTATTTGTCTGTATTATCTTGTAGATAGTACTAGTTTTTTTTGTCTGTCTTACATGTAACGATGAATTGAGAATCAAGGACCCCAATTGAAATAAGCCAGTGGCTTTCTGGGGTTTTTATCCTGTTAGTTGACCTTGTATGTAATATGTACTTTCATCTACCTACTTCTGCAAATCTTCTAATAAAGTTTTCAATCAATCAATCAATCAATCAATAATAGTCATGTGCAGAAACATCTGTCCATATCTTTTTGTTGAAAAGAATCTTTCTTGTTTAGAAACAGAAAACATCAAAACACAGACATGCATGATAGAAGCCTCTCCGTGGTAGAGGCAAGCAGCCATACTTTGATTAGAGTCAGTTTGTGGATAAATGTCCATATATTCTGACAGATTACATCTCCATGGTAACGCGGAGTAACATCAAGTAAGTAACGAGGTAACATCAACAGATGATAAGGAAGTGGTGGGCGTGGTCTCAGGGGGGCACAGGAAGTGTTCAGGGCATGGTGACATCACATCCTCTCTCCTCCGATAAACATTTTAAACATTTATTTAATCACAACAGCCACATGCAGACACGTTCAACACTGTCACCAGTAGATGGCGCTCTACAGCAACGAACTTCAATCGATGTCAGAGAGGGACATGAAATAACAAGCAGACACAGTTAACTGTATAATTCTCAGCATTTTATTGTACAAAGTACCAGACTCCACTGTTACCAAGACAAACTAATTTCTAGAAAGAAAAACTGAAGCTTCGCTTTCATGATAATCACACAGATTTCAACATGTTTGATGATGTTTCTGTTGGCAGATCACGTTTTTCATGATCTTTTGAATCTTTTAGAATGATAGTATTAGAGCTGGGGTTTTTGTGGTAGCCTAATTTAGGAATAATGGGATCCAGGATTCAAGTTAACCATTTATTCAAGGACGGTAATGTAACAACGTGATACTCTGGTCACTTGCTAGCCTAATCTGGTACCCAAGCTATTCAACAGGTAACTCAAGCCCAACACTTATGGTGGTACCCTACTGGCGTGGGGTGGTACTACAGGTAGTCTAACACAGGATATCACAGTTTTCAAAGCAAAAATAAAGAAATATTGAAGTATTCAAAAGTAATTCAGTGAAATTAAATGAATAATAATTAAGAAAAAGAGTACTAAAAGATAGAACTGTTATAATATTATAATGTATGAATATTGTAAAAATACAAATGACAAATTCATGTTTATATGAATAAAAATAAGGAAATATTAAGAAGCTGTATGTTAGATTTGTATATTTGCCAGTATAATGCATATTTATTTATATATTTTTAAACTGTTTCACAATAGTGGAGGGGGGGCTGCGAAAGCCTGATTGAAAGTCATTGAAGAGATAATTTAGAAATAACTGCTTTGTTGGTGGGCAACCATTTCAATAATTTTTCCTGTACAGGGAAGGTTTGATATGGGTCTGTAGTTGTTCAGTACAAATGGGTCTAGGCCGTTCTGTTTTAGTAGAGGCTTGATAACTGCAGTTTTCAGGGCTTTAGGGAAGATTCCTGATGAAAGGGAAGTGTTGATTATTTGTATTAGTTCGCCTGCCAAGCAGCTAAATATGTTTTTTTAAAAGCTGTCCATGAAACTATTAACTAATAAATTAAAATAAGCAATGGAACAAGACATCTCAGTCTTCCAGCTGAAACGTTAGGATTTATTGCAAACATCAACATACCAGTATTCAGTCACACTCGGCTTCTAAACACCAAGGCCACATCTGGGTGGAAGGGGCGGTGACCACATGACGCAGGAGGGGACAAGGACATCTCAACTCCTACGACCTCGATTCCTCCTTCACTCTCCAGGAGGGAGAGGAGGGGAGGAGAGGAGGAGGGGAGGAAGGGGGGAGAGGAAGTGAAGAGAAGAAGGGAGGAGAGGAAGGGGGGAGAGGAAGGGAAGAGAGGAAGGGAAGAGAGGAAGGGAGGAGAGGAAGGGAAGAGAGGAAGGGAGGAGAGGAAGGGGGAGAGGAATGGAGGAGGGGAAGTGAAGAGAGGAAGGGAGGAGAGGAAGAGAGGAAGGGAGGAGGGAGAGGAAGGGAGGAGATGAGAGGAAGGGGGGAGAGGAAGGGAGGAGGGGAAGGGAAGAGAGGAGGGGGGAGGAAGGAGGGAGAGGAAGGGAGGGTAGGAGAGGATGGGAAAAATTGAGAGAAAAGAATCAAGAAAAGGCTCATGTTGTGACACAACCTTCTCCCTGATCTGATCAACAAGTAAATATCCATACAGTATATGATGGTGCAGCCAGCCTTCTTCTTTAGGGCTTCTGTCTCCTTTAAACACCTCCCACACTGGGAGCAGTCGTGTTAACTAGTGTATGTGTTCTCTGATGTTTCTTTAGGGATCCTGCCAGACTGAAACTCTTCCCACACTGGGAGCAGCAGAATGGCTTCTCTCCTGTGTGTATTCTCTGGTGTGTCTTTAGGTTTCCTGCCTCACTGAAACTCTGCCCACACTGGGAGCAGCAGAATGGCTTCTCTCCTGTGTGTATTCTCTTATGGCTCTTTAGGTGTCCTGCCCGACTGAAACTCTGCCCACACTGGGAGCAGCAGAATGGCTTCTCTCCTGTGTGTATTCTCTGGTGTGTCTTTAGGGATCCTGCCTCATTGAAACTCTGCCCACACAGGGAGCAGCAGAATGGCTTCTCTCCTGTGTGTATTCTCTGGTGACTCTTTAAGTTTCCTGCCTCATAAAAACTCTTCCCACACTGGGAGCAGCAGAATGGCTTGTCTCCTGTGTGTATTCTCTGATGTTTCTTTAGGGATCCTGCCTCATTGAAACTCTTCCCACACTGGGAGCAGCTGAATGGCTTCTCTCCTGTGTGTATTCTCTGATGTCTCTTTAAGTGTCCTGCCCGACTGAAACTCTGCCCACACTGGGAGCAGCAGAATGGCTTCTCTCCTGTGTGTATTCTCTGGTGTCTCTTTAGGTCTCCTGCATGCTTGAAACTCTTGCCACACTGGGAGCAACAGAATGGCTTCTCTCCTGTGTGTATTCTCTGGTGTCTCTTTAGGGATCTTGCATGATTGAAACTCTTGCCACACTGGGAGCAGTGGTGTGTTTTCTCTCCTGAGTGTCTGTGTTGTTTATGGTTTCCTGATGTGGTGGAGCTGGGCTCGCTGTCTGAACCTGTGTTGGAGCTCCGCTCATCTGTAAGAATATGAACATATACAGGGTTACAAACACATTTTGTGCAAAACATTGAGCAAAGTTGTCAAAAAGAAGAATATTATTTTAAATAGATAGAACTATAGTT
This sequence comes from Nansenia antarctica, assembly GCF_963989245.1. Lineage (NCBI taxonomy): Eukaryota > Metazoa > Chordata > Actinopteri > Argentiniformes > Microstomatidae > Nansenia > Nansenia antarctica. The sequence continues at coordinate 825,545 of NC_137684.1, forward strand.
TATACTGCAAAACATGATGGTGTCTCTCTGGTTTCTCAAATATATTGTTAAAGAAAAGGTGTAATAACATAAAATAATATAAACATGCCTGTGTACGTCATATACGTGTGAGTTTGTCCAACATAATACAAGGGTCAAAGGGTCAAATTGTATGACCAAGTGGATTGGGGGAGTAACACAATGGTTAACCCATGTAAACCGGGGGCACTGTTGCGTTGTTCTACCTTTCAAGCCGGGAAAGCGGATACGTCATTTTGTAGTATGTGTATTTTTTCCACATTCTTCTGGTCTCTTGGCCAATGGAATGCATCAAGATATACACGTGGGAGTATCTACACACGTGCAGATTATTTTAAAAAATCACAATATCTTGGCAACAGCGGAGAAGTTTCTGAAGTTAGTTCTGAAGGGAGTGATATTGATGATGAGCTGCAACGTTTGCAAGAAAAGCGCTATACAAATAAAAGTTATTACTATTATTATTATGACAATGTTATAACTGATTCTTCCTCCCCTTTAATAATACCAATGGGTATTGTATTTTATATCGTTGGAAAGCCTTATTAGTCACCTTTACAACGAGGTACAACTTGTAAGGACCATGCATTCGTGGAATGAGTAACACAGCTAAACGTGTTGGGTAGCGGGCCAACATTTCTTGCCAAAATCCCCTGCAATATTCTTCTGTTGGTATTCACTCTCGTTTTGAGCTTCAAGTGCTGGCAGGTGTATGTCAGTCACAGGTGGGATTTATAAAAGCTGTGCGCACCTCTAGGCTACGCACACTGTGATCCATGCGTACGCATAGAAACTCGAGAAATGTCAACTGCGACTCCGCTGGCAGAAGGATGAAACAGGAGAAACGCTTTGAAATGGATACAATTTCCACCAACATAAATCGAAATATTACCTCACATATTATGTGAGTGCACACAAAGAATATACGTGCACACTGCACATATCTTATTCTCCCTCGTCCTTTACCCATCACAATGTAAGCTAAATATATCTTTGTTCGTATATAGATATTCATGCAAATATATTAACTTTTTATATTAATATTCATTGCACATAGCGCAAGGCTGGACAAGTTGAGCACCGTTCCTGATTCACTGTTCCCGAGTGCTCAGTGGGTAACGTCCCGATAAGTCCAATGATCGCAATATCCATACATTGAAGAACATGAACAAGCCCACTAGACAATTGACTATCATCCCCAAGCACACCCCATCTATACGGACTACGAACATTTTAAGCGCACAGACACTTTATTACTGAGCTATCTATTATTACTAATTGCATCACCAGTGTATCTTGTCTTACTTAATCTGTAATTATTAAACAATACTTGGATGTTATGACATGTATTATCATGAATAGTAAGGTGAACAGTAGGACGAATCACGTTTAAACTGACTCCGTTGTTGAAGCAGTCTGGAACATAGATATTATATAGACGAGAGAAGAGAGTTTCGTCGTACGCAAAGCAAGAACATTTGGATTCTGATTTATAAAAGGCGTACCGCACGCGCACGCACGCAAGTGGAATTTGCGGGCCACTCTTCCCACACCTGCTTCCCTTTATCCCAATCAACCCTAATTAAATGTTGCGCACGGGAACGAGCGTCTCGCCCCACCCTTTTTAACACCCATGCTTTGCCTATTATTGGTCAGTGAAATGCCCGTCAGAAGGCGAAAAAGAATTCACCCACTCAATTTCTGCGCAGTAGTTCCGCTTAACGAACACATGAAACTCTCGTAGCCTATAATATCTATGTTCCAGACTGTATCGACAACGTGTTCACCTTATTATTTATGATAATACATTTCATAACATTCAAGTATTGTTTAATAATTACAGATTCAATTAAATATGATTCCCGATTAAACTGTACAACATATCTCCCTTTGTATTTATTATGTTAAATCATGTTTTTTCTTTTAGATTAGATTCAATCTTATTGACAAGTACCAAGGTTGTCACAAGGAAATGCAGTTCGTCATCTAACCTGCATTGTAGAAAAGCCAAGCATGTTTCAAGTTTATTGTTACGTTACATTAAGAGAGTAAAATTCGTAGGCTTCGGTTCCTGACATGGCAGCACAAGACATAAGGCAATAGGCATAATACAAGATAAAGGTGACAATATTACAACTAAGACAGGATACACTAGTGATGCAACTAGTAGCAGTGGCGGCTGGTGCTAAACATTTTGGGTGGGGCACAGGTTATGGGGGCATGCTCCACGGGGAAGAATATCAACTTTAAAATCTGGATTTACAGTCGATTTTAGCATGAGAATAGCTCTACCCCCCTGTACAGACCTCGCCATCCCCTCTACCCCCCTGTACAGACCTCTTCATCCCCTCTACCCACCTCTACAGACCTCTTCATCCCCTCTACCCCCCTGTACAGACCTCTTCATCCCCTCTACCCACCTCTACAGACCTCTTCATCACCTCTACCCACCTCTACATCTCCTCTACCCACCTCTACAGACCTCTCCATCCCCTCTACCCCCTGTACAGACCTCTCCATCCCCTCTACCCCCCTGTACATACCTCCTCATCCCCCCTACCCCCCTGTACAGACCTCTTCATCCCCTCTACCCCCCTGTACATACCTCCTCATCCCCCCTACCCCCCTGTACAGACCTCTTCATCCCCTCTACCCCCCTGTACATACCTCCTCATCCCCCCTACCCCCCTGTACAGACCTCTCCATCCCCTCTACCCCCCCTGTACAGACCTCTTCATCCCCTCTACCCCCCTGTACAGACCTCTTCATCCCCTCTACCCCCCTGTACATACCTCCTCATCCCCCCTACCCCCCTGTACAGACCTCTCCATCCCCTCTACCCCCCTGTACAGACCTCTTCATCCCCTCTACCCCCCTGTACAGACCTCTTCATCCCCTCTACCCCCCTGTACAGACCTCTTCATCCCCCCTACCCACCTCTACAGACCTCTTCATCCCCCCTACCCACCTCTACAGACCTCTTCATCCCCCCTACCCACCTCTACATACCTCCTCATCCCCCCTACCCCCCTGTACAGACCTCTCCATCCCCTCTACCCCCCCTGTACAGACCTCTCCATCCCCTCTACCCCCCTGTACAGACCTCTTCATCCCCTCTACCCCCCTGTACAGACCTCTGTATCCCCTCTACCCCCCTGTACAGACCTCTTCATCCCCCCTACCCCCCTGTACAGACCTCTTCATCCCCTCTAGTGAGTGTGTGAGTGTGAGTGTGTGTGTGTGTGTGTGTGTGTGTGTGTGTGTGTGTGTGTGTGTGTGCGTGTGTGCGTGTGTGTGTGTGTGTGTGTGTGTGTGTGTGTGTGTGCGTGTGCTGAATACATAAACAAACAAGCTAAAAGACGACAATAGAAAACGTACCATGCTGACGATATTACTAAATGTTTGAAGTAGCTTTTATCTTAGCTGACTCTCTTACCTTCAGGTCGAGTTTGTGTATTCTGGCTTCGCAAAACACCAACAGTAGCAGCCTAACAGCCGCGGAGATTGCGCGGAGATTGCGCGGAGATTGCGACCACAAACGAAGTTTGACTTCGGTAATAGGTCCAGTTGTAATATCCTCAAGCAGGGGAGGCTGGCTCCCCACCAAAGGGAGAAGAGAGATATTTTTTTTCTATGACTTCTAGACAGTGTTGCTTCTGAATATCATAGTCCAATCAGCTAGTGTTCTGTGGCGTATATCATAGTCCAATCAGCTAGTGTTCTGTGGAGTATGTTCCAATCAGCTTCAAGTCCCGCCCCTTTCGGTGCATGTCCCAAAACCCCATAGACAATTGACCGAATGGCCTGAAGTTACCAAAATAGATTTTACATGCAAGTCTACGAGAACAGCCTAGTGCAACTTCGAGTAGACTGAAAGTTGCCCCGAAAGGGGCGGGACTTGAAGCTGATTGGAACATACTCCACAGAACACTAGCTGATTGGACTATGATATACTCCACAGAACACTAGCTGATTGGACTATGATATTCAGAAGCAACACTGTCTAGAAGTCATAGAAAAAAAATCTCTCTCTTCTCCCTTTGGTGGGGCATTGCCCAATTGCACCTAATGAACCAGCCTCCCCTGACTAGTAGTAATAGATAGTTCAGTAATCTGTGCGCTTAAAGTTTTCGTAGTCCGTATACATAGGGATGGGGTGTAGGCCTACTTGGGGATGATAGTTGTCTACAGTGGGCCTGTTCATGTTCTTCACTGTATGGATATTGTAATCATTGGACTCGGGAACGTTACCCTTATGAAGACGTACATTACTGTGAAGTCAATGCGGACGGTGGTCAACCTCGCGCTACGTGCAATGAATATTTATGTAAAAAGTAAATATATTTGTATGAATATCAATATGATATGTACAGTAAAGATATATGTATATAGTGTGATGCGTACAGGACAAGGACGAATAAGATCAGTGTGCACGTATCCTTTGTGTGTACTCCTTCATAATACGTGAGAGGCAATATTTCTTATGTCGGTGGAAATGGTATCCATTTCAAAGCGTTTCTCCTCTTTCATCCTTCTGCTAGCGGAGTCACAGTTGCTCATTTCTCCAGTTACTATGCGTACGCATGGGTCCCAGTGTGCTTAGAGGTGCGCACAGTTTCACGCCAAGTTCCTTTTTTATAAATCCCAAATTTGCGGGAGGATTTACGTACGCATGTACGTACGCAAGTCACAGAATCAATCAATCAGATTCTAACCTCTCCATCATGGGCAAGACCAAAAAGTTGTATAAGGACGTCAGGGACAAGATTGTAGACCTGCACAAGGCTGGAATGGGCTACAAGACCATCAGCAAGCAGCTTGTTGAGAAGGAGACAACTGTTGTGCGATTATTTGAAAATGACAGAAAGACAAAATAACCATCAATCGCCCTCGGTCTGGGGCGACGATCATGAAATGCATCTGCGTTTCCTTGTCTTAGTACTTCTCAATGACAATAAGGTTGAATCTAATCTAATCTAAAAGAGAAATGATTTAGTATAATAACTACAAAGCGAGGAATCTGTTTTTGCAAAAAAAAACTCTCAAATGTTGTAGTTTAATCGGGAATCATATTTAATTGGATCTGTAATTATTATACATATTATACCAATACGTGGATGTTATGATATTATCATAAATAATAAGGTAAACAGTAGGACGAATCACGTTTAAACTGATTCCGTTGTCGATGCAGTCTGGAACATGTTATATATGTTGTTATATATGGTCTGGTTCGTTGCGCGGAAATTGACTGATTGGGTGAAAAGTATTTTTTTTCTGCGTTCTGTCGGGCGTTTGACTGACCATTTATATGCAACGTTTGCAGGAAAAGTGCTATAGAAATAAAAAGTTATTATTATTATAGGCAACCATGGGCGTCAAAAAGGGTGGGACAAGACGCTCGTTCACGTGTGCAACAGAGTTGATTGGAAGCAGGCGTGGAACTTGCAAATTCCACTGGCGTGCGCACCGTTTTATAAATCCGAATGTTGGTGACGGAAATGTTCTTGCTTTGCAAAGGTGCGTAGGTACGCAAAGCGTAGGTAAGCAACGCTTTATAAATGAGGCCCCAGACCTCAACCCAATCGAACACTTGTGGGATCAGCTTGGGTGTGCTGTACGTGCCAGAGTGACCAACGCAACCATGTCGGCTGACTTGCGGCAAATCCTGGTTGAGGAATGGGATGCCGTCCCACAGCAGTGTGTGACCAGGCTGGTGACCAGCATGAGGAGGAGGTGCCAAGCTGTTGTGACTGCGTATGGATCTTCCACACGTTACTGAGGTCCCTGACAGTGTAAAATGAATAAAGTGTAAAAATGGCCAATATGTGTTGTTTTTCCTTATTACTGTGGGAGAGTGCAATCATCCAATCCACCAAGCAACTCAAAACGAGAGTGAATACCAACAGAAGAATATAGGGGATTTTGGCAAATATGTTTGGGCCGCTACCCACATGTTTAGCTGTGTTGTTCATTCCATGAATGCATGATCCCTACAAGTTGTACCTCGTTGTACAGGTGACTAATCAGGCTTTCCAACGATATAAAATAAGTTAAATAACCAATTGGTATTATTAAAGGGGAGGATTAATCAACCAAAATAATGTTTCCGAACTTTTTTTGAGGGGTTTATATATGTTAAGGTACATGTGGGAATACGGTACATGTGGGAAAACTAGGGTTAGGGCTAGGGTGCTACGGTTAGGGTTAGGATTAGGGGTAGGGTTAGACATGCTAGCATGTACCAAGTCGACGTAGCACCTAACCCTAACCCTAGTTTTCCCACATGTATGGTATTCCCACATGCACCGTAACATATATACATATAGTACATATACATATTAAAGTACAATTCAATAATATTTCAACAATATTGTAGATTTTCACTTTGAAGTGGAGAGATTATAAGTACTAATACATGTTATTTTCTCATGTAAAATAAGGGCTGCATTTAAATGTAAAGATACATAGAGCTTTTGAAAAATGTGCATCTTCAAATAAAGTGCTTAATTTTTGAAAAATAAATTAAAAAACGAAATATAAAGTGTAGCTTCAGTTTCCCTCTCTCTTCTGTTTTGCTAGCATGTCCTGGGTTAATATTTCGGTTTCCCTTGTGGCTGATGATGCTGACGTAGGTATCTGTAGGTACATAGGTGTACAGATAAAGGCTGTAAACCCCTTATGCATCACTGTGTGCTATACTCTCTGGTTAACTGGTCATCTCTCTATCCGCCGAACCCTTCACTGGTATATTTTCATTTACAAATCCCAAGGACCCAAGGACCTTGCGCACGGCAGCCCTAGCCCTCGTTTATTCAACTAGTGAATACTGCGCCCCAGTATGGTGTCGCAGTGCCCACACTGCAATTAAGTTGACCCTCCCTTTTGCCCATTACTGACCCCTCCCTGTCCCTAGCTCTTTAGCTGTCTAGTTTTAGGTTTTGTAGTTTTACTTTAGTTTTAGATTATCTTAGACTGTTTTAGACTAGTTTTAGTTTTAGACTATGTAGTTTTAGTTTAGTTTTAGACTATGTAGGCCAGGTTTTGTATTGTATTTGTTTGTGGTGGATGTTGTTGTATGCCTGTGAACAGGTCACACTTGAAAATGAGCCCTTGGGGCTCAATGTGTTTTTTACCTGTATAAATAAAGGTTACATAAAAAATAGGTACATCGGTATCTGCTTGATCTTTTCACAAAACTCTTATTTTTGTTTCCCCTCAAGGAAGGTTTCAGCTACCACTCATGCACTCCTTGACCGTCAGTAAATGTTTTATGTTGACGCAAAACGCAAGCAACTTTAAGGGAACATTCATTAGCACGTTGTTGAGTAGTGAATGAATGTGTTTGAATTCTGGTGGATCGATCATATTGGGCTCTGTATCGTGTATTTTCCTGAGATCCCTACACTGGCTACCAGTCTCTCACAGAAAATGGTCTTGGACCAAAATGCATATCAGATGTCCTCCCACCCTATATTCATATCAGATGTCCTCCCACCCTGTATTCATATCAGATCTCCTCCCTCCCTATATTCATGTCAGATCTCCTCCCTCCCTATATTCATATCAGATGTCCTCCCACCCTATATTCATATCAGATGTCCTCCCACCCTGTATTCATATCAGATCTCCTCCCTCCCTATATTCATGTCAGATCTCCTCCCTCCCTATATTCATATCAGATGTCCTCCCACCCTATATTCATATCCGATGTCCTCCCACCCTGTATTCATATCAGATGTCCTTCCACCCTATATTCATATCAGATGTCCTCCCACCCTGTATTCATATCAGATGTCCTACCACCCTGTATTCATATCAGATCTCCTCCCTCCCTATATTCATATCAGATCTCCTCCCACCCTATATTCCCTAAGGCCCCTAAGGTCAGCTGCTGTATGCTCCTGGAACAAACTCCCTGAAGAAATCAAACAGGCACAAACCCTGAACATATTTAAATCTAAGCTAAAAACCTTCATGTTTTGCAGCAGTTATGATTAAACACTTCTATCAATGTCTTTTATCTATGAACTATTGTCTTATTAAATGTTTTATCTATTTACCTCTTATATTTGCTTTAATTCAGTCGTTTTTATTTTCTTGCTATGCTCCTCTTGCTGTATTTTTAAATAATGGATGTAAAGCACTTTGAATTGCCCCTGTTGTATGAAATGTGCCATACAAATAAACTTGCCTTGCCACTGGCAGCATTGATTTTACAGCAGTGCAATGACCCTCACCACTATACAACAAAGACTTACCATCCGTGTCTTCAATCTCCACTTCTACTTCGACCTCTTCTTTCACCATCACACCCTTCTGCATTACAGCTGCACCTCCATCTTCTTCTTTCACCATCACTCTCTTCTCCTCCACTTCTTCTTTCACCATCACACCATGCTCCTCTACATCTTCTTCCTCCAGCTTCACTGCCACCATCTCTGGACCCCACTGTGTGATTTTCAGGGCTGGAGAACCACAGCCAGGTCCGGGGGACTCTGTGGACTCTGGTTCATACATGGTTACATGAGCTGAAGAGGACCTGCATCTAGAAACAGTGGAGGCACAAACAGTGCAGGGTCAATTGACAGCCAACCAGTTCAATTAAAGCCCATCTAGACTGAAAATGCAATAATCTATGGATTACTGATTGCATTTCTTTGTAATTAAAGGGTCTGGAAAGTAGACATTAAATGGTTCCAATTGTATTTTGTGTCCAAGAAAAAATTACAATAAACTTCTAGTTAGGCTCAACTTCCTGGTCAGACAGAGGGCTGTGTGGGCGTGGACTTTGCACGCTTGACTGCCCTTTAATTACCAACTGTTTAGCTGCTGCTGAAATGTGTAAATACTGAGCTAATACAATAACTTGGCTAAGATTATAGTTATGCACCTGGCAGTATAATTCATCATATCAATTCAATGACCACCATTAGCATACTGTACACCTGGCACCCTATGGTGAATTATCGAACACAATAGGCTACTTGTGGACAGGATTCACAGCATGTGTATGACTTACTGATCAGTTGTTCCACAATGGTGTTGTCCTCCTTTTCTAATTTGCTGCCGTATTTTCACAATATCCTCCATGTTTAGTTTCTTCCCACACTGGACGTAGCACTGGCGCATGTCGTCATCACGATAGCGCTCTTCGACCTCTTGACCTCTAGTCTTGACCGCTGAACTGGCGTTACTGTCACTATCCATGTCATTACTGTCACTATCCATGTCATTACTGTCACTATCCATGTCATTACTGTCACTATCCATGTCATTACTGTCACTATCCATGTCATTTGGTGCTTCAGAGAGTCGATGCCTCTCTTTAAGAGCATGTGCATCTTGCCCTGAGGCATTTGTGCTGAGCATCTCATCTTTGGCCTTTTGGTTTTTGATGTAGTGCCGTAAAAACATATCCCACGGTGTGTCATACTCTTCTTTAATGTTGGGAGAGTGATGGTTCCTACTGTGGGTGGGAGGTGGTGGTAGTGGTGGTGGCTGGAGCCTAATAAGATTGTCCTTCCGGTGGTTCTGTCCTTCTGTCTCTGCATCAGGGGACCCAAGGTGTGTCCTCTGGCTCTCTGACACTGAATAAGCAGAAGCCTCCATCATTGCCCAGATGGGGAGTTCGCAGTGCAGGGAATCCTACGAATGAAGATGATCAAAATATTAAAACAAGAGTGAAGAAATGTAATTTGTAATCATCAGAAGTGGAAAACAGTAGCCAAGCTACAGTTAGGTCCATATATTGGACTGTCAGAATTGTTGTTATTTAAGCTGTTTAGTAAAACATACAGATTTCAAAACTTACAGTTATAGAATGAATATGGCCTTACGTGCAGACTCAAATACCTCTTTAATTTGAGGGTATTAATATCCAAATTGGAGGAAGGGTGTAGAAATGACAGCTCTTTAATATGTAGCCCCCTCTTTTTCAAGAGACCAAAAGGAAAATACCCTACGCTTCGTGCTTTGAATTGCCGTATTACCCTACATGGAACCGTGGGAATTGTTTTGATAGCACATTTTGTTTAGGAATTACGGTAATGAGAACAATGTGTGTAAAATGCATGGCCGTTTTTATTAAGGCGTTTATTTTATATAAAACGATTTATGACAGTTTTATAGTGGTATTGACAAAAACCGTTGCTATTTTCAAAAGCCAGGGTTTACGGTACAACCGTCAAATCGCCCAACCCTAGTATCTGTGAGATCTACCCAGTGTTTCCTATATTCCTGATGCTGAGCTGCACTTTTCCCTCTTTGTGTATTCCGGTAAGCTGTCTCCAGTTAAAAGGTAGAAACCCATGCTACTTTACTGAGCTCTCTGGATTAATTCAGGACAGAAACCACGCTTGTCCTGAAGCCAGATGTACTGATAGACTATCCTTCAGCTCAGAAATAGATGTACTGCCATGATTATAAAGTCTAAATCAAGTTACTATTTAAACACCATCTCTGATTCTGGCGGTGATCCAACTACATATTGGAAAGCAGTTAAATCACAATAAATAGTTCCTCTCCCTGTCAACGTCATCAACTTTTATCCAAGTCTAACATCATATGGATACAGTGGCGGGCGGTGCATTTCACACCTAGGCCTTCAGTGATGTCCGACACATTCCTACCTGAATTATTCTACCTCTTAATACCATCGTTATGACGCCATGGCTCTAGAAACTAGACAGAAACACAGTATAACCGGGCGTTGCATCACCTTAACATAGTCAGACAAGTACAACAGAGTTATATTAATATTTCCGAAGCATTTTTAATCAATAAATCCGCATTTACAATGAAGAGTGTTAAACTAACATCTTTAAGATCACTACATTACCCACGTCTGTCGTCTCGTCCACCATAATAGCGACAAAGGGTGCCTTTTTAATCTCCATTTTGATCTCTTCTCCCATCACTTAAGCAATAGCAAAAATCAGGTCGTTTTGTATTTTGCCTGACGTCCCAGTAAACACTTTGTTTGTGGACAAGTGGTAATGTAAATCTAGGTTGTTTTCAGCCAGAAAAGAAAGAAGCTCTTTCCTCTGTTTGTGGACTCGGTGCTTTCATCGTGTCCCCTAAATGAAAGTTATTGTTTACCCAAAAACAGGACACAATCGATCAGTATTATCGATCAGTCAACGAAAGCTTTCGTTGTGATGCTCCGTTTCCCTGGCACTTTCAAAAGTTTCACATCTACCGGCATATACGCATCTCAATAGTGAATATCAATAGTGCGTATCAATAGTGCGTATCAATAGTGCGTATCCAATCAAAAGACGTGCTGGGTGCTGACATCATTGAGCCTTACAGCAGGCGCCTTTGTTGCTTTTACTCGCATCTACGTAGGTTTACTAGGAACGCCACAGGTTTTCTCGTTCCAACGTTAAGTTACAGGTCGAATTGGCGGCACCGTTTAACGTGCAGGCAGGCAGATTTTGGAGCCCCCTAGCAACACATTTTGATTGGATAAAAGCTCTAACATAAAGGCCAGCCCTCCAAATCTCAATCGGAGACTGGAAGCAGCGCAACCAAGAGGAAAGCTATGAAATGAAGAGAATAGACTATGGGGAATCATTAATACATATTTGTGGAAAAAATATATTAAAATAAAATGTATATTCTGATGATGTTTAGGCCAGCAGAGAAGGCCTTGCTGGCCCTGACGGCACACCACTGTATGGATACAAACAGAATAAGTGACGCTTTCCACCAGCATTTTATCAATCACTCCAACTCCTACCGTTTTGATTGATTGATTGAAAACTTTATTAGAAGATTTGCAGAAGTAGGTACATGAAAGTACATATTACATACAAGGTCAACTAACAGGATAAAAACCCAAGAAAGCCACTGGCTTATTTCAATTGGGGTCCTTGATTCTCAATTCATCGTTACATGTAAGACCGACAAAAGATAAAAATACATCCATCATGGGAAGAACAATACAACAAAACATCAGGTATGTACAGCGGGTAGGACAGGTGGGGGCGGGGGACAAAACAAAGTATGTACAGTGGGTAGTTCGGGTCTTTTAATCTGATTTTTGATTTAGAGGGTCCAGTTACGGATTGCAGCCTCCTGTAAATGTTTTTTGAGAGTGGTTTTGAAGGTGGGCAGTGTTTTGCACTCCTTTAAGATTATAGGAAGGGCGTTCCACATTTTTACTGCATAGTTTGCAAACGAGTTTAACCCCTTGTTTGTGGTGCAACGCGGTTGAACGTGGTTCGTGGAGCTTCCTCTGGTGTTGTATGTGTGGACGTTGTTCACTTTTTGGAAGTATGTTGACAGGTACTTGGCTGTCTTTGTGGTGTAGCGAATCTTGAAGACCAGGCCCAGTGCAAGCTGCTGCACTCTGTCAACTACTCGTAGCCAATCAAGGCTCAAAACATGAGCAGCGGTTAGATGTGTCCTAGGGTTGAGGCCTAGCAGAAGCCTAACCAGTTTATTTTGGGCTGTCTGGAGTCTTGTTTTATGGGCCTTTGTGGTTCTATAGTACCATGATGTTACGGCATAGTCGAAGTGACATTGAATGAGAGCTCCTGATAGGGTCCTCAGTGTGTTTTTACTGACAAGTGAGGATATCCTGTACAAGAATCTAGTTCTATGGTTCACTTTTTTGATTACTTTTGCTGCCATTTTATCTCCGGAAAGATTTGCCTCTAAGATGGAGCCCAGGTATGTAATATCCTCTTTTCTTGTGATATTAATGTTACCCACTTTTATTTTAAAATGTTCAGCCTTTCTGAGTTTAGATGGGGATCCGTATAGGATGGTTTCAGTTTTACCTAGGTGTATTGATAGTTTATTGTCAGCTAGCCAGATGCAGATTCTACTCAGTTCAGTGCTTAGCGCTTTTTCCACCTGCAATATGTCCCTGTCAGAGACCAGCAGAGCCGAGTCATCCGCGAACAGGAACAAATTGCAATCACATGCTGATGACATGTCATTCACATATATTAGGAACAGTAAGGGTCCCAATATGCTTCCTTGTGGAACGCCGCAGGTCACTGGGAGGGGGGGGGACAGTGTTCCGTTCACACTAACCACCTGTTCCCTCCCCTCTAAGTAGGATTGCATCCAGCTCACCGATGTTCTATCGAACCCAATTGCTTTCAGTTTATCTAACAATATGTGGTGATCTACTGTGTCGAAGGCCTTCTGGAGGTCCAGCATGACCATGCCGCAGTACTTGCCCGAGTCCACCTCATGGTTGATGTGGTCGTTCAAATAGAGAAGGCATGTGTCAGTGGAATGGGATGTTCTGAATCCTGATTGAAATTCATACATCAGATTTTTTTCGGTAAGGTACCTATCAACCTGTTCATAAACTATTTTTTCCATAAGTTTCGAGATGGAATTAAGAATAGAAACAGGTCGGTAGTTGCCTGGGTCTAATTTGCTTCCTTTTTTATACAGTGGGGTTACCCTTGCTATTTTAAAGTCAAGGGGGACGTGTCCCTGTTTGATGGAGAGGTTTATTATGTGGGTGATGATTGGGGTAAGGGAGGCAGCTGAGTCTTTTAGAAATCTGGCTGGAATATTGTCATGGCCCGTGGCCTTTTCTGAGTGTAGAGCGCCCAGTTTTTTAAACACCTCATCGTTTGACACCATGGAGAGTTTAAAATCATCTTTGCGTACACCCAGTTTATTGTAGAACGCACGGATGTGCTCTACACCATAACGCCCTGAGTGGGGTGGTAGATTGTTAACTAATTTAGTGGCTATGGTTGTAAAGAAAGTGTTTAAGCTCTTAGCCACATCCAGCTTGTCTGTAAGGAGAGAATCTCCAGATTTTATGCTGATGTTTGTAGACCTGGTTTTGAGTTTTTGGCTGCAACCTAGTTGGCTATTAAGTAGCTTCCAAAGGTCACGTGGTTTGTTTAAGTTTTCTTCGATTTTGTTATCGAGGTATTCTTTCTTAGCAGATTTGGTCATGGTAATTACCTGATTGCATAGTTTGTTGCATTGTTTTTTAATTTTCTCAAAGTGGGTTTTGTGATCTTCGTTTAAGTGTTTCACTAATTTTGATTTGCATTTTTGAACTTCAGAGCATTTTAGGTCTCTGACTTTCATAGCATTTAGAATGTCCGAATTCATCCATGGTTCCGATCGGGCTTTAACCCTGGTGGTTATCATGGGGGCTATACTGTCAATAATATTTAGGAATTTGGTTTTGAAACCTAGCCATGCCTCTTCAACCTGTGTGCATTTTAGTTCATCTAACCAGTCTTGATTCTCCAGTTTATGGTTTAAGGCCTCACTAGAATAGGATTTAAGGGATCTAGTGGTTACAGTTTTATGACCGCCAGCCTTGGGTTTATGTTTTTTACGAGTGCAAAAGATCATGTAATGATCACTTAGCCCACATACAATAACCCCACTCTTGGAGATTTTGGACTCATCCGATGTTAGAATGAGATCTATGGTGGTTTGAGTAGAAATACACACCCTAGTGGGTTTGGTAATTTGTTGACGGAGACCGTGTAATTCAGAAAACCTAGTGAAGGATTTGAAAACGGATGCTTCATTTCTGAGCATGTCCGTGTTCAAATCCCCAATAAGAATCTTTTCCACACAGTCAACGTCATCCAAGCACCCCTCAAGTATATCATAGAAATCACTCTGATCGGGAGGTCTGTAGATAGTACCAACCAGCACCGGTTTTGCTTTGTTAAAGATAATTTCAACCCAAACAGATTCTAATTTGTCACGATTCAGGTCATTCCGGGTGTTAAAGATAATATCGTTGTGAATGTACATGCAGACACCACCCCCATACCTGTTCCTGTCGTTTCTGATGACTGTGTAGTTAACTATTTCAATCTCTGGGTCCTTGATTGATTCATCAATCTTGGTCTCAGAGAAGCTCAAAATGTGAACCTTGCTGTCATGGAACATTTCTCTGATTTGGTCCAGTTTAGGCACAAGACTGTTCACATTAAGGTGAACAATATGCAGGCCCTTACTGCTGTGTCCAAATAGAGAGGCCGCCACGATGGAATTTCCTCCGCCACCATTCAGATTTCTCAAAAAAAAAAATTTAGGCCGCTTTTCAGACCTTCACAGCGCTAGACACACCCACACGCGCGAAGCGACGCGCTTGCAAAACTGTTTTGTGATTGGTCGAATACATCTAGGCTGCGTCTAGTCTACAAACTACGATCCTCCACTCCTATCACCGTGGACACAGCAAGGAGCGAATTCCCAGGTAGAAATATTTCCTCTCCCCGCTGTCAGCGGTAAGCGGTACTTTCCTCCAGCAGCGGTAAATGAGGCACCCTTTGCGGCTTAATAACTTTGGTTCTCTGGGGGTTACGGTAAAAATTCCAACGTGTCGTGGGAGACGATTTTTTTATTGACAACGGAATTACATGCTGGAAAAACATGCAGACACAGACAATAAGAGACACACGGGAGAAGTACAGGAAAACATTCTATTTTTTTGGGCCATCCTCGAGTTTTGGCTGAAATTACGTCGTTGTTTTGAGCGCGCGTGCACGCGAAAAAAATCACCGCTACCCGCCACCATTGTAAAAATTCCTGGAGGAAACACTGGAGGCCGTCAGGTCGGCGCCTCCGTTGTTGTTCAAGCTAGTGTCGCTTTCCCAGTCTTTGTGTAATAAGTGAACATGTTGTAATGTTTGCCCTCTAGCACAGTTATAAACTTAATAAATGACTCGTGTTGTCTTCAGTCTCAGCACTGTTTGCGTTTATGGATCCGCCATTTTAGTTCCACATCCCGTTCCTTGGTCTCGCGAGAATAACTGACGTCTTTATGACGTCTGAAGTTTATTTGTATAGCATTTTTCATACAACAGGGGCAATTCAAAGTGCTTTACAGTTTTTTGAAATACAAATATGATACACAAACAAAATACAAATATGATGCCTTAGGTTAGGAGAGACGTCAGCTATTCCCATGAGACCAACGAACAGGTCCATACACAGTCCGCTAGGTGGCGGTAATGCGCCTTAAGTTGGTCGCAAACCTTCAAACTGAGGAGAAGAAGAAGAAGCCCAACGAACAGGATGTGGAACTAAGATGGCGGATCAATAAACGCACACAGTGCTGAGACTGAAGACAACACGAGTCATTTATTAAGTTTATAACTGTGCTAGAGGGCAAACATTACAACATGTTCACTTATTACACAAAGACTGGGAAAGCGACACTAGCTTGAACAACAACGGAGGCGCCGACCTGACGGTAGGAGTTGGAGTGATTGATGAATGAAGCAGAGAGCTGCTAGATACAATGGTCCAGTGTTTTTCAACCTTTTTTGTGCCACGGCACATTTCTTACCTTGAAAAAAATCCCACGGCACAGTACTGAAAAGGTACTGAACCGTGACTTCAAAACCACAAACTGAAATGTGTCTGTACCGTTACACCCCTATATATTTTTAATGTAACAATACAAACCTGATCTATTCAAATCTGTAATCTCTTACCTTTCAATAGCTATTTTCATTTCGTCTGCACTCTTATCCTGTGGCCTGTAAATGGTATTTGAAAATCATGGCATAGTCAGCCTATTTGCTGTGTTGTCAACACAGAAAAAGCTAAACTTTTGTTTTTCCCTTGAAAAAGAGGGGGCCACATATTAAAGAGCTGTAATTCCTTCCTCCAATCTGGATGTGAATACCCTCAAATTAAAGAGGGTATTTCGTCTGCACTTTAAGGCCATATGCATTCTATAACTGCAACTTGAATATGTTTTGGTAAACAGCTAAAATAACAACAATTCTGTCAGTGTCCAAAATGCATATATATATATATATATATATATATATGGACCTACATATAGCTTGGCTATGGCTACTGTTTTCCACTTCTGGTAAAAAAATAAAAAATAAAAAATGTTTTGATTACATTTCTTCTCTCTTGTTTTAATATTTTGATCATCTTTATTCGTAGGATTCCCTGCACTGTGAACTCCCCATCTGGGCAATGATGGATGCTTCTGCTTGTTCTGGTCATGACGACATGCGCCAGTGCTACGTCCAGTGTGGGAAGAAACTAAACATGGAGGATATTGTGAAAATACGGCAGCGAATTAGAAAAGGAGGACAACACCATTGTGGTACAACTGATCAGTAAGTCATACACATGCTGTGAATCCTGTCCACAAGTAGCCTATTGTGTTCACAGGGTTCCACAGTAACGCTTGTCCGGAGCAAGTAAAACATTTGCCGGGTTTGTTTGCGCGAGCCCGATGACGCTGCTAGATCCTGGATATTTTTAACTGTGTGCAGGAAAAACAACAGACGGCATAATAATAATATCTTTACTCCACGATCATCTAGTCTGGTCTGGCGCCTACGCCGTCTTTTGTTCTTCCTCAGTGTTTCCTCCAGGATTTTTCACATTAGTGGCGGAGCGGTTATCTTCCGCGCGCACGCGCATAAAACGCGCACTGGCGCTCAAAACAAAGACGTGGTTTCACCAAAAACTAGTATCGAGGGTGGCAACAATTATAATTTCTTAAATAGCGGTTAAGTCATTAAAGCCGAGCAGGTGATTTTATATAGAAGGTGATCAAATACCAACATATCCTACAGCTGCAGCGGAACATTCAGAACGCGCATGACACACACACACACAGAAAGATCAATACGAAGTAGGCCTACGTGAGAGTACACGCACAGAACCGGCTAACGTTACTCATTAACTGTTTACACAAGTAAAATCACAGTGTGACAGTCAGATGGAGCATTCGGTAAACAACAACAGCAAGGTAATGCATCAGTTGAGTTAAAGAAAACCAACTCTTACCTTTGAGGACACCAACATGAGCCCTGCTTACCCGTACCTCCGCCGTCCTGTTCGTGGTGATTTTAGAAGCAATAGATTATTTTTGCCCCACGCATATTGCTATAAATAGTTCGATCTCCACACATGAGTCGGCGATGTTGTCATTTAGCCAGCTCTCAGAGAAGCACATCAGGCTGCACTCCCGTCTCCCGATACACTGAATGATGCATCACGAGTGCCTCCAACTCGTCACATTTGTTGGGTAAGGAGTTAACATTTCCCATTACGATTGATGGTAGAAACGGCTTGTATCTCCACCGCCTCCTCGATTTAGCTTTTAGCTTCGCTCCAGCTTTGCACCCCCGGTATTTCTTCCGTAGTTCCTTCGGTAATGAGTGTTTGAAACCCTCATGTTTTGCAGTCTCTCTTAGTGCAAAAATTCGGACCAATCACAAAACTGTTTTGAAAGCACGTTGCCTCGCGCCGCGTGCCTGTTGAGAGTCTCGATTGCAGTGCGAACACAAATGACGAGGTTAATTGCAACATTGTAACATATTGTAAATAACTACCGCTAAATCGTAACGAAATGTTGGTCTGGAAGCGGCCTAAATCAAGCTTCAATCTGCTTTTTTTCTGTTCTCCGGTCATAATAACTCGCTGCCTTTCTGCGTAGCCTGAATCAAAGTGGACTGTCTGAATCATTTGGTGGCGGAGGAAATTCTTTGGTGGCGGCCCGCCACGAATAAATGCATATAGAGGAAACACTTTTCCTGCACACAGGTAAAAATATCCAGGATCCAGCAGCGTTGTCGGGCTTGCACAAACAAATCTGGTGAATGTTTTACTTGCTCCGGGCAAGCGTTACTGTCGAACCCTGGTTCAATAATTCACCATAGGGTGCCAGGTGTACAGTATGCTAATGGTGGTCATTGAATTGATATGATGAATTATACTGCCAGGTGCATACCGTATTTTCCGGACTATAAGTCGCGGTTTTTTTCATACTTTGGCTGGTCCTGCGACTTATAGTCAGGTGCGACTTATATATCAATAATTCATAATCTCTGACTGACATGAACTGACATACGGTAATCTCTGACTGACATGAACCAAGGAGTAACTTCCGCTAGCGCCTCATACACGATAGAATAGCCATTATACTTGACAATGTGGACATTAAACACGACAATGTGGACATTAAACATGATGTTATGGACCTTATACACAATGTTATGGACGTTATAAACGATATTAAAGTCATTTATTCCTTCCAGAGACTGTTCTATGTTGCTAAGTTACCCCCGCGAGGCTATTTTGCTACTTCCGCTAGCGCCACATACGCGATAGAATAGCCATTATACTCGACAATGTGGACATTACACACGACAATGTGGACATTAAACATGATATTATGGACCTTATACACGATATTATGAACGTTATACACGATATTAAAGTCATTTATTACCTTTCAGAGGCTGTTCAATGTTGCATTGTTTGTAGGCCGCCCTTCATCCTAACTACTTCCGTTTTTTACCAAGCTATCTTTGTCATGGCCTTATACACGATAAATAGTTGTTACACTCGACAATGTGGACATTAAGCACTATATTATGAACGTTATACACGCTATTATGAACGTTATACACGATATTAAAGTCATTTATTACCTTTCAGAGGCTGTTCCATCCTGTTTGCTTGCTCCCGCGACGCCATTTTGCTAACCTTCGTTAGCAACGCGCTAGCTAGCCCTGGCTTTACACTCGATAATTTAAGTATTTCTAACCTTTCAGAAGAAGTTTTAACGTGAATTATGTCCTTCCTGGGCTTACAAATCCTCTCATGTCTCTTCACAGTGCCAGACTAGAGTCAAGCTCAACAGGATCTTCTTTCCCCGCTGATTCCGCCAAGCCCGTTCCCTTGAACCATGCGACTTATAGTCCAGTGCGACTTATATGTGGTTTTTTCCTCTTCATGACCCATTTTTGGCCTGCTGCGACTTATACTCGGGTGCGACTTATAGTCCGGAAAATACGGTAACTATAATCTTAGCCAAGTCATTGTATTAGCTCAGTACATTTCAGCAGCAGCTAAACAGTTGGTAATTAAAGGGCAGAACTATAAGCACATCTAATAGATGAATGTCATGTATGATAACGCAGCAAGCTTGCTTGAAAGGGAGCTGCCAGTCAGGGGCGCCGCTAGGGGGTGGTAAGTTAGGACGATTCTAAGGGCCCAGCACTGACAGGGGCCCATGAGAATCATTTTTATTTTTTTTATATATTATATTTATAAATAATATTATTATTATTATTATCATAAGGACGTTAATGTAGCCGAATTCAAATTATAATTCTATGTATTAAAAAAAGTCACAAAAGAAACAAACTGGAGTTTTGTTTCTCTATGTTTAACAAAATTAAGCCTTATTATTTACCCCTCTATTTATTCACTGCATGGTTCAGTCCACCGCGCGCGAGCTGCTAGACTAGAGGAACGTTACCGCGAACATTCTGACAAGGTTTCCATGACCAACATGTCCTGTATGTGTGTGGGACAGATGGAGGACAGCCAGATTGGAAATGCATCAAATGTGCGTGTGCGTGCGTAGACGACGTCGTGAAAGGCAAAGCCAAAGTCAGGGTCTCAAAAGAGAAAAGTAAAAAAAATCACTAAAAACAGTGGTTTAGTGATCTAATCACTGCGTGGATGATCTAGTTAGCTCGCTATAGCTAATTAACATTAACTTCAAGTATAGTTAACTTACAGTGCACTGTCAGTATAATTTCAGTTAAATGTATGAGATGAGGGCAATTTTGGTCCAAATATAGGTTATTAGAGCTCAGTGAATTTGTATCCAGCAGCTATGCACTCTTGCTATTATAGCTAGCTAGCTAGTATAATGTTACATGCTAATGACGTCATGCACAGATGCACCTCCCAGTTGAAGGAGAAGGGGGTGAGCAGTAGGAGTTTGGGGTTAACAAACAGATTTTGAATATTTTAATGTATGCTGCATTACCATGCAAGCATTGAATACAACTTTAGCTAATATTCATATTTAGTTAATAGTTCTTCCAGTAATTGCAATAACATTGACCACTGGCATCTTAATAATATTGTTAGCTAGCTAGATAACATTTAAATTAGCTAATCTGGTGTAATGTATGTATTATTATGTTAATACTATTATAGGACATATTATGAATTATGTACCTATGGATACTCCATACGCCCTCTTCAAGCAAGGCAGCCAGAGAGGAGAGCAGAGGTGGGGGGGTAGTGGTGGTCTAGTAGTGGATACATTTTACATTTACATTTTGCCATTTAGCAGACGCTTTTATCCAAAGCGACTTACAATTACGAATTACAGGGACATTCCCCCTGGAGTAACTGAAGGCTAAGTGCCTTACCCAAGGGCACACTAGTAGTGGTGTGGCTTCAGGCGGGATTTGAACTCACAACCTTCCGATCACAAGTCCAACTCACTATCCACTAGACCACCACTACCCCACTGATAGTCAGTTGGACTTGTGATCGGAAGGTTGCGAGTTCAAATCCCGCCTGAAACCTCACCACTACTAGTGCCCTTGAGTAAGGCACTTAGCCCTCAGTTACTCCAGGGGGAATGTCCCTGTAATTCGTAATTGTTTGGATTAAAAGCATCTGCTAAATGGCAAAATTAATTAAAATTAAAAAAATTAAGAGGTAAAGAGGCAGAAGAAGAAGAGCAAGAAGTAACAAAGGACAATGACAGCAGCACAGCAAGTTGGCTTCATCACTACATTTCCAGGATCTTATTAAAGATTTTGCTACTAAGAAGGCCCAGCGTTTAGCTTTGATTTGATTTGATCTCTTTACTCCTATCTTGAATCGTTGTGCATTAGGCTAGATATATTTTTTAGCTCTCCAGGTATACTATTCCACAGTACTGCCGCAGTGTAAAAATAAAAATCTTCCCATTTCACATTCAATTTCGCTGGCACCATGTCTGTGTTGCTCCCTCTTGTATAAGACACGTTTGTCTTTGTGTGAAACAAGCAATGCTGAGTCAGTAAATATCTCTCTGCTGTAATTCTTCATTGATCTAATCCTGACAGTATTATGGCCAACTGATCTTTACAATATCTACATTTATTTAGACACAATACCACCCCATTAAAATTATATTTTTGACTTTTTGTGTGATTTATACTTTTATAATTGGGTTCCAATCTTCATTTAATTATACTTTTGTCCTTGTGTTGTTCATGTCTTAATTTAATAAGTTAAAGAATGTTGAGATTTCTTTGCTGAATTGTTGATTCCTGTATTAACTGTAATTTTAAATTACATTTACAAAAGATGTCCATCATTGGATTTCTTGCAGTGCATCAATAGTTCATCAACTTCAACTGGGTTTAGGTTGATGGGTGGTTTAGGTGGGGGGGCCCAGAATCTCTAGCGGCGCCCCTGCTGCCAGTCAAGCGTGCAAAGTCCACGCCCATACCGCCCTCTGTCTGACCAGGAAGTTGAGCCTAACTAGAAGATTATTGTAATTTTTTCTTGGACACAAAATACAATTGGAACCGTTTAATTAGGGATGCTCCGATTTATCGGCCACCGATTTAAATCGGCCGATTTCACTCCAAATGACTCGATCGGTGATCGGCAAAAATGGCCGATCGCAAAAACCGCTCTTTTTTTTTTTTTTTTTTTTTTTCTTTTCTTTTTTCCTGGGGAAGACAGATAACTGAACAGAAAACATAGGAGGACGTAACAGTATGTAAACCATGTAGGCCACGTTTATGATGTCTTTTATACAGCCATATCACTGACTTGGGCTTCAGGCCCTAACTGGGTGATAGGCCAGACTTTTACTATGCCATAAAAATGGGTCTGCGTTTGCTTGGTGCCTAATGGATCAAAACTTTTGTCTAAAAAGCAAAAAATATGTAGGCTATCCAGTCAGTAGGCCTACAGTTATGTATTTAAAAAAAATCGGTATCGGTTGATCTTGAGGAAAAAAATCGGTGATCGGTATCGGCCCCAAAAATCCAGATCGGAGCATCCCTACGTTTAATGTCTATTTTCCAGACCCTTTAATTACAAAGAAATGCAATCAGTAATCCATAGATTATTGCATTTGCAGGACATGTCCTGTCAGTCTAGATGGGCTTTCAGTGAACTGTCATTTGTAATTGACTCTGCACTGTTTTGCCTCCACTGTTTCTAGATGCAGGTCCTCTTCAGCTCATGTAACCATGTATGAACCAGAGTCCACAGAGTCCCCCGGATCTGGCTGTGGTTCTCCAGCCCTGAAAATCACACAGTGGGGTCCAGAGATGGTGGCAGTGAAGCTAGAGGAAGAAGATGTAGAGGAGAATGGTGTGATGGTGAAAGAAGAAGTGGAGGAGAAGAGAGTGATGGTGAAAGAAGAGGATGGAGGTGCAGCTGTAATGCAGAAGGGTGTGATGGTGAAAGAAGAAGAAGATGGAGGAGAAGAAATGAGGGAGGAGGGAGTGATGGTGAAAGAAGAGGTCGAAGTAGAAGTGGAGATTGAAGACACGGATGGTAAGTCTTTGTTGTATAGTGGTGAGGGTCATTGCACTGCTGTAAAATCAATGCTGCCAGTGGCAAGGCAAGTTTATTTGTATGGCACATTTCATACAACAGGGGCAATTCAAAGTGCTTTACTTCCATTATTTAAAAATACAGCAAGAGGAGCATAGCAAGAAAATAAAAACAACTGAATAAAAGCAAATATAAGAGGTAAATAGATAAAACATTTAATAAGACAATAGTTCATGGATAAAAGACATTGATAGAAATGTTTAATCATAACTGCTGCAAAACATGAAGGTTTTCAGCTTAGATTTAAATATGTTTAGGGTTTGTGCCTGTTTGATTTCTTCAGGGAGTTTGTTCCAGGAGCATACAGCAGCTGACCTTAGGGGCCTTAGGGAATATAGGGTGGGAGGAGATCTGATATGAATATAGGGAGGGAGGAGATCTGATATGAATATAGGGAGGGAGGAGATCTGATATGAATATAGGGAGGGAGGAGATCTGATATGAATATAGGGAGGGAGGAGATCTGATATGAATATAGGGAGGGAGGAGATCTGATATGAATATAGGGAGGGAGGAGATCTGATATGAATATAGGGAGGAGATCTGATATGAATACAGGGTGGGAGGACATCTGATATGAATATAGGGTGGGAGGACATCTGATATGAATATAGGGTGGGAGGACATCTGATATGAATACAGGGTGTGAGGAGATCTGATATGAATATAGGGAGGGAGGACATCTGATATGAATATATGGAGGGAGGAGATCTGATATGAATATAGGGTGGGAGGACATCTGATATGTCTTTTGGTCCAAGACCATTTTCTGTGAGAGACTGGTAGCCAGTGTAGGGATCTCAGGATTGGTGTAATGCAGGGGTGCCCACACTTTTTTGAACCAAGATCTACTTTTCAAGTAGCCAGTCTGCCAAGATCTACCAGTCTAGTTTAAACATCGCAAACGTACACGCAAACACGCACACAAACACACACAGTTCCCAGCCTGCATAGTAAACTCACAATACACTTTCTCTCTCTCTCTGTCACACAGCCACACAGGAGAAGACCATCACAAACCCTCCCTCTTTGCTATTCTCACTCACTCACACACACAGACACAGACACACACACACACACACACACACACACACACACACACACACACACACACACACACACTTGCCAGTCTGCATAGGGAGCCATAGCACAAACCCTCTCTCTCTCTCTCTCTCTCTCTCTCTCTCTCTCTCTCTCTCTCTCTCTCTCTCTCTCTCTCTCTCTCTCTCTCTCTCTCTCACACACACACTTTCTCTCACTAGTAGTCAGGGCTCTAGGAGCTGGTTGCAAGGTGTAGGCAGGCTTGCAAGGTGTCATCAGCCATTGTGGATCTGTTATCGAAAAGGCAATCTGCAGCCTCGAGAAACGCTTTTTTCACAATTTCGCCGTCTTTGAATGACTTCTTGTGTTTAACAAGAACGTGACTGACGCGATAAGAAGCTATCGTTGCAGCCGTACGTTTTCGCTCTTTTGCCACATTTCCCTTCTTCGAAATAGCCATCGTAGATCTGCAGATCAGACAGACGCACTTCCAATATCACATTGTGTAAAAAAGTCCTCCTCCCATTCTGGATGGAAGTTATACGTTATTGGTTTCTTACTTGGTCCAGCTTCCCAACTCATTTGTATACCCTTTCTTTAGTATTATATAGTAAATAGTAGAAATTGGAAGGCTAACTAGTTAATTAGTCAGTATTTTGTAGTTGGCGCTGTTGACTGCGAATGCGTGGTGAACCGTGTGTTAGGTGAAAAGATCAGATCTCAGACTGGCTTACCTGTACGTCAATCAAGTGGCAAAAGCCATAGTGAGGATGGATGATAGGCAAACTTCTTCTTTTTTTTTTTTTCAATGCCATGCGATCTACCCATACTACCTTTGCTGCGATCGACCGACGTATTGGGCACCCCTGGTGTAATGTGTTCAAACGTATTCATTTTTGTTAGGACCCTAGCAGTTGCGTTTTGGATGAGCTGCAGCTTACGAACAGCCCCTTTAGATAGGCCTGTTAGTAGACCATTACAATAATCAAGTCTACTCGAAACAAATGCATGGATGAGTTTTTTTTTTCAAGATCTTATTTGGACATGAAACCTCTCATTCTTGTTATGTTTTTCAGGTGATAGTAGGCTGATTTAGTTATCAAGTTCATGTGGCTGTTGAAGTTTAGACTCTAGAATTACACTAAGATTTCTGACCTGTTTTTTAGTTTAGAGAGAGAATCAAGTTTTGCACTGACTTTCGATCTTTTATCAGGTTTACCGAATACAATTATCTCTGTTTTGTCCTTTAATGAAGAATGGACAGACTCTCACATGTTCATTCTTCCCACGGGCAGTTCAGTTCAAACCCTGTATGTCTGATATGTTTGGAGACCATGGCGATTATTAAAAGCGGCAATGTAAAGCGTTACGAGACTAAACCCATCTTTTGAGCAGAAACATACACACTCAAATCTGAACCGAGGACAGAGAAAATACACGATACAGAGCCCAATATGATCGATCCACCAGAATTCAAACAAATTCATTCACTACTCAACAACGTGCTAATGAATGTTCCCTTAAAGTTGCTTGCGTTTTGCGTCAACATAAAACACATTTACTGACGGTCAAGGAGTGCATGAGTGGTAGCTGAAACCTTCCTTGAGGGGAAACAAAAATAAGAGTTTTGTGAAAAGATCAAGCAGATACCGATGTACCTATTTTTTTATTTAACCTTTATTTATACAGGTAAAAAACACATTGAGCCCCAAGGGCTCATTTTCAAGTGTGACCTGTTCACAGGCATACAACAACATCCACCACAACCAAATACAATACAAAACCTGGCCTACATAGTCTAAAACTAAACTAAAACTACATAGTCTAAAACTAAACTAAAACTACATAGTCTAAAACTAAAACTAGTCTAAAACAGTCTAAGATAATCTAAACTTTCTGTCAATATAGTCTAAAACTAAACTAAAACTACATAGTCTAAAACTAGTCTAAAACAGTCTAAGATAATCTAAAACTAAACTAAAACTACAAAACCTAAAACTAGACAGCTAAAGAGCTAGGGACAGGGAGGGGTCAGTAATGGGCAAAAGGGAGGGTCAACTTAATTGCAGTGTGGGCACTGCGACACCATACTGGGGCGCAGTATTCACTAGTTGAATAAACGAGGGCTAGGGCTGCCGTGCGCAAGGTCCTTGGGATTTGTAAATGAAAATATACCAGTGAAGGGTTCGGCGGATAGAGAGAGATGACCAGTTAACCAGAGAGTATAGCACACAGTGATGCATAAGGGGTTTACAGCCTTTATCTGTACACCTATGTACCTACAGATACCTACGTCAGCATCATCAGCCACAAGGGAAACCGAAATATTAACCCAGGACATGCTAGCAAAACAGAAGAGAAAGGGAAACTGAAGCTACACTTTATTTTTCGTTTTTTAATTTATTTTTCAAAGATTAAGCACTTTATTTTAAGATGCACATTTTTCAAAAGCTCTGTTATGTATCTTTACATTTAAATGCAGCCCTTATTTTACATGAGAAAATAACATGTATTAGTACTTATAATCTCTCCACTTCAAAGTGAAAATCTACAATATTGTTGAAATATTATTGAATTGTACTTTAATATTTATATGTACTATATGTATATATGTTACGGTGCATGTGGGAATACGGTACATGTGGGAAAACTAGGGTTAGGGTTAGGTGCTACGTCGACTTGGTACATGCTAGCATGTCTAACCCTACCCCTAATCCTAACCCTAACCGTAGCACCCTAGCCCTAACCCTAGTTTTCCCACATGTACCGTATTCCCACATGTACCTTAACATATATAATTATATATGTCAAAAAAAGTTCAGAAACATTATTTTGGTTGATTAATCCTCCCCTTTAATAATACCAATTGGTTCTTTTATATTGTTGGAAAGCCTGATTAGTCACCTGTACAACGAGGTACAACTTGTAGGGATCATGCATTCATGGAATGAACAACACAGCTAAACATGTGGGTAGCGGCCCAAACATATTTGCCAAAATCCCCTATATTCTTCTGTTGGTATTCACTCTCGTTTTTACACTTTATTCATTTTACACTGTCAGGGACCTCAGTAACGTGTGGAAGATCCATACGCAGTCACAACAGCTTGGCACCTCCTCCTCATGCTGGTCACCAGCCTGGTCACACACTGCTGTGGGACGGCATCCCATTCCTCAACCAGGATTTGCCGCAAGTCAGCCGACATGGTTGCGTTGGTCACTCTGGCACGTACAGCACACCCAAGCTGATCCCACAAGTGTTCGATTGGGTTGAGGTCTGGGGCCTCATTTATAAAGCGTTGCTTACCTACGCTTTGCGTACCTACGCACCTTTGCAAAGCAAGAACATTTCCGTCACCAACATTCGGATTTATAAAACGGTGCGCACGCCAGTGGAATTTGCAAGTTCCACGCCTGCTTCCAATCAACTCTGTTGCACACGTGAACGAGCGTCTTGTCCCACCCTTTTTGACGCCCATAGTTGCCTATAATAATAATAACTTTTTATTTCTATAGCACTTTTCCTGCAAACGTTGCATATAAATGGTCAGTCAAACGCCCGACAGAACGCAGAAAAAAAATACTTTTCACCCAATCAGTCAATTTCCGCGCAACGAACGTTCTCGCCAGACCATATATAACATGTTCCAGACTGCATCGACAACGGAATCAGTTTAAACGTGATTCGTCCTACTGTTTACCTTATTATTTATGATAATATCATAACATCCACGTATTGGTATAATATGTATAATAATTACAGATCCAATTAAATATGATTCCCGATTAAACTACAACATTTGAGAGTTTTTTTTTGCAAAAACAGATTCCTCGCTTTGTAGTTATTATACTAAATCATTTCTCTTTTAGATTAGATTAGATTCAACCTTATTGTCATTGAGAAGTACTAAGACAAGGAAACGCAGATGCATTTCATGATCGTCGCCCCAGACCGAGGGCGATTGATGGTTATTTTGTCTTTCTGTCATTTTCAAATAATCGCACAACAGTTGTCTCCTTCTCAACAAGCTGCTTGCTGATGGTCTTGTAGCCCATTCCAGCCTTGTGCAGGTCTACAATCTTGTCCCTGACGTCCTTATACAACTTTTTGGTCTTGCCCATGATGGAGAGGTTTGAATCTGATTGATTGATTCTGTGACTTGCGTACGTACATGCGTATGTAAATCCTCCCGCAAATTTGGGATTTATAAAAAAGGAACTTGGCGTGAAACTGTGCGCACCTCTAAGCACACTGGGACCCATGCGTACGCATAGTAACTGGAGAAATGAGCAACTGCGACTCCGCTGGCAGAAGGATGAAAGAGGAGAAACGCTTTGAAATGGATACCATTTCCACCGACATAAGAATACTTCATAATTATCTCACGTATTATGAAGGAGTGCACACAAAGGATACGTGCACACTGATCTTATTCGTCCTTGTCCTGTACGCATCACACTATATACATATATCTTTACTGTACATATCATATTGATATTCATGCAAATATATTTACTTTTTACATAAATATTCATTGCACGTAGCGCGAGGTTGACCACCGTCCGCATTGACTTCACAGTAATGTACGTCTTCATAAGGGTAACGTTCCCGAGTCCAATGATTACAATATCCATACAGTGAAGAACATGAACAGGCCCACTGTAGACAACTATCATCCCCAAGTAGGCCTACACCCCATCCCTATGTATACGGACTACGAAAACTTTAAGCGCACAGATTACTGAACTATCTATTACTACTAGTTGCATCACTAGTGTATCCTGTCTTAGCTGTAATATTGTCACTTTTATCTTGTATTATGCCTATTGCCTTATGTCTTGTGCTGCCATGTCAGGAACCGAAGCCTACGAATTTTACTCTCTTAATGTAACGTAACAATAAACTTGAAACATGCTTGGCTTTTCTACAATGCAGGTTAGATGACGAACTGCATTTCCTTGTGACAACCTTGGTACTTGTCAATAAGATTGAATCTAATCTAAAAGAAAAAACATGATTTAACATAATAAATACAAAGGGAGATATGTTGTACAGTTTAATCGGGAATCATATTTAATTGAATCTGTTTAAACAATACTTGAATGTTATGAAATGTATTATCATAAATAATAAGGTGAATAATAGACAGCGACCAATGTGGTTTTATACCAGGTAGGCTGTTGTCAGATAATATAAGGAGGACGTTAAATATAATGGACTACGCACAAAACAATGGTGCAAACCTTCTACTCTTAACACTGGATGCAGAAAAAGCATTTGACAGAGTGCTATGGCCATTCATGTTTGAAATTGTAAGAAGCTTTGGATTTCATGAGAATTTTAATAAATGGCTTCAAGGAATGTATAAAAATCCAGTGTCAAGAGTAAAAGTAAATGGCACAATATCCAGAAGATTTCCAATCTATAAAGGTACAAGACAAGGAGACCCACTCTCAGCAGTTATATTTGCTATATGCATGGAAGGACTAGCAGAAAGTATAAGGAAAAATAATACCATCAAAGGCATAACGATAAAAGAGGAACAGCACAAACTGGCATTATATGCAGATGACGTGGTTGTTTATTTAACATCACCAGCCCAAGCCTTACCAAGCCTAATGGAAGCAATTACAGAATATAGTAAACACTCTGGTTATAAACTAAATGAAAGTAAGTGTGAAGTATTAACAATTGGAGAACAGATAGATTCGGAAATTAAGGAAAAATACAAGTTGAAATGGGATGCAAAGAAAATCAAATATTTAGGAATCTACCTCACTGGAGATATAACAACATTATACACCGACAATTATCAAGCCCTTGAAAATAAAATACGAGAAGATCTTAATAGATGGAAGATAACACCTGAATCCTTAATGAGTAGAGTAGAAAGCGTCAAAATGATGGTCCTCCCACAGTTTCTGTTTTTATTTCA
The DNA here is from genome assembly GCF_963989245.1 of Nansenia antarctica. Classification (NCBI taxonomy): domain Eukaryota; kingdom Metazoa; phylum Chordata; class Actinopteri; order Argentiniformes; family Microstomatidae; genus Nansenia; species Nansenia antarctica. Next base: position 855,910 of record NC_137684.1, read on the forward strand.
AACATTACCAGTTCCCATTCCACAGCGTAGCTTCAAAAAATGGAATACAATGCTCTCAAATTTCATTTGGAACTACAAAAGTAAACGGAAAAAACTTAGTATACTAACTCAAACCAGAGAAAAAGGAGGGTTTAATTTTCCTGATCTAAAGTCCTATTTCCATGCAACTCAAATAGATACAATAATGAAATGGATGAATAACTCGGTTCAAACCAAATGGAAAGACATAGAAAAACAAGCAATATCAATATCAATAGGAACACTACCTTTTCTGAGTCTAAAGGATATTCAAAAATATAGTGGAAATAACAGATGCATAGAAAATACCCTCAAAAATTGGAAAACTATTCGTAAAATGTATAAATGTGATGACAAATGTATTTATTTGAGAGAGATAGCCAGTGACCCAGACTTTTTACCTAATAAAACAGACAAAATATTAGAAGAATGGGCTAGGAAGGGACTACAGGTGTACTCACAGATGGTTACAAATGACATGATAGACTCATTTGAAACCTTAGTTAATCAATTTAATATAAGTAATAGCCATTTTTTTAAGTACTTACAAATTAGAAGCTACCTTATAACACAGCAGAGGAGACAGGAACAAAGATCACATATACTAATGGAATATCTGATCAAAAATAGAAACAGTGAAAAGACAAAAATCTCAAAAATTTACAAAATCATGCAAGAAATCAAGATACAAGAAGATAATACTAAAGAAAAATGGGAAAACGAATTAGCAATAACAATTACGGATGACGATTGGAAAGAAGCATGCAAAAGAATATTTAAGACAACACAATCAAAATTCTGGAAAGAATTTGCTTGGAAAATAAATATGAAGATCTTCCTAACACCGAAAATGTTGTCAAAATATAGGCCAACAGGCAATGCAGAATGCTGGAGGAAATGTACGGAACGAGAAGCCAATCACACACACATTTTCTATACATGCCCTAAATTGAAAAGGTTTTGGGAGGCAGTTCAAGTAAAAATAAAAAATACATTTACCTTACAAAATCCTATACATCCAGTCAATATTATACTCGGTCTTATTCCATTAGATATATACAGAGAGGAAGATAAATATTTGTACACCATATTACGTATCGCGGCTTTAAAGCAAATCACACGTAAATGGTTGGACTTAAACCCACCATCTGTTAATAATTGGAAAAAAACTGTTGAAGAGATAAAAGAAATGGAAAGAATTACTTGCAAAGTGGGAGGCCGTGAAGAGCAATTCACTATGAACTGGAGTAAATGGACCGAATGAATGAGTAGGAAGGAAGCCCCCCCCCCCCCTCCCCGATCCCACCCCTCCCACCCCCCTCCCTTTGTCTCTTACTTTTCTATTTCTATCCCTATAATTTCTCTCTTCTTTTTCTATATTTTCTCTCTAGTCTCTATTCTTTATTTTCTTTATTTCTTGTTCTCTTTATAAAAAATAAAAAAACAAACAAAAATGATGCAGGATGAACTTAAACAAGTGAAGAAAACTTGTAAAGTGTGTGAAATGTAATGTAAAGTCCTGCAATAAAGTATAAAAAAAAAAAAATATAATAATAAGGTGAACACGTTGTCGATACATTTAATTAGGGTTGATTGGGATAAAGGGAAGCAGGTGTGGGAAGAGTGGCCCGCAAATTCCACTTGCGTGCGTGCGCGTGCGGTGCGCCTTTTATAAATCAGAATCCAAATGTTCTTGCTTTGCGTACGACGAAACTCTCTTCTCTCGTCTATATAATATCTATGTTCCAGACTGCTTCAACAACGGAGTCAGTTTAAACGTGATTCGTCCTACTGTTCACCTTACTATTCATGATAATACATGTCATAACATCCAAGTATTGTTTAATAATTACAGATTAAGTAAGACAAGATAAACTGGTGGTGCAATTAGTAATAATAGATAGCTCAGTAATAAAGTGTCTGTGCGCTTAAAATGTTCGTAGTCCGTATAGATGGGGTGTGCTTGGGGATGATAGTCAATTGTCTAGTGGGCTTGTTCATGTTCTTCAATGTATGGATATTGCGATCATTGGACTTATCGGGACGTTACCCACTGAGCACTCGGGAACAGTGAATCAGGAACGGTGCTCAACTTGTCCAGCCTTGCGCTATGTGCAATGAATATTAATATAAAAAGTTAATATATTTGCATGAATATCTATATACGAACAAAGATATATGTAGGTTACATTGTGATGGGTACAGGACAAGGGAGAATAAGATATGTGCAGTGTGCACGTATATTCTTTGTGTGCACTCACATAATATGTGAGGTAATATTTCGATTTATGTTGGTGGAAATTGTATCCATTTCAAAGCGTTTCTCCTGTTTCATCCTTCTGCCAGCGGAGTCGCAGTTGACATTTCTCGAGTTTCTATGCGTACGCATGGATCACAGTGTGCGTAGCCTAGAGGTGCGCACAGCTTTTATAAATCCCAAAATTGCGGGAAAATTTGCTTACGCACCCTAGTGACCGTACGCAAGCTTTATAAATGAGGCCCCTGGACTCACGGCAGGCCATTCCGCCCTCTCCACTCCCAAATTCTGGAGGTGCTCTGTGATGATCCTGGCTCTGTGGGGGCGAGCGTTGTCATCCTGGAGGATGGAGTTAGGTCCCAGAATCTGGAGATATGGGATCGCCAATGGCCCCAGAATATCATTCCTGTCAATTAGGTGCCATTCAGGTGCCAGTCACACACCTGTGACTGACATACACCTACCAGCACTTGAAGCTCAAAACGAGAGTGAATACCAACAGAAGAATATTGCAGGGGATTTTGGCAAGAAATGTTGGCCCGCTACCCAACACGTTTAGCTGTGTTACTCATTCCACGAATGCATGGTCCTTACAAGTTGTACCTCGTTGTAAAGGTGACTAATAAGGCTTTCCAACGATATAAAATACAATACCCATTGGTATTATTAAAGGGGAGGAAGAATCAGTTATAACATTGTCATAATAATAATAGTAATAACTTATTTGTATAGCGCTTTTCTTGCAAACGTTGCAGCTCATCATCAATATCACTCCCTTCAGAACTAACTTCAGAAACTTCTCCGCTGTTGCCAAGATATTGTGATTTTTTTAAATAATCTGCACGTGTGTAGATACTCCCACGTGTATATCTTGATGCATTCCATTGGCCAAGAGACCAGAAGAATGTGGAAAAAATACACATACTACAAAATGACGTATCCGCTTTCCCGGCTTGAAAGGTAGAACAACGCAACAGTGCCCCCGGTTTACATGGGTTAACCATTGTGTTACTCCCCCAATCCACTTGGTCATACAATTTGACCCTTTGACCCTTGTATTATGTTGGGACAAACTCACACGTATATGACGTACAGGCATGTTTATATTATTTTATGTTATTACACCTTTTTTTTAACAATATATTTGAGAAACCAGAGAGACACCATCATGTTTTGCAGTATAAACTATAGTTCTATCTATTTAAAATAATATTCTTCTTTTTGACAACTTTGCTCAATGTTTTGCACAAAATGTGTTTGTAACCCTGTATATGTTCATATTCTTACAGATGAGCGGAGCTCCAACACAGGTTCAGACAGCGAGCCCAGCTCCACCACATCAGGAAACCATAAACAACACAGACACTCAGGAGAGAAAACACACCACTGCTCCCAGTGTGGCAAGAGTTTCAATCATGCAGGAGACCTAAAGAAACACCAGAGAATACACACAGGAGAGAAGCCATTCTGCTGCTCCCAGTGTGGGAAGAGTTTCAGTCAGGCAGGATCCCTAAAGACACACCAGAGAATACACACAGGAGAGACGCCATTCTGCTGCTCCCAGTGTGGCAAGAGTTTCAATCATGCAGGAGACCTAAAGAAACACCAGAGAATACACACAGGAGAGAAGCCATTCTGTTGCTCCCAGTGTGGCAAGAGTTTCAAGCATGCAGGAGACCTAAAGAGACACCAGAGAATACACACAGGAGAGAAGCCATTCTGCTGCTCCCAGTGTGGGAAGAGTTTCAATGAGGCAGGATCCCTAAAGAGACATCAGAGAATACACACAGGAGAGAAGCCATTCTGCTGCTCCCAGTGTGGGCAGAGTTTCAGTCAGACAGCATCCCTAAAGAAACACCAGAGAATACACACAGGAGAGAAGCCATTCTGCTGCTCCCAGTGTGGGTAGAGTTTCAGTGAGGCAGGATCCCTAAAGAAACACCAGAGAACACACACAGGAGAGAAGCCATTCTGCTGCTCCCAGTGTGGGCAGAGTTTCAGTGAGGCAGGACACTTAAAGAAACACCAGAGAATACACACAGGAGAGAAGCCATATCTCTGCTCCCAGTGTGGGAAGAGTTTCAGTCAGGCAGGATCCCTAAAGAAACACCAGAGAACACACACACTAGTTAACACGACTGCTCCCAGTGTGGGAGGTGTTTAAAGGAGACAGGAGCCCTAAAGAAGAAGGCTGGCTGCACCATCATATACTGTATGTACATGTGCTTGTTGATCGGATCAGGGAGAAGGTTGTGTCACAACATGAGCCTTTTCTATATTATTTTCTCTCAATTCCTCCTGTCCTCTCCTCCTACCCTCCCTTCCTCTCTTCCCTTCCTCTCCTTCCCTCCTCTCCTCCCTTCCTCTCCTTCCCTCCTCTCATATCTTCCCCTCCTCTCTTCACTTCCTCTCCTCCTTTCCTCTCCTCCCCTCCTCTTCTCCCTTCCTCTCCCCCCTTCCTCCCCTCCTCCTCTCCTCCCTTCCTCTCCTCCCCTCCTCTCCCTCCTGGAGAGTGAAGGAGGAATCGAGGTCGTAGGAGTTGAGATGTCCTTGTCCCCTCCTGAGTCATGTGGTCACCGCCCCTTCCACCCAGATGTGGCCTTGGTGTTTAGAAGCCGAGTGTGACTGAATACTGGTATGTTGTTATGTTTGCAATACATCCTCATAAATCCTCATTCTAAAAGATTCAAAAGATCATGAAAAACGTGATCTGCCAACAGAAAAATCATCAAACATGTTGAAATCTGTGAAGTTTCAGGCGAAGCTTCAGTTTTTCTTTCTAGAAATTAGTTTGTCTTGGTAACAGTGGAGTCTGGTACTTTGTACAATAAAATGCTGAGAATTATACAGTTAACTGTGTCTGCTTGTTATTTCATGTCCCTCTCTGACAGGGTGCGAAATAAGGGGGAGCTCGGGGAGCTATAGCTCCCCTAGTGGTGACATGAGCTCCCCTGGAAACACGGTTTGTGAAATTTTGGGGGAGCTCTAAAATATTCCAAATTGCGATGGATTTATTCCAAGTTGTGACGGATTTTACCTGGTGTAATATGATTTGTAGAGGCATACAATCTATTTTGATGTTGGTATTAGGTATATAAATGATATATAATAGCCTATATAGCCTACATATAGGCCTTTATTGGCTACAACTATGCGACAGTAACTTGCAGCGGGGTGCACTGACGCTGAACGCCTCATAGTGATGTAGTGATCTAGTCAAGTAGGTGGACAATGCGTGGTGCTGAAATAGCCGACATGCGGTGTGTGGTTTGAAAAAAGTAACGCCAGCTCAGTAAATAATTCAAACTTAATGTTTACTTATAGGCTATGTGAATGTGACTGCACCACACATGTGAACAGTAACAAAGCAAATGCAGTTTAATTTTATGAAAAACATTGACAACTAAATCGGAGCAAAAAAAAAAAAAAACTGAATCCGCTTAGCCTATATGCTCCTGAAAAACATTTAATGACAGAGCAAACACGCTACATTACTAGGGATAATAATTACAATGAGCCATTCATTAAAAATAGAAAAAATAATATTAGGCTATTAAATCTCACTTAATGAGAAAACTGGCATCTCCCATCGGTCACTATTTGTTGGCTATCTGGTGATATGGACGTCTTTGAGTGTCTAGAAAAGCGCTATAAGTCTAATGTATTATTATTATTTATTATTATTATGGACGTCACTTTAATCCGGCAGTTCTCAAGGTTTTTATGCACCAATCGATTCCTCTAGTCCAGTCCGTCTTTATCACATTCATTGACGAAAGGACGACTCGCATGTATAGAAAGGGAACATTCATTGTGAGCACGGAAAATGCGAGTCTCACACAACGGCTTTGCATTGATGAAACCAGGTAGGATGAACGTATAGTTCACTGTCCATTCCTCTTTAAATGCCCTGTTTCACCGTCAACTTTCCTCTTTAGACCTTTGGAGAGTGACATGATGTTTCTCTTGCTAGCTGGCAGGTTCAATGTTTAGCTAACTTCACCCGGCACGCAAACAACCAATCCAATAATAATGTGACCTTGTAAGTCTGGGAGGAGGGGGGAATCATTATCAGAATAAAACTATGTTAAATAATTATTAGAATAAGTTAGGCTGCGATACATCGTCAGTCCACACATTTATTATTCAAAACTATGGAAAAGGGTGAAACTACGTTGTTGAGAATCACAACACAAACTCGCTACTCAAGCCAAAATACTGCAGCGAAATGGATTGGACTGCTACCTAGTTAACTAGAACACTACTTTACATTGTTACCTAGTTAACTAGAACACTACTTTACATTGTTACCTAGTTAACTAGAACACTACTTTACATTGTTACCTAGTTAACTAGAACACTACTTTACATTGTTAGCAGGCTCACAAAACAAGCCGTGTTAGTTGACTAGCGATTTGTCATTGATTTTCAACAACGCGGAAATGTATTCACATTTTTCGAAAGAAAAGTCAAAGCATTAGAACGTAGAACGGAAAATCGCACGCGCGCTTTGCGCACGGAAAGCCACCGGCCCCGATTTGGCCAGAATTTTTTTTTCCGTCAGGAGATTTTTTTTCTTTTTGCTTTAATCCTTGGGCTCCCCCGCACACCGTGATTTAATTCGCACACTGCTCTCTGACATCGATTGAAGTTCGTTGCTGTAGAGCGCCATCTACTGGTGACAGTGTTGAACGTGTCTGCATGTGGCTGCTGTGATTAAATAAATGTTTAAAATGTTTATCGGAGGAGAGAGGATGTGATGTCACCATGCCCTGAACACTTCCTGTGCCCCCCTGAGACCACGCCCACCACTTCCTTATCATCTGTTGATGTTACCTCGATGGCGTTACCATGGAGATGTAATCTGTCAGAATATATGGACATTTATCCACAAACTGACTCTAATCAAAGTATGGCTGCTTGCCTCTACCATGGAGAGGCTTCTATCATGCATGTCTGTGTTTTGATGTTTCTAAACAAGAAAGATTCTTTTCAACAAAAAGATATGGACAGATGTTTCTGCACGACTATTATTACCCTGTTAACCTGATGTATCAATAACCTGTTGTATCAATAACCTGATGTATCGATAACCTGTTGTATCGATAACCTGATGTATCAATAACCTGATGTATCGATAACCTGATGTATCGATAACCTGATGTATTGATAACCTGATGTATTGATAATCTGATGTATTGATAATCTGATGTATTGAATGTGTGCTTGTTATTTCATGTCCCTCTCTGACACTGATTGAAGTTCGTTGCTGTAGAGCGCCATCTACTGGTGACAGTGTTGAACGTGTCTGCATGTGGCTGCTGGAATACGTTGAATCAGACGTCATTAAATACATGTGACACCAGCTGGTCAAAGGATGTACCAATTGCCCAAGTCATGTTTCTGTTGTTTACAGATTGTAAGCTTTCAAATGATGTGTCATACATTGAAATCGGAAAAGAGGGTCGAGGGGGGGTTTATGATTAATAACCAGGTAATAATAACACACTTTAATAGTTAAGGATTAACCCATCTATCGTCTTCTGACTTCCAGTCAGTCACCCCCGTCAGTCAACCCTGTGTGAGACAGACATGAAAACCCTGTGTGAGACAGACATGAAAACCCTGTGTGAGACAGACATGAAAACCCTGTGTGAGACAGACATGAAAACCCTGTGTGAGACAGACATGAAAACCCTGTGTGAGACAGACATGAAAACCCTGTGTGAGACAGACATGAAAACCCTGTGTGAGACAGACATGAAAACCCTGTGTGAGACAGACATGAAAATGGGCCGCAGATATCAGCGTCATCTTGAAGGTATTGTTCAGATCCATGTTCAAAACACTGGTGTACTGTATTGACTGAACATAGTTGTCCTTGTAGTATATTTTTTTATCCTAACTCTCATGTGTATGTTTCATGTTTAGGCCTAAAGGCATGAGACAGGCAGAAAGAAAGTTCATTAAGTGAACCAGGATGAGACCAGCTGTGTGTTTAGATTGAGAGGCCAGGGAACCATAATACGGATTTATATAAGAACTAAAACATTATGCATTATTCAAACTAAAACAAAAACCCAACTAGACCAATCAGATTAGAAATGTGTGCAGTGTCATTTGAGGTATGAAAAGGGATGCAAGCAGAGAGAGAGCTCATGAATTTGGAAGAATTCGGACCATCATTGAATGTATGTTACTCTCTTTATTATCAATAAAGAGAATTATTCATTTAACATCGGATCCGGATCAAGTATTTCTTGACCATTCATAATCAAGAAGATTTTATGAGTATTTCATGAACAGGGGTTTTCATGAACAGGGGTTTTACTACCAAGAGTAATATCTTTTACACCTGAAACTAAACCTCTTCATTTCAGCTCTGTAGAGAAGGACGATGTCCCAGCACTTAAATGAGCCGTATGTCTAAAAGAAAAAAAAGTCTTGGAAGCTATTCAAGGCTCAATGTTGGAATTATATCTGGGCCATGCCCTGTGTGTGTGTGTGTGTGTGTGTGTGTGTGTGTGTGTGTGTGTGTGTGTGTGTGCGTGCGTGCGTGCGTGCGTGCGTGCGTGCGTGCGTGCGTGCGTGCGTGCGCGCGCGCGCGTGTGTGTGTGTGTGTGTGTGTGTTCCTTTCAGGTGATGTAATAGGGTCATTTACACACATTTAACAATTTCATAATAAAGGTCAGAACATTTGTTAGGTTGCCAACTTGTTCCCTCTTTCACCAGCTGCTGTCCTAGGTGTATGTTATAGCCTAGCTCTACTGCATAATGACCCTATGGGTGGGGTTTAGACACATCTATAAGACATCTCTTTTTGCTCAAATTCAGTGGGTTGCTAGGGACTGTGCTGAGTATTTCCCACCCACTGTCATTGAGACACTCAGTTGTGTTTTGTCTGTAGCTCCAATGTATACATGGCAGATAAGAATAATATCCAGTCTTGTTAATTTGATGAAACATTTCATTTAAAATGTTTCTTTAGTTTGCAATGAATGTATTGTGATTACTGTATCAATATCAGTGGAAAACGGTCCAATAGTATCTATATCCGCGTTTTAATAGATATTAAATAGAATTATATTATTATTAATATTATAGAACTGTGTGGGTGTGAGCCAGGGGAGGCTGGGGGAGGCTGGGGGAGGCTGGGGAGGCTGGGGGAGGCTGGGGAGGCTGGGGGAGGCTGGGGAGGCTGGGGGAGGCTGGGGGAGGCTGGGGGAGGCTGAGGGAGGCTGGGGGAGTCTGGGGGAGTCTGGGGGAGGCTGGGGAGGCTGGGGGAGGCTGGAGAGGCTGGGGGAGGCTGGGGAGGCTGGGGGTGGCAGGAAAACAGAGGCCGGCCTCGATGTGATGCACGTTGACTCTGTAACAGGCGTGTGTGACAGGCGTGTGTGACAGGCGTGTGTGACAGCCGTGTGTGATACGGATCCTCATTCTGTTCCAGGCTTTACAATGAGCCGAGCCTCCGATTTCTACCTCCCCCAGCCTCCGCCAGCCTCCGCCAGCCTCCCCCGATGTGAATGTAGTTTAATAATTTTATAATAATGATAACTGTCTGTGTGTTCCTTACAGCAACCTTCCCTGCCCCACACACACACACACACACACACACACACACACACACACACACACACACACACACACACACAACCCCACACACACACACACACACACACACACACACAGACACAACCCCACACACACACACACACACACACACACACACCACCACACCCCCAAATCTCGAAAGTCTTTCCTAGATCCTCCGTCCTCAAATCTTATTGGAGGAGAGAATCCAAGGTCCCTCCCTCTCTGACCTCCCATTGGAGGAGAGGATTTGACCGACCAGGTTTGAGACGCTAGGCAATGTTCTGAATGACAGTAGGGGTGGTGGTGCCACACACACACACACACACACACACACACACACACACACACACACACACACACACCTACCTACCTAATTGTGTGGTCAAACTGCTCTCTTTAAAAGACTACTTGTGTGGTATGTTGGGTTGGTGGTGGGGGGGGCATATAGCTGTGTGGTATGTTGGTGGGGGGGCATATAGCTGTGTGGTATGTTGGTGGGGGGCATATAGCTGTGTGGTATGAGTGGTATGTTGGTGGGTGGGGGCATATAGCTGTGTGGTATGTTGGTGGGGGGGGCATATTAGCTGCTGTGGTATGTTGGTGGGGGGGGCCATATAGCTGTGTGGTATGTGGTGGGGGGGGCATATAGCTGTGTGGTATGTTGGTGGGGGGGGCATATAGCTGTGTGGTATGTTGGTGGGGGGGGCATATAGTCTGTGTGGTATGTTGTGTGTGGGGGGCATATAGCTGTGTGTATGTTGGTGGGGGGGCATATAGCTGTGTGGTATGTTGGTGGGGGGGCATATAGCTGTGTGGTATGTTGGTGGGGGGGGCATATAGCTGTGTGGTATGTTGGTGGGGGGGGCACTATAGGGTATGTTGGTGGGGGGGCATATAGCTGTGTGGTATGTTGGGGCATATAGCTGTGTGGTATGTTTGGTGGGGGGGCATATAGCTGTGTGGTATGTTGGGGGGGGGGGCATATAGCTGTGTGGTATGTTGGTGGGGGGGCATATAGCTGTGTGGTATGTTGGTGGGGGGGCATATAGCTGTGTGGTATGTTGGTGGGGGGGCATATAGCTGTGTGGTATGTTGGTGGGGGGGCATATAGCTGTGTGGTATGTTGGTGGGGGGGCATATAGCTGTGTGGTATGTTGGTGGGGGGGGCATATAGCTGTGTGGTATGTTGGTGGGGGGGGCATATAGCTGTGTGGTATGTTGGTGGGGGGGGGCATATAGCTGTGTGGTATGTTGGTGGGGGGGCATATAGCTGTGTGGTATGTTGGTGGGGGGGCATATAGCTGTGTGGTATGTTGGTGGGGGGGGCATATAGCTGTGTGGTATGTTGGTGGGGGGGGGCATATAGCTGTGTGGTATGTTGGTGGGGGGGGCATATAGCTGTGTGGTATGTTGGTGGGGGGGCATATAGCTGTGTGGTATGTTGGTGGGGGGGCATATAGCTGTGTGGTATGTTGGTGGGGGGGGCATATAGCTGTGTGGTATGTTGGTGGGGGGGCATATAGCTGTGTGGTATGTTGGTGGGGGGGGCATATAGCTGTGTGGTATGTTGGTGGGGGGGGCATATAGCTGTGTGGTATGTTGGTGGGGGGGCATATAGCTGTGTGGTATGTTGGTGGGGGGGGCATATAGCTGTGTGGTATGTTGGTGGGGGGGCATATAGCTGTGTGGTATGTTGGTGGGGGGGGCATATAGCTGTGTGGTATGTTGGTGGGGGGGCATATAGCTGTGTGGTATGTTGGTGGGGGGGCATATAGCTGTGTGGTATGTTGGTGGGGGGGCATATAGCTGTGTGGTATGTTGGTGGGGGGGGCATATAGCTGTGTGGTATGTTGGTGGTGGGGGGGCATATAGCTGTGTGGTATGTTGGTGGGGGGGCATATAGCTGTGTGGTATGTTGGTGGGGGGGGCATATAGCTGTGTGGTATGTTGGTGGGGGGGCATATAGCTGTGTGGTATGTTGGTGGGGGGGGCATATAGCTGTGTGGTATGTTGGTGGGGGGGGCATATAGCTGTGTGGTATGTTGGTGGGGGGGCATATAGCTGTGTGGTATGTTGGTGGGGGGGGCATATAGCTGTGTGGTATGTTGGTGGGGGGGGCATATAGCTGTGTGGTATGTTGGTGGTGGGGGGGCATATAGCTGTGTGGTATGTTGGTGGGGGGGGCATATAGCTGTGTGGTATGTTGGTGGGGGGGCATATAGCTGTGTGGTATGTTGGTGGGGGGGCATATAGCTGTGTGGTATGTTGGTGGGGGGGGCATATAGCTGTGTGGTATGTTGGTGGGGGGGGCATATAGCTGTGTGGTATGTTGGTGGGGGGGCATATAGCTGTGTGGTATGTTGGTGGGGGGGGCATATAGCTGTGTGGTATGTTGGTGGGGGGGGCATATAGCTGTGTGGTATGTTGGTGGGGGGGGGGGCATATAGCTGTGTGGTATGTTGGTGGGGGGGGGCATATAGCTGTGTGGTATGTTGGTGGGGGGGGCATATAGCTGTGTGGTATGTTGGTGGGGGGGCATATAGCTGTGTGGTATGTTGGTGGGGGGGGGGCATATAGCTGTGTGGTATGTTGGTGGGGGGGGCATATAGCTGTGTGGTATGTTGGTGGGGGGGCATATAGCTGTGTGGTATGTTGGTGGGGGGGCATATAGCTGTGTGGTATGTTGGTGGGGGGGCATATAGCTGTGTGGTATGTTGGTGGGGGGGCATATAGCTGTGTGGTATGTTGGTGGGGGGGCATATAGCTGTGTGGTATGTTGGTGGGGGGGCATATAGCTGTGTGGTATGTTGGTGGGGGGGCATATAGCTGTGTGGTATGTTGGTGGTGGGGGGGCATATAGCTGTGTGGTATGTTGGTGGGGGGGCATATAGCTGTGTGGTATGTTGGTGGGGGGGGCATATAGCTGTGTGGTATGTTGGTGGGGGGGGCATATAGCTGTGTGGTATGTTGGTGGGGGGGCATATAGCTGTGTGGTATGTTGGTGGGGGGGCATATAGCTGTGTGGTATGTTGGTGGGGGGGGCATATAGCTGTGTGGTATGTTGGTGGTGGGGGGGCATATAGCTGTGTGGTATGTTGGTGGGGGGGGCATATAGCTGTGTGGTATGTTGGTGGGGGGGGCATATAGCTGTGTGGTATGTTGGTGGTGGGGGCATATAGCTGTGTGGTATGTTGGTGGGGGGGGCATATAGCTGTGTGGTATGTTGGTGGGGGGGGCATATAGCTGTGTGGTATGTTGGTGGGGGGGCATATAGCTGTGTGGTATGTTGGTGGGGGGGGCATATAGCTGTGTGGTATGTTGGTGGGGGGGGCATATAGCTGTGTGGTATGTTGGTGGGGGGGGGGCATATAGCTGTGTGGTATGTTGGTGGGGGGGCATATAGCTGTGTGGTATGTTGGTGGTGGGGGGGCATATAGCTGTGTGGTATGTTGGTGGGGGGGCATATAGCTGTGTGGTATGTTGGTGGGGGGGGCATATAGCTGTGTGGTATGTTGGTGGGGGGGCATATAGCTGTGTGGTATGTTGGTGGGGGGGCATATAGCTGTGTGGTATATTGGTGGGGGGGCATATAGCTGTGTGGTATGTTGGTGGTGGGGGGGGCATATAGCTGTGTGGTATGTTGGTGGTGGGGGGGCATATAGCTGTGTGGTATGTTGGTGGGGGGGCATATAGCTGTGTGGTATGTTGGTGGTGGGGGGGCATATAGCTGTGTGGTATGTTGGTGGGGGGGCATATAGCTGTGTGGTATGTTGGTGGGGGGGGCATATAGCTGTGTGGTATGTTGGTGGGGGGGCATATAGCTGTGTGGTATGTTGGTGGGGGGGCATATAGCTGTGTGGTATGTTGGTGGGGGGGCATATAGCTGTGTGGTATGTTGGTGGGGGGGGCATATAGCTGTGTGGTATGTTGGTGGTGGGGGGGCATATAGCTGTGTGGTATGTTGGTGGGGGGGCATATAGCTGTGTGGTATGTTGGTGGGGGGGCATATAGCTGTGTGGTATGTTGGTGGGGGGGCATATAGCTGTGTGGTATGTTGGTGGGGGGGCATATAGCTGTGTGGTATGTTGGTGGGGGGGGCATATAGCTGTGTGGTATGTTGGTGGGGGGGCATATAGCTGTGTGGTATGTTGGTGGTGGTGGGGGCATATAGCTGTGTGGTATGTTGGTGGGGGGGGCATATAGCTGTGTGGTATGTTGGTGGGGGGGGCATATAGCTGTGAGGTATGTTGGTGGTGGGGGGGGCATATAGCTGTGAGGTATGTTGGTGGGGGGGCATATAGCTGTGTGGTATGTTGGTGGGGGGGCATATAGCTGTGTGGTATGTTGGTGGGGGGGGGCATATAGCTGTGTGGTATGTTGGTGGGGGGGGCATATAGCTGTGTGGTATGTTGGTGGGGGGGCATATAGCTGTGTGGTATGTTGGTGGTGGGGGGGCATATAGCTGTGTGGTATGTTGGTGGGGGGGGCATATAGCTGTGTGGTATGTTGGTGGGGGGGCATATAGCTGTGTGGTATGTTGGTGGTGGGGGGGCATATAGCTGTGTGGTATGTTGGTGGGGGGGCATATAGCTGTGTGGTATGTTGGTGGGGGGGGGCATATAGCTGTGTGGTATGTTGGTGGTGGGGGCATATAGCTGTGTGGTATGTTGGTGGGGGGGCATATAGCTGTGTGGTATGTTGGTGGGGGGGGCATATAGCTGTGTGGTATGTTGGTGGGGGGGGGCATATAGCTGTGTGGTATGTTGGTGGGGGGGGCATATAGCTGTGTGGTATGTTGGTGGGGGGGGGCATATAGCTGTGTGGTATGTTGGTGGGGGGGCATATAGCTGTGTGGTATGTTGGTGGGGGGGGCATATAGCTGTGTGGTATGTTGGTGGGGGGGCATATAGCTGTGTGGTATGTTGGTGGGGGGGCATATAGCTGTGTGGTATGTTGGTGGGGGGGGCATATAGCTGTGTGGTATGTTGGTGGGGGGGCATATAGCTGTGTGGTATGTTGGTGGGGGGGGCATATAGCTGTGTGGTATGTTGGTGGTGGGGGGGCATATAGCTGTGTGGTATGTTGGTGGGGGGGCATATAGCTGTGTGGTATGTTGGTGGGGGGGCATATAGCTGTGTGGTATGTTGGTGGTGGGGGGGGCATATAGCTGTGTGGTATGTTGGTGGGGGGGGCATATAGCTGTGTGGTATGTTGGTGGGGGGGGGCATATAGCTGTGTGGTATGTTGGTGGGGGGGCATATAGCTGTGTGGTATGTTGGTGGGGGGGCATATAGCTGTGTGGTATGTTGGTGGGGGGGGCATATAGCTGTGTGGTATGTTGGTGGGGGGGGGCATATAGCTGTCATGTAGCTGTTAGGTAGAGGCTGTGTCTCAGGGGGTAGAGGCTGTGTCTCAGGAGGTAGAGGCTGTGTCTCAGGAGGTAGAGGCTGTGTCTCAGGAGGTAGAGGCTGTGTCTCAGGAGGTAGAGGCTGTGTCTCAGGAGGTAGAGGCTGTGTCTCAGGAGGTAGAGGCTGTGTCTCAGGAGGTAGAGGCTGTGTCTCAGGAGGTAGAGGCTGTGTGTCAGGGGGTAGAGGCTGTGTCTCAGGAGGTAGAGGCTGTGTCTCAGGAGGTAGAGGCTGTGTCTCAGGAGGTAGAGGCTGTGTCTCAGGGGGTAGAGGCTGTGTCTCAGGAGGTAGAGGCTGTGTCTCAGGAGGTAGAGGCTGTGTCTCAGGAGGTAGAGGCTATGTCTCAGGGGGTAGAGGCTGTGTCTCAGGAGGTAGAGGCTGTGTCTCAGGAGGTAGAGGCTGTGTCTCAGGAGGTAGAGGCTGTGTCTCAGGAGGTAGAGGCTGTGTCTCAGGAGGTAGAGGCTGTGTCTCAGGAGGTAGAGGCTGTGTCTCAGGGGGTAGAGGCTGTGTCTCAGGAGGTAGAGGCTGTGTCTCAGGAGGTAGAGGCTGTGGCTCAGGAGGTAGAGGCTGTGTCTCAGGAGGTAGAGGCTGTGTCTCAGGAGGTAGAGGCTGTGTCTCAGGAGGTAGAGGCTGTGTCTCAGGAGGTAGAGGCTGTGTCTCAGGGGGTAGAGGCTGTGTCTCAGGAGGTAGAGGCTGTGTCTCAGGAGGTAGAGGCTGTGTCTCAGGAGGTAGCGGCTGTGTCTCAGGAGGTAGAGGCTGTGTCTCAGGAGGTAGCGGCTGTGTCTCAGGAGGTAGAGGCTGTGTCTCAGGAGGTAGAGGCTGTGTCTCACTCTCAGGAGGTAGAGGCTGTGTCTCAGGAGGTAGAGGCTGTGTCTCAGGAGGTAGAAGCTGTGTCTTAGGAAATAGAGGCTGTGTCTCAGGAGGTAGAGGCTGTGTCTCAGGGGGTAGAGGCTGTGGCTCAGGAGGTAGAGGCTGTGTCTCAGGAGGTAGAGGCTGTGTCTCAGGAGGTAGAGGCTGTGTGTCAGGAGGTAGAGGCTGTGTGTCAGGAGGTAGAGGCTGTGTGTCAGGAGGTAGAGGCTGTGTCTCAGGAGGTAGAGGCTGTGGCTCAGGAGGTAGAGGCTGTGTCTCAGGAGGTAGAGGCTGTGTCTCAGGAGGTAGAGGCTGTGTCTCAGGAGGTAGAGGCTGTGTCTCAGGAGGTAGAAGCTGTGTCTCAGGAGGTAGAGGCTGTGTCTCAGGAGGTAGAGGCTGTGTCTCAGGAGGTAGAGGCTGTGTCTCAGGAGGTAGAGGCTGTGTCTCAGGAGGTAGAGGCTGTGTCTCAGGAGGTAGAGGCTGTGTCTCAGGAGGTAGAAGCTGTGTCTCAGGGGGTAGAGGCTGTGGCTCAGGAGGTAGAGGCTGTGTCTCAGGAGGTAGAGGCTGTGTCTCAGGAGGTAGAGGCTGTGTCTCAGGAGGTAGAGGCTGTGTCTCAGGAGGTAGAGGCTGTGTCTCAGGAGGTAGAGGCTGTGTCTCAGGAGGTAGAGGCTGTGTCTCAGGAGGTAGAGGCTGTGTCTCAGGAGGTAGAGGCTGTGTCTCAGGAGGTAGAGGCTGTGTCTCAGGAGGTAGAGGCTGTGTCTCAGGAGGTGGAGGCTGTGTCTCAGGAGGTAGAGGCTGTGTCTCAGGAGGTAGATGCTGTATCTCAGGAGGTAGAGGCTGTGTCTCAGGAGGTAGAAGCTGTGTCTTAGGAAATAGAGGCTGTGTCTCAGGAGGTAGAGGCTGTGTCTCAGGGGGTAGAGGCTGTGGCTCAGGAGGTAGAGGCTGTGTCTCAGGAGGTAGAGGCTGTGTCTCAGGAGGTAGAGGCTGTAACTCAGGAGGTAGAGGCTGTGTCTCAGGAGGTAGAGGCTGTGTCTCAGGGGGTAGAGGCTGTGTCTCAGGAGGTAGAGGCTGTGTCTCAGGACTCAGGAGGTAGAGGCTGTGTCTCAGGAGGTAGAGGCTGTGTCTCAGGAGGTAGAGGCTGTGTCTCAGGAGGTAGATGCTGTATCTCAGGAGGTAGAGGCTGTGTCTCAGGAGGTAGAAGCTGTGTCTTAGGAAATAGAGGCTGTGTCTCAGGAGGTAGAGGCTGTGTCTCAGGAGGTAGAGGCTGTGTCTCAGGAGGTAGAGGCTGTGTCTCAGGAGGTAGAGGCTGTGTCTCAGGAGGTAGAAGCTGTGTCTCAGGGGGTAGAGGCTGTGGCTCAGGAGGTAGAGGCTGTGTCTCAGGAGGTAGAGGCTGTGTCTCAGGAGGTAGAGGCTGTGTGTCAGCTGTGTCTCAGGAGGTAGAGGCTGTGTCTCAGGAGGTAGAGGCTGTGTCTCAGGAGGTAGAGGCTGTGTCTCAGGAGGTAGAGGCTGTGTCTCAGGAGGTAGAGGCTGTGTCTCAGGAGGTAGAGGCTGTGTCTCAGGAGGTAGAGGCTGTGTCTCAGGAGGTGGAGGCTGTGTCTCAGGAGGTAGAAGCGGTGTCTTAGGAAATAGAGGCTGTGTCTCAGGAGGTAGAGGCTGTGTCTCAGGAGGTAGAAGCTGTGTCTCAGGAGGTAGAGGCTGTGTCTCAGGAGGTAGAGGCTGTGGCTCAGGAGGTAGAGGCTGTGTCTCAGGAGGTAGAGGCTGTGTCTCAGGAGGTAGAGGCTGTGTCTCAGGAGGTAGAGGCTGTGTCTCAGGAGGTAGAGGCTGTGTCTCAGGAGGTAGAGGCTGTGTCTCAGGAGGTAGAGGCTGTGTCTCAGGAGGGAGAGGCTGTGGCTCAGGAGGTAGAGGCTGTGTCTCAGGAGGTAGAGGCTGTGTCTCAGGAGGTAGAGGCTGTGTCTCAGGAGGTAGAGGCTGTGTCTCAGGAGGTAGAGGCTGTGTCTCAGGAGGTAGAGGCTGTGTCTCAGGAGGTAGAGGCTATGTCTCAGGAGGTAGAGGCTGTGTCTCAGGAGGTAGAGGCTGTGTCTCAGGAGGTAGAGGCTGTGTCTCAGGAGGTAGAGGCTGTGTCTCAGGAGGTAGAAGCGGTGTCTTAGGAAATAGAGGCTGTGTCTCAGGAGGTAGAGGCTGTGTCTCAGGAGGTAGAGGCTATGTCTCAGGAGGTAGAGGCTGTGTCTCAGGAGGTAGAGGCTGTGTCTCAGGAGGTAGAGGCTATGTCTCAGGAGGTAGAGGCTGTGTCTCAGGAGGTAGAGACTGTGTCTCAGGGGGTAGAGGCTGTGTCTCAGGAGGTAGAGGCTGTGTCTCAGGAGGTAGAGGCTGTGTCTCAGGAGGTAGAGGCTGCTGTGTCTCAGGAGGTAGAGGCTGCTGTGTCTCAGGAGGTAGAGGCTGTGTCTCAGGAGGTAGAGGCTGTGTCTCAGGAGGTAGAGGCTTCGTCTCAGGAGGTAGAGGCTGTGTCTCAGGAGGTAGAGGCTGTGTCTCAGGAGGTAGAGGCTGTGTCTCAGGCGGTAGAGGCTGTGTCTCAGGAGGTAGAGGCTGTGTCTCAGAAGGTAGAGGCTGTGTCTCAGGAGGTAGAGGCTGCTGTGTCTCAGGAGGTAGAGTCGCCGTTTAATGATCACAAGGTTGGCAGATCAGAGCCCCGGCTGGCCACATGTCGAAGTGTCCTTGGGCAAGACACTGAACCCCAAAATTGCTCCCAGTGAGCGGGCCGGCGCCTTGCATGCTGCCAGCGAGCTGCCATTGGTGTGTGAATGTGTGTGTGAATGGGTGAATGAGAGGCCGTTGTAAAGTGCTTTGGAGCAGCTTTGGAGCAGCAAAAAAGGCGCTATATAAGTGCAGTCCATTTACCATTGTTGTGGAAATATACGACACCATTTACCATGTTCTGGTCTCTCCAGGGCTGGGTGACGTTCTCTGGTCTCTCCTGTCAAAAAAATAGATTTAAGAACAGAATAGATCACATGCCATAGCATTGAACTGTGAGAGAAAATTATTATATGTAATAAGACATTTTTCTACATTTAAGATTCAAACTTTGGATATCTAGGGCAAAGCTATAGAAACTGATTTCCTGTTGTAAGCACACAATGAAACCAGTTTCTCTACTTGAAGCTTGACATTGGCTAGACAACAGACACATTTAAATGATTACAAAGACCTGATTGCTCTCTTTTCTACCTAGATGGACTAAGCCATCTAGAGCAGTTTTGGACCTTTGTGTTTCCCCAGACCCAGTACTCTAGGACCAGACTAAACCAGTTGTAGCCTTTGTGTTCCTTTTCCACCTTTGTGTCTCTAGGAGAAAGTGGGGGTCGATTCCCCCTTAACCTTCATCCCCCATCATCTTCATCCATGTACACATCCACACCCCTTGCTAACGATTGGCCTATACCTCACCCGAGGGCGGACTTGTTACCTGAGTGTACCTGAGTGTATATATACAGAGATGTGATGAATGATCTGGACTTTGTGAGAAACTTTCACTGTTAAGACTTGTCTGATGTGCTTGTAAACTTTCTCCTTCTGCAGAAGAATATTAAATATCATTTCTTATACATCTTGAAACGAAACAGGCTGCCTTTATTGATAATTTGCTCTAACAGAACACATAAGCAGGCCTAGTTTAAACAATTAAATAAACATTTCATGATCAATAATGTATTGATTAGTTACTTTGACATAGCCTGGCTAATGAAAAGAATCAATGAATGTGACTGTAATGTAAAAAAACATTCAAATAAGCATATCTTCCTCATCTATTTTCAACTTATTTCAATGTATCTCAAACTGGTTTCATGAACATGACAGTGAGTTCGGTGTTCTTCAGTGGCCTTCCCAGTCACCGGATCTGAACCCAATAGAACCCCTCTGGGATGTGGCGGGATGGGAGATTCACACCTTGAAAGTGCTCCTGAAAAACCTGCAGGAATTGCGTGATGCGATCATGTCATTATGATGTCATCACGGACCAGAATCTCAAAGGGATGTTTCCAACATCTTGTGGAATGGACGCCACGTTGACCCGAGGCTGTCTGCTGACTCTGCTCCCAGCTGAGTGACGGTTACTGACTCTTGGTCTGATGGGTTATGTTGTTTTTCTTCATTAACACACTGTAAGAGCTGAATAAAATAAAACAAATGTTGTCACAGTTTGCACAACATAGCTCATAAACAATATATTTAACAACAATATCCGTAGATATCAATCAAATCGATCGAACCATATCCATAGACAGCTCACCAATAAGCATGACACCAAGGGCGCGTTCGTAAATTCGCTCTGAGAGCACCGGAGCGTCCACGTGACTGCCTCTTGTCCAATCAAATTACATGGTCCCTTTTGAACCCAGTGTGCGCTGCGGCGAACTTACGAACGCGGCCCAATAGTTACAGTTTTTCTCAATTGCTTTGGTGCATTTCTCTGATCAGAATTAAAATTCTCATAACTGTTAGTTCAACCTCCACAACATTTAGTCATTTGTGCACATCATAGTAGCAGTTTCTCATTCCAAACAAATTGCAAATGCTTTTGGACATGCATCAATTGCTTTCATACAATTCTCTGCTGTTTTATAACATTATCATTTGCTTATGTCATGTCAGTCAAAATGAACTATACTTATGAATGCTGAATAGTCATTCCCTATAAAACTAATAGTCCTCATTTCATTGCTTGAGTCATTACAAATGTTGAACAAGTTGTCAAAATCTGTCAAGCAAATTGTATACATTTCTTTATCATTTCTTCCTGAAAAAACTATTTATCTCGGGTGAACCTCAGCTTTCACTGATGAGGAGGAGTGTGTGAAGCATTAATTGTAACCAATGATAAGCCTCTTCTCCAGTCATTCAGAGCTGAGTCCCATGAACCCTCAATTGGCAAGCATATCTGAACCGAGCAGGACATAGTGTGTACCATTTAGACAATACTGTGACACAGAAATGGAAGGTCAGCATCGTGGAAGAGGGGTGAGGATGCGGGGAGGGGACAAAACAGGAGAAGAGGAAGAAGAGGCCAAGTACATAGGCAGATTCCTGATGAAATTAGGGCTACAATTGTGGACCATGTTGTCAATCACGGCCTCACAATGGCTGAGGCTGGTCGAAGGGTGCAGCCAAATGTTGGGAGAACCACTGCAAATTCAATTATTCAAACATTTAGTCGGGAGAACAGGTGTTTATATTGGACAGTTATTCAGCACTAAATCTGCACTGTACTACTGTCATTGTGTCATACATGAAGCTTACAGTGGGACAAGAACTTGTCACTTTTTACATTTTACATTTAGACTTACAGATTTACTGCAGCATAGATTTACTGTATTGTAGTGTAAAGTAGTGTTACAGTAAAGATTTGCCATATTTACAGTATGGTACTGTACTGCAGCATTTTACAAGTGGGAAGCACTGTTATTGTACACTACAGTAATATGGTTAAAGCAGTATCTCATGTGTACTGTACATTACTGTAATTTTACTTTAATTGTACCATATAGGATTGCAAGACAACCTCACAGAGGTGGAAAAGGGCCCCTTTTTACTCGGCAACAAGAGGAAGCCATTTGTGCAATGGTGATTGCAAACAATGCCATAAGGTTGAGAGAGATACAAAGCGTTATAGAGGATGACAGTTTTTTTCTCTCTCTCTCTCTCTCTATTCTGGGATAAAGCGTGTACTGGAGCTGGAGGCCAGGGAACCGCTGCACACATTCATATACGTTGATGAGGCGGGTTTCAATCTGGCAAAAGGTAGAAGGCATGGAAGAAATCACATTGGACAGAGAGCAACCATTCCCAGGCCAACGAGGAGGGAATATTACAATGTGTGCAGCCATCTCAGAAAACGGCGCCCTCACCCATATACCCCGTCTTGGTCCATACACACAACATCTGCTGACTTTTTTAGACATTATTTCCCGGGACATAATCCCTGAGAATGAGAGGGGTCTAAAAGGAGACCATCTGAACAAGTATGTTGTTGGGATAATGTGCGTTTTCACCACTCAGATCTGGTCAGACAGTGGTTTGCAGCACATGAAAGGATGCTGGTGGAATATCTCCCTCCCTACTCCCCATTCCTGAATCCAATAGAGGAGTTTTTCTCTGCCTGGAGGTGGAAGGTATATGACCGGCATCCACATACCCAAATGGCCTTGCTAGCGGCCATGGATGCAGCATGTGATGACATCACAGCACAGCCCTGCAGAGGGTGGATTTGCCACTCAAGGAGATAGTTTCCTCGCTGCATTGCCAGGGATGATATTCGCTGTGATGTCAATGAAAATATGTGGCCAGACAGACAGGAATGTCTGGATGTGAATGAATGATTTACAGTTCTGTGTATGTTGTATGTTCCAATTCAGTTCCAATATGTACTGCAATATTGTTTACAGTTGTGCACAGCTCTGTTTCTTATGTTTGTTGTAAATAAGTTAGTATTTTTCTTTTGCACAATGCTGTGAACAAATTAGAATTGCAAAGAGCATATGCAGTAAAAATGTGAAACATACGTATTCAGTGTCTTGTACTCATTTACCTCACTAAATACAGTAATGTGTAACCCATTTCAAATGGCTGTGCAAATAGTGTATAGTACTGTCTTGAGCATTTTCAGGTAGTGTCACCAAGATCTGACTTTTTTGCATTGGAAAACACTTACAGAGTGAACTGTCATAATGAAAACATGACAAAGCCATTTGACTATCTTGTTCATAAACAATGGTGTCAGGACTTTTCATTTTGATGACACTGACACTTTCATTGACATGAATACTTGCTTTTGAGGAATGAACTATCCATTTTGAGCAAGTGACACGCTTTTGCAGGTTATCAACTAGGTTTTGCAGTTTGTACTAATTGTTTTGAGAAATGCACTAACTGTTGTGCAAATGTTAATAGTGATGTGAGAAATGCACCAAAGCGACTGAGAAAAACTGTAATAACACCGTTGCTAGGTTACAGTGTTACTATAACACCGTTGCTAGGTTACAGCTGACCTAACAAGACACTGCTAACGTTAGCATGCTAGCCCTAACCAATTTAACACAAACATAATAATAACAAATAACTCGAGTTAGTGGATTAGAAGACAAAAATCTTTATTCAAATTCCTTTCTCAATCGATTCATTTGTTTACGGCTTGTCAAAATAAAAGTCACCTTATGAACTCCATATTGAAAATCTAAATGTACAATTTTGAATTAAATGCAAAGACCCTCAAAATATATATATATATATATATATATATATATATATATATATATATATATATATATATATATATATATATATATAAAGGCTATATACACGGCAAGGGACTACGGATGAAAATTAGCCTTCTGGCTAAATCTGGCGTGTTTACATAATATGCATTGTCCCTTTACAAATAAACTAAACTACAATATAACTTAGACACATTGTCTTTAAATGGGTCATTTACAAAGGGAGGCCCAGTATTACTAAACTGTTCCTAATATTACTATATTATATATACACTACCGTTCAAAAGTCTGGGGTCACCCAGACAATTTCATTTTCCACATTAACAATGTATAGTGTATTTCTGATTAATTTAATGTTATCTTCATTGAAAAAAACAGTGCTTTTCTTTCAAAAAATAAGGACATTTCTAAGTGACCCCAAACTATTGAACGGTAGTGTATATCTAATAATATATTGTAGTGACTACATTATGGGTTCATGTTCTCCTCTTACGGTTGGTTGTGTAGTGGGAGGGAACCAGTTCTGGCACTAGGGGCAGAGGGGAGGATTATTAACGTTGCAACTTCCTGTTTAGACACAACAGTTTTGGTGATCTATTTTCTGGTCCTGTACTGAGAGTACAAGTTGTTATTTTGATTAAACAGTTATCATTACGTTGCCTACGTCTTTCCTTTTTCCTCCGGCACTACACTGGTGACCCCGACGTGGATTTTTGTTAACGTAATTGTGTACAAAAACCAGCGAACGAACATTACAATCCTGCAAAATGTCCGGGCGAGGAAGACGTTCAAACCAGCGGCAGCCATCACCATCCCCTGTCAGGGTAACGCGTGGTGCGCACACTCCCACTCTCAAGCTACCAGAGTTCTGGGACTCAACGCCTGCTGCATGGTTTGCTATTGTAGAGGCACATTTCAACAAAAGTGACATCGATGACGACGACGACCGGTACAACCATGCTGTGGCAATGTTGGGCAGCTCCACCGCAGCTCGAGTGGTAGGTTTTTTGTCTGCTCCCCCGACGACGAACAAATATGAGCGCCTCAAGGCCCTGCTTCTAGAGACATTTGAACTGTCCACTGCGGAGAGGGTGCGTCGCCTATT
The DNA here is from genome assembly GCF_963989245.1 of Nansenia antarctica. Taxonomy (NCBI): domain Eukaryota; kingdom Metazoa; phylum Chordata; class Actinopteri; order Argentiniformes; family Microstomatidae; genus Nansenia; species Nansenia antarctica. Next base: position 880,405 of record NC_137684.1, read on the forward strand.
TGCGATGTCGGACTTGGGTGACGAGAGGCCTTCTGCGAGCATGGAGAGGATGCTAAACCTGCTCGGTACAGAAGACCCCATGATCCTCTTCACAGAGCTGTTCATGCGCACATTGCCAGCTCAAGTTAGGATGGCGCTGGCCAACACCGCCATCATGGAGCCCCGCGCCCTGGCCAGGGAGGCGGACCGGTTCGTCTTGGCCATGCCTCAACGGTCCCCCGACCTGCTCGCTCCCGCGGCCGCCCCGCCACCCGACCGTCGCAGGAGAGCGAAGGATGACGCCAGACCTTCTGGCCAGCAGGGTAACGCTGCGGGCCATTGTTTCTACCACGCCACTTTTGGCGCCAAGGCCAAACGGTGCCGCTCACCCTGCACCTTCGGACCGACGGGAAACGGCGGGGCCGGCACTCAGTAGTGGCCCTGAGCGCTGGCGTCACCAACAGGCTGCTCTTCATACAAGACACCGCCTCTGGTCGCAGTTTCCTTTGTGACACAGGTGCCCAGTGGAGCATCATTCCGGCAGAGAGATCGGATGTGGCGAAGGAGGAGCGTGGTCCGCAGTTGGCAGGCGCGGACGGCACACCTATCTGCTCTTATGGCACTAGGGCGGTGGACGTGTGCTTCGGAGGGCAATGCTTTTCGTGGGATTTTGTCATAGCGGCTGTCACATTTCCCCTCCTTGGTGCGGATTTTCTGTGCGCCCACAACCTGTTGGTGGACGTGGGGAACAGGCGCCTGGTCAACTCACAGACTTTCGCTTCCTTCGCCTGTACGCAGGGGGAGGCGGTCTACAGCGGGTGGTCCAATACGCTCGCCGAAAGTGACCAGTACCTTCGGCTGCTCGCCGAATTCCCCGACCTTACCAAGCCCACCTTCTCCGCGCCCACGGTGAAACACGGAGTGGAGCACCACATCGAGACCGAGGGGCCTCCCCTCCACGCCAGGGCCAGGCGCCTCAACCCGGAGAAGCTGGCCATCGCCAGGGCGGAGTTTGCGCATATGGAGCAGGTGGGCATCGTTCGGCGCTCGAGCAGCCCCTGGGCGTCTCCCCTGCACATTGTCCCTAAGTCAGACGGCGGGTGGCGCCCATGTGGGGACTACCGCCGCCTCAACGACGCGTCCAAGCCTGACCGCTACCCGGTCCCACATGTCCAGGACTTTTCAGCGAACCTGGCAGGCAAACGCTTCTTCTCCAAAGTGGACCTGGTACGGGGGTACCATCAGGTGCCGGTGCACCCCGAGGACGTCCCTAAGACGGCCGTAATCACGCCATTTGGACTCTTCGAGTTTCTGCGGATGCCGTTCGGCCTGAAGAACGCGGCGCAGACCTTCCAACGCCTCATGCACTCGGTGCTCCGGGACCTACCATTCCTCTTCGTCTACTTGGATGACATCCTCGTCGCAAGCACCACGGAGGAGGAGCACCTGTCCCACCTCCGGGCCCTTTTCACACGGCTCAGCCAACATGGGCTGATTGTCAATCCGGCGAAGTGTGAGTTCGGACGGAACACCATCGACTTTCTCGGGCACCGGGTCTCCGCAGAGGGGGTGACCCCCCTCCCCTCGAAGGTGGAAGCTGTCGCTGCTTTCCCGCGCCCCAGCACAATCAGCGAGCTCAAGGGGTTCATCGGGATGGTAACCTTCTACTATCGCTTCCTCCACCACATCGCTCACATCCTGCGGCCTCTGTACGATGCCCAGAAGGGCAAGACTCTGAAGCAGCCGGTGGACTGGACGGCGGAGCGTGTCAAAGCCTTTCAGGACACCAAGGCGGCCCTGGCCCGCGCTGCCATGTTGGCCCACCCCTCGCCCTCGGCACCCACTGCTCTCACCACGGACGCCTCTGACTTTGCTGTGGGAGCGGTGTACGAACAGTGGGTTGGGGACGCCTGGCAGCCTCTTGCATTCTTCAGCCGCCAGCTGTCTCCCAGAGAGCAAAGGTACAGCACATTCGACAGGGAGCTCCTCGGGCTGTGGCTTGCTGTCAGACACTTCCGTTTTTTACTGGAGGGCCGCGAGTTTACGGCCTACGTGGACCACAAGCCACTCACGCACGCCATGTCCAAGGTGGCGGAGCCGTGGTCCGACCGCCAACAGCGCCAGCTCGCCTACATATCCGAGTTCACCACAGACATCCAGCACGTTGCTGGGAAGTCCAACCAGGTCGCGGATTGTCTCTCCAGGGCGGTGGTTGGTGCGGTCCAACTGGGTTTGGACTACGCGCGCATGGCTGCAGACCAGGCCGCCGACCCCGCCGTCCAGGCTCTCAAGTTGTCGGACACAGGACTGCGCCTAGAAGAGGTGGTTTTCGGTGACGCAGGGGCCACGCTCCTGTGCGACGTCTCCATGGGTCAGCCACGACCGGTGGTCCCCGCCAACTGGAGGCGCCCCGCCTTCGAGGCGATACACGGCTTGTCTCACCCTGGTAGGAAACCGTCCTCACGGCTGGTGTCAGAGAAATTCGTCTGGCATGGGCTCAAGAGGGATGTGAGGGCCTGGGTAGACACGTGCATCGCCTGCCAGCGCGCCAAGGTGCATCGACACGTCAAGGCCCCCCTGGAGCAGTTCTCTGTGCCTGAGCGGAGGTTCGATCATGTAAACGTGGACCTGGTAGGGCCGCTGCCCCCCTCGCACGGATACACCTATCTCTTTACCATGGTGGACAGGACGACTCGCTGGCCGGAGGCAGTTCCGCTCTCCTCAACGACAGCCCCCGACCTGGCCCGGGCGTTCATCGCGGTGTGGGTCTCCCGCTACGGCACCCCTGCTGATCTCTCCTCTGACCGTGGCTCACAGTTTACTTCAGAGCTGTGGGCAGCGGTGGCGGAGAATCTGGGGGTCAAGCTCCACCGCACAACCGCCTATCACCCGCAGGCGAACGGGCTCTGTGAGCGTTTCCATCGATCCATGAAGGCCGCCCTTCGAGCCAGCCTCACGGACAGCGACTGGCTTGACAAGCTGCCGTGGGTCATGCTGGGGCTCAGGACAGCGCCTAAGGAGGACCTCCAGTCGTCGTCCGCTGAGCTGGTGTTTGGACAGCCGCTGCGGGTCCCCGGTGACTTCATTCCCAAGTCAACGGAGCCCTGGTCCGCCGCCGCTCAGCGCGCCTCCCTGCTGGACAGCGCCAGGACCTTCGTCCCGGTCCCGACTACGCAGCATGGTGTCCCTACTTCGAGGGTGCCCCCGGAGCTGCACTCAGCGAGGTTCGTTTTCATTCGTCATGATGGCCACAGGACTCCACTACGTCCTCCTTATGACGGGCCTTTCCGTGTCATCGAGGCCGGAGCCAAGAACTTCATGGTTGACATGGGGGGTAGGCCTGAGTGTGTGTCCGTTGATCGCCTCAAACCGGCCCACTTGGACCTTGAACTGCCCCTGGACTTGGCCCTGCCACCGCGCAGAGGCCGGCCTCCAGTCCTACCTCCCCTGCCACGCCCTGGCCATTCCCCCCTCCGACCCCGACAACCCCCCGCAGCTCGCGAGCCCCCGGTCGTCACTGCCCCCCGTCCTTCCCTGCAGGAGGACGTGATGGGCGATGTCACACCTCCTCCCGCACCTCCTGACTTTACCTACGATCGTAGGGGCCGGGCCATACGCCCTCCTCGCCGTGAGGATTTCCAATATTGAGGTGAACACTGGGGGGGCTGGTGTAGTGACTACATTATGGGTTCATGTTCTCCTCTTACGGTTGGTTGTGTAGTGGGAGGGAACCAGTTCTGGCACTAGGGGCAGAGGGGAGGATTATTAACGTTGCAACTTCCTGTTTAGACACAACAGTTTTGGTGATCTATTTTCTGGTCCTGTACTGAGAGTACAAGTTGTTATTTTGATTAAACAGTTATCATTACGTTGCCTACGTCTTTCCTTTTTCCTCCGGCACTACACTATATGATATTATAATACTATAGTATTACTATACTGTTCCTAATCAAATGTTCTATCAACGTTTCAATAGACATGTGAGCATTTATTGGGACGTTTCCTCCAAAGCGGAAGTTGTTGTAGTAACAGTTCTTCCTGGTCGTGAGGAAGTTGAGCAGGTCGATCAGAACAACTTTAGAAACGTGGAGGTTGGTGAATATCGCATGAGCGCAGGTAAGAAACATGAGCGTCTCTGTAATGCAGCTGGTTCATTCACCTGAAATGTCCACGATGCTCTAAGTTACATAGCTGCTATGTGCTGAACTGTTGAGATGGAGGAAATGAACCGCTATGTGAAAGTGTCCGTGTAGGTTCTCTGGTAGAAGTTGCGCGTTCATTCCGTTTGTTGACAGTAAATAAACCTCCTCAGTCTGGACTACTAGGAGAATGACTACACCAGGGACGCGGGAAGGGGGGTGCTGAGGGTGCTGCAGCACCCCCTAGCGGCAGGCAGAAGGAGCTCCTCCTGCCTGAATTTAAAAAATAAAAATATTATTCAAACAATAAGTTAAAACAATATAATAACTATTGTTGCTTTTGGGAATAAAAATAAATGTGTTTTTTGTAATAAATGTAAAAATGTGTTTGTTAGTTTTAATGTTAGTGATCACATGGTCATATCTTGCTAGGGAATCTCTGAGTTCTTTAGCAAAAATGCTAAATCAGCCAGAACAATTGAAGTGGAGTTGGAAGAAGATGCTGATGCAGTTGCTTGCTTCGCTTAACAACACTCCCATTAATGCTCTACTGTCGGACGTTGTTGAGAAAGAGCAACAGACGGCCAGAAACGTATTAGAACTGATATTCAGATCCATCCGATTCTTCGGCAGCGAAGGGCTTCCGTTAAGAGGCAATAACAATCGACATGGAGTGCTGTCTGTAATAATGGTCAACATCATGTTTGTGGACATTGTGGGACACTGTGAGCTGAGTGGAAATTACTGTAAATTCCAACACATTGTTGGTAAAATATTTAACGTTACGTCGTTGTAGTGTGTGGGTGCGTGCGTGCTTAACTATTATTGCCCGTGCATTGGGGCCCGTCGTTATGCCACTGTGTGCGTGTGAGCGAACGAGCAATCAGCGAGAGGGAGGGAGGGAGGGAGGGAGAGAAATCGTTATAATTTTTTCCCTGGCAATTTTTTTCCCTGTAGCGTATATAGACAGCACCTCAGCACCCCCAGTCAAAATACCTTCCCGCGTGCCTGCTCTCAAGTTGCTTACACTTTTATTATAACTCCGTGTTGACATTGTACATCCAGCTCTCCACATGGCTGTGTCACACTCAACTTCGTCCGTGCAGAAACAAACCTTATGTTTTAATACAATCCTATTGTAACATCCCTTTTCTTTTACTGAACTAAAAGATCCTATTGTAACATCCCTTTTCTTTTACTGAACTAACAGGGAGCTAAACAGTGAACAGTGAACAACATAAAAATCTTTCAAAACCATTTCTTTTTCTCTTTTTTTTTTCTTTTTCTTCTTCTCTCGAACACACTGTTCGCTACACAACTCAGCTCGCATAGTCCATGAGATATCCGGGTCTAGCAACTGCTCGACCCGATCTAGTGGTTACAGTCTGTTTGTCCCCTATGTCCCTCTGCGTTATTGCTAACCAGCTAGTTAGCTCCGATGCTAGGCTATTCCTCACTGTACCAAAGTTCGGTTTTCTCACGTCAGGAACGTGTCCACCTCGCTGTCACCATGTTATATTCTGCCTAGTCCTATACTGTACTCTGACTAACAGAAATGACGATTAAAGCATTCTCTCAAGTTGCTTACACTTTTATTATAACTCCGTGTTGACATTGTACATCCAGCTCTCCACATGGCTGTGTCACACTCAACTTCGTCCGTGCAGAAACAAACCTTATGTTTTAATACAATCCTATTGTAACAGTCGCTGGAGGAGGGTCTGGGCTTATTTCGTTAAGTCTCGCGAGACTCTTAAAAAGATCCAGGCATACCTTGATAGATCTCGCGAGACTTGTCGGGGTGAGCCTGGATTTTCATTTGGCGACGTTGATGGAATACCCCCCAGGTCTCGCTGGTTGGGAAGGCATTTCGTTTAGCTGCCTGTCAAATCATACTTAGGGGATAGCCCTGTAAGCTCATACGGGTCTGTATGTCGTCCTGAAGACCGGCTGTTAGATCATATCGCTGAAGTTTGTCTCCATCTTAGTGTAAATGTTGTCCGTTTCGTTTGTTATCCTTGTTATTGTGCGATAAAGTTAAAGCGCTCCGCTTCAGGCCACCGTTTTCGGCTGGGCGCCGGGCACGCACACACTCGTGCACGCGCGGCACTGCCCGGGAGGGAGGGACCCGCCTTCTTTGGTTAGCCTATAGGCTGGCTGGAGGGGGCGGGTCCTTCTCTCTCAGGCGGCGTTGTGTGTGTGTGTTTGGTGCTCAGCTGAAGATGGTGGCCCGAAGCTTAGAGGGAATTATTTTCACCGGACATTTTGTCCGACGAGTTTTCAATTTGTCGGACTTCAAAAAAAAATACCGGACAAAGACCGGTAATTACCGGTTAACGGAAACCCTGGTGCACGCGCCCATATCGAAGATTTGTAAGCCTGTCTTCTGTGAACACTGATGACACAAGGCTGATCCTCATTCGAGGAATCACCTGAGGCTTGAATACCAATCTCGAGGTCCCTGAGCGCCGCATTTAATTATAGCGCAGCTATATTAAGCCACCGTTAGTGGAATATGGCCCTGTATTGATTTGACTGTTGTTGTTGTTGTTGTTGTTGTTTTTTTTAACTTTAGACCACATGCATCCTCTTTTAGTAAATGTATGTCTGTAAGTGGGCTGCCAAGAGTTAGTATCTAGGCCCGCTATACTACATTGCATTGGCTTTTCAGTTCAGACACAACCCATGAAAACTCAATTCAATTCTACCAGAAGGCAAGGTGTAGTAATAAGCATTTCCCCATTACACGTCAAACTCTTTCAGATATATGAGGAAGTGTCTAGGGGAAATGTCTGGTGTTGGGAATTTGTCTGGTCTGGTGAATTTCTCGAAACATTCTAATCTTGCAAAACAAATAGCTTAGGTTGTTGTGTATGAGGTTCCAGACAGTCAGTCACCAACTCTGTGGTTGATATTGCAGATGGGGGACTCGAGCTGTCCAGGAGGGAGTGACTCCCAGTCGTCGATGACGGTGGAACTGAGCAAGGAGACTCTGGACACCATGCTAGACGGGCTGGGCCGGATCCGGGACCAGCTGTCTGTGGTGGTTGGAAAATGAGGACATTCACCTTTGGCTCTAGGGTGCATCTAAACACTCTAGAGTGGCCTATCGCCCTCCACTTCAACTGCATTGAACTCAAACCGTAGGGAAAGTAAAACCAGTATGGTGGAGGATGCCTATAGAGAGATCAGCCGTCGGCTTTTCGCCAGTCTGGTTTTCACATCAAAAAAGAGGAATCGCCTCTACTATTTGGCTTATGCACACTTTGTTCAGTAGTAGGCGAAATATTTGGAAATGGTGGAACAGACTCCCAGTCACCTGGGGAAGAAAGAAGTCACCATACACACACACAGTGTTTTTTTATTTTTATTTGATGAGAACAGAGTTTAACATTAGCCGATTTGCATTCACCATTTTATATTTTTCTTTCCCCACCCCCACAATGATAACAGAGAAGAAAGGAAAGATACTACATTCCCCTATTGGCCTGTCATCTTTTGAATCAGCAGACAGTGGCAACAATGTATTTTTATTCACTGTTTATTGTGTAAATAAATGAAGAGATTAACTCTGAAATCAGTCTGTGTAACCTCCCCAATCACACTGGTCCACAATATGGCACAGTAAAGCTGAATTCATTATATTAAAAAAACTTCTGGCTCACGCTTGTGTAACAGTTAATCATTGTCTGCCTGTAGGTGGTGGCCCATGAGGGTCTATTTGAATATATGTAAAACAACAACACTGGTGCATTACCTGAACCATGGCGTTGGTTCTGTGAGAGCAGTACTGAGGTGCCTGTGCGATGCTTTCCACCACAGCACTCACTCACACTCACACTCACACCTTCCCTAAGCAAAACAAACACACATGGTGTGATGTTGCACCTGCAACTCTGAGCCAGACTGTGTGACTAGTCAACATGCAATAGTGTAACAGCTGATCCTCGTCCAACCAAGGCTGAATTCAAACCCATGTAACAACTTAAATGTAACATACAAGCTTGCACACTAACCATTAAAGGTGAAGTGTTAGATAAGTAAGATAATAAGATACGTTTTATCTCACACTGGCCACACATACTGAACATAACACATGCTATGTTTTCTAATAGCGGCAAATGTGTGCATATCCTTAACAAACAAAGTGTAACATAGGTAAGCATCACAACACCAGGTTTTATAAAGGCTTTGTTTGGGCGCTCTTCAGTTCATGTTATTGATCATTCCTTACTTGCTACTGATGTACCATGGCAAGTTAGCACAACTGTAACAATCATATTGTACCTTTAAAGCAACTATGCACAGCACTCCATGTCTCTGACCCATTTGTTGCGCTCAAGGAGAGGTATTACTTTTTCACAACATGATTACAAACTATAGTAGCTATAGTATAGTAATACGTCCTTATTTAGAGTCATATTAATCATATCATGATCAAGGAGTAAATGACACAGTAGATGCTTTAAACCACAGCATTGATTGCGTTGATCTTTGTCCATATTTTCAGATCTCGGGAAGACAACGTCATCTTAGCAAACATACTTGATACATGAACACTAAACATAAGTTATGCTTTCCTTTCAATCACATACTAAATGGCTCCGATGAGACATTTCATGCACCATTTAAGTCTTAATAGGTGTTTGACACTGTTAAATGACAAAAGTTAGGTAACAATCTCTTAAAGCTAATAGTCAACTTCCAGACCGCTTGTTAAGCGGACTACCAGTAGATGCGCAACAGATATTACGAGGCCTGGATAATAATTTGACGTGTCAGTAACCACATCAATATGATCCGTGACCAGTATATTAAAGACTGAGTGGTTGTGTAACAGCATTTACGAATGGTGGTAACTTTGTTAAGTACTGTAACTTTGAGTCAGAGGGTTACTACTTAATAAGGTCCTCTGAGCTAACACTGCTTTCACATTTCATCTTTATAATTACTACTGAACACTCCAATAACAGTTAGTCTCACAACAACACTTGAGCAGATGTGTTGGTGGCAGTGAAAATTCCTTTCAAAAGGCATGTGCCAACTTAAGGAAGACACAGTGTACAGTAAGTAACGGGACAGTAAGTAACGGGACAGTAAAGCAGTGGTGAGGTCCGTCCATGTTCATTCGTCTGTCCGCCCCGTCCGTCTGTCCGTCTCAGGAAGGCTCCAGCAGTGAGATCCCCTCCATGTCCAGCTCAACTGAATGGACAGTGAAGTCTCCAAGGCCCTGTGATACACAATAGGCAATGCTGGTTTGTTTTGGCTCCATAACAGGGTTCCTACAAGTTTCAACAAGTCAAATTTAATACCCTTTTAGGCCTTTTTCTAGACCTCTTTGAATAGAATTTTAGACCTGTCGCAAAACCATATGATAGCTTTTTGTCATCCTCTAGGTGATGAAGTTAGGGATTTCAAAAAAGTCTGAAGGATAATTAATATAAAATAAATAAGTCAGATAATTACTCAAAAGTAAATGTATTAACATTAACAGTTAACTGTAGAAAGTCACTTCAACGTGAAGAGAACAAAGTGCACAAAAGCTTCCTTGCAGGACAGCTCCCTTTTTAGGCCTTATAAATCGGATTGATGGATTTTAGACTTTAGGGGCCCTTTTATGCACTTCATCAATAAGACGAGGCGGTAGATCTAAACTTAAGACGTGGAGGCGTGGTCAAGGCCACTTTGCTATTATGCGTGCTGTAGTGGGCGCCTAAAACCCGGCGCTAAGCAAAGAAATTAGTCATGGGTGTGTTTTGGGCGTCTTCTCAATCAACCCAATCAGCGTGCCAGGTGCCATTCCCTTTAAGAACCGGCTGCGTTGAGTCATTAGCGCTATGCTATTATGGAAGTCCTGAGAAGGAGGTCAGCGCGCTTCTCTGCCTCTCCCTTCTGAAATAAAGCATTTATACTGTGACCGTAATTGACGTCTTGCCGTGGAGCCACGTGCGTGTTCATGTCTGCCCACATGCATGCGCAAACCGTGGAGGCGCGCTCGTGTTTCAAAACGTGCATGAAGTCTAAACTTAAGAACTTTTCAAACCACTTCTTAGCGCTAGGAGCAAAGTCAGATCGCATAATAGCAGGGGCGCCTAGTGCACTTCATTAACATATGAACACTCCCACAATGAGCAATATATGCACGGGAGTTTTACGTCTTATGTGTGGGCGCCTATCGACACCTGCATAATAGCAGTAGCGCGTATGAAGCGCATAATAAGGGTGGGGGTAGGTCTTAACCTGGCGGTGAGTCTTAATTAACACTTAAGACGGCAAGTTAAGAAGTGCATAATAGGGCCCAAAGGCTTTTTACGACCGGCGCGGGAACCCTGTTTAAACTCATGTAAAGACTGCCAACCAGAAGTTGATAGATCAGCTCTCCTCTTGGAAAGAAGTAAAAGTTTATTAGCCATTTCATGAACTGCAAATACATTCATCGGAAATTCTACGTTCTAGATTCTAGAGCTCTACATACATGACACAAACAACATTACCTTAATGACATGAATAAGTGCTCAGTAGGATATATGAATGCAACATAGTGGCCATTTCCGTTTCTCTCCTTCCGTACTCACGTGTGTATTGTTGAGGATGTGCCTCACTGTCTCCCCCTGCTGGGGCTGGCGGGTCAGCAGGTAGAGGAAGCCCCCCCCCCCAGCGCCGGCCAGGCTCTGCCCCAGGGCCAGGGGGCGGAGGGCGTCCATCATGGCCCGCACGGCGGCCGGCTCGCACCCGGGAGCCATCACCTTCTTCTGCTGCCAGGAGCGCTCCAGACACGCCCCCAGCCTGGTCAGAGAACCTTCCAGAAAGAGAGAGAGAGAGAGAGAGAGAGAGAGAGAGGGAGAGGGAGGGGGGAGAGGGGGACACTTCTTAAAACACACCTTTTCACAATGGCTTACTTGGTTTGATCTCCTGTATTTTGTTTGTTGTTATATCTGATTTTGCTGTTTTTATCTCATTTTGCTTTGTTGATTTTAATGTTTTGATATGTGGTTTTAAACTGTCTTGTAAGGTGTCCTTGAGAGCCTTGAAAGGCGCCCATAAATAAAATGTATTATTATTATTATTTATTATTACTTCAACAAAAGAGAATATAAAAAGTTTCCCCAATGAAAAAGTCCCTATTCATGCTAGCAAGCACATTTGCATTGTTATCTGGCTGGTCTCATGCTCAGTGTGTGATTGTGTTAATTTTACGAGTTCCGTCGAAAAGCTCATGTGCAGTACGGCCTGATTTTTTTAGATAGATTTTTTTAGTGTCATTTGGTCACTTTTGAGTCACGTTGTGTTCAGTTACCCAAAACCGTGGCTTGGTCTGAGGGGGCGTCTCTCACTCACTCACTCACCAGCTGTCTCACCCTCACTCACTCACCCTCAGTCTCACTCTCTCTCACTCACCCTCACCCTCACTCTCTCTCACCCTCAGTCTCACTCTCTCTCACTCACCCTCAGTCTCACTCACTCACCCTCACTCTCACTCTCACCCTCAGTCTCACTCTCACTCTCACTCACTCACCCTCAGTCTCACTCACTCACCCTCAGTGCACGCACGGGCACACTCCTCTGCATTGTCCACCAGCTGTTCAGCGTTCTCCACGATGGCAGGGAGGCGGCTGTACCAGCTCCGCACCACATCCTGCCAAACACAACACAGTTTAGGTAGGCTACCCAATATTATCTCCCGGTCTCAAATGGTTAACAAGTGTTAGTGACAGAGAGAGGTAGATTAGAGTTAGGTAGAGGAATGTAAAACGATCAGATCTAGGACAGACTTAATCCCTCATTACATATTCCCAAGATATTGCTGAAAGGTGACCTTTTTATTGATGTTCGATTACTAATATTATTTCAAACAGATAATTTCTTGAAGTTGATCACAGTACCAGACTTTAGTATTCAGTATACAGCCTTTATGTATTTAGAATGAATATAAAACAACAACAAAAGTGGTGGAGAAAAAAAAGCCATCAATAAGATGAAAGGAACAGCTGATCTTGATGCTCTTGACCACAGATTTAGAAGAATAAACTCTATTACAATGCCCCCTGGGATAGGGAATCTCCATCCCTTGGTTCTAAGAACAGCACTTAAAGGTGGGGTTTGAGAAACACTCAGCTCAGTCAGGACAAACCTTAACATGGCATTGACTCACATTAAAAACTGAGGTTTAGGGACGAGGCAGAGGGAAGAGTGATCAGTTTAGGACCTGTGGCTTCCCCTCCTCATCTCCTTTCCTCCACTGAAGTATCAGGACAGTCACGGGACAGGACAGGTAAGACAGTATTATTCCAGGTGGGCATTTACCACCGTTTTTGTTAGTCTTATCTTTAAAGAAGTGCAGATGAGCATAAATGAAGTAGATGGAATGGAATGGACTTTATTTGTCATTGCTACAGTACAGGTACCAAACAACGAAATTTAGGAGGGGTGGCTCCCCTGGTGTTAGGAAAGGAAAAAGAAAACACATTTTAGAAAAAGCATAGATGCATAAAATCACAAGAAGGTAAGGAGCTGGTTTACATCAATAAAGGCTATGTACACAGTCCACTGTACTATACTGCACAGATAGTCAACTAGTTAAGGCCACTCTTAACTTATTTTGATTCATTTGTTCAATAATTGAAGAGAAATTGCAGCATTGACAGGAAGTGTTCTACTGCTACTGTATAATGTAAACAGGAAGTGGTCAGAAGTGGTATTACTGTGAAAGACACAGGAAGGACGTGTATGTTAGTGTAGCGACTAGATAGAGCCAAAAATAAAAAAGTTGCAACAAAAGAAACCTGTCTGGTTTCTGTATTGTAGACAGGAAATCATGTATGAGACAGACAGCCAAAACCATGGGTTGCCTACTCACTAAGACATTGATGTAGGATTGATAGTCATCATTATTTTGTAGAGATATGGTCTCATCCCTGAGAAATAAGTTTACATGCATGTATTAATCAGAATATGCTCACTAGTCGGGTAAGAGTCATGTAAACACGTGCAGAACCGGATTAAGGCCATAGGAGAATATTTGGAGAATATTCCGAATAAGACCCCTGGCATATGCCTGTTTGAATCTGAATATTGTGACATGTTTACACCTTAATCGGAAAATGTCGCTTTCCGGAATATTCAGTCACGTCTGCGCATGCTCGATTCGCAGGGAATCCTGGGTTTTGTTGTTGTTAGGGACAGCATAGCAAGCCACGATGGCGACTAGCAGGAGCCAGCATTTCTGGAGTGAGGAGGAGACTGCAGTCTGCCTTCAGATAATTAAAGATATAAATATAGAGTACATAGATGAAAGAAAACATAGAAATAGTGACCTAGTGATCTTTTAAAAAGTTTGTGAGGGACTGAAGGAGGAAGGTTTTGTTAGAACAGTCAACCAGGTGAGACACAGGGGGAACACACTCAAGGTGGCTCTGGCTGGCATGAACGGCATAAGCTGGATACACTTGTTCGCCATTTCTTCTCGCTCTTGTCTTCCAATGTTGAGGACAAAGTGGATCAGCAGGAGTGTTGTAGTTAAATTGTGGTTCAAAAGCGCAAGTAGGAGAACACAATAATGGAGGACTATGTTGGAAACAAGCATTGTGGCCTAGCTGTGGGTTAACGCCCGCTCAACGACCACAACCAAGCTACCAACACTAACGTTACTATAGTAACAACTATTTCCGGATGACTTCATAATTTTTAAGACGGGGGCTCGAATCCCACTTCTGACATTCACTTTTTACTGCATTTCGTTGTCTGATGCTTGTACTCTGCAATAAGTTGAATCTAATCTAAAAATGTATGTTTAAAATGATGGCATAGGCTAATGTATTAGAGAACTGACATAACTACAATTGTGTTTGAAGCCTTTCTGACTAGTAAATTATGTTCTTCTAGCATTGTAACGGGACCCTGGATTTGGCATAGATTATTATTTCGTATGATTACTGATGGATAGATGATTCACTTACTTAGACAGATGTATATATTGCAAATCGATTTGCATGAAGGCTTCTGTTAAATGTCAAGAAAATAAACCTTCAATTAAAATCAACCGCTCTCACCTGAGGCAAGGTTCAAACCAGCCAGACTATTTGTTTTAACCTTTGAAAAGTTTATTGAACAAATTGTGGAAATACCAGTTCATGCCCTACGTGTGGAAACAACGAATCAAGCTTTTGAGAAGACAAAAATCTTCCTTCTATAGACAGACACTCTCCAGAGACATGATGAGTTAATGTGGGGTTCAGAATGAAAAAAACGGTAAATGGACTGACTTATATAGACGCCTTATTCCAAAGCACTTTACAACAGCCTCTCATTCACCCATTCACACACACATTCACACACCAATGATGACAAGCTACCATGCAAGGCGCCGGCCGGCTCATTGGGAGCAATTTGGGGTTCAGTGTCTTGCCCAAGGACACTTCGACATGTGCCCAGCCGGGGCTCGAACCGCCGATCTGCCGACCTTGCGATCATTAGACGCCGGCTCTACCTCCTGCGCCCCAGCCGCCCCCAAATGGAGGAACCAGAGGAGGATCAGGGAAATAATGACAACCGGATTTCCTGTGTAAGCACATCCCTCCTGTTCTGTCTATAGAACACAGAAGCCAATTGTTGAGCACACGATAAGCTGGAAGCACAGGAACCATGTCATCTGTCAGAGGAAGGAACATGTCTGACTTAAGAGACGAGGCTTCATATCAGTAAGAGATGTGTGACTACCTGCAGTAGGTTCCGTGCTAGCCGTGTCTTGCCGGTGTAGACCAATAGGAGGTGTTGCTGTAGAGAGACCAGGAAGTCCTGGGACAGAGCGAGACGTTCCACTTCCACCCGGAGGGGGAGACACACTTTGGACCGTGCCACCTTCACCCCCCCCACTAAACCCCCCACCTGGTCCTGCCATCCACCACCTAGGAGACGGTGGGAGGGACGGAGGGAGAGAGGGAGGGAGGGAGGGAGAGAAAAACACAAAGAGAGAAGGGGGGGGGTGAATACTCACCAGCGAACAACCTCAAGCCCCAGATTCAGATGGCAAACATGAACAATGTGCAACACAGTTATGGAACAGAATGAAAACACCTCCAAACCCCACATTCAAATCAAACGAAGCCTTCATGCATATAACTTTGTGTGTGTGTGTGTGTGTGTGTGTGTGTGTGTGTGTGTGTGTGCATCTTGAGTGTGTGTTATCTGACCGGTGGTTAGCATCTGCTCTAGGTGCAGGACAGCGTGGATGAGGGAGTCTGTGTCGTAGGTGCGGCCGGTGCATCTGTACACAGCTGCCAACACCGCCCCCGCCAGGATGCTGCTGGTACCTGCAGGTAGGAGAGGAGAGGAGAGGAGAGGAGAGGAGAGGAGAGGAGAGGAGAGGAGAGGAGAGGAGAGGAGAGGAGAGGAGAGGAGAGGAGAGGAGAGGAGAGGAGAGGAGAGGAGAGGAGAGGAGAGGAGAGGAGAGGAGAGGAGAGGAGAGGAGAGGAGAGGGGAGGAGAGGAGAGGAGAGGAGAGGAGGGGTTAAGGGAGTTGCATTCAGATTCTTTGAGAATTTTGAATGATTCTTTCTTTACCTATTTTTCTTTAACTCCACAAAGATCAAATTACGGATGGGAAAGAGAAGTAAGAAGGGATAAAGCACAGCTGAAATGTACATGTCAGACTTTACAGGAAGTAACGGCTTGTTGTTCCCTTGTATTAACATTCTTCTGGCATTGGCACGCAATTGCTCGAACGCATTTTGCATGACAGTGGACAAGCGTGTTGCGTGTGTCAACCTTTCCTCTCAGAGGTAATAGCCCATAATAATAGACCATAATAGAAATAGACCATAATAGACCATAGCCTCCTCCCAGCACCATGGCGATCAGACCTGTGTCAAAATAGTATTTGAAAAAAATTCAAATACTTTGAGCGTTTGCTTTAACCTTGGGTTTGTCTTTGCACTTTTGGGACTATTGCATTGGCTCCACTGCGCTAGACCAACTCAGTCAAACCCAGACTGTTTCCACCCGGGTCTGACGGCTCTCTCTCTCTCTCTCTCTCTCTCTCTCTCTCTCTCTCTCTCTTACCCAGTCCAGAGCCGTGGGGCAGCAGAGACCAGCTGTGGATCTCCACCCCCCCTCCCCACCTCTGCAGCAGCTGCTCCTCCAGGGGCTGCTGGGAAGGGAAGGTGACCAGGCCGCTGCACACACACACCGCCTTCAGCAGGGCACCTGACACACACACACAAACACACACAGGGATAGAGTTATACCGTCTCATTTTGTTTTCCAAAGTTGTGATATGACGTTACCTTGGGAAGATGGGACACATCAGAGTGGAGGTCTTAACGGGTCCACCCCCGAACCCAAAAACTTCCCGACTCTGGGTCCCGGCTCTGACTCAGGGTTCCCACACCTTCTGAGACATCAAATTCAAGCACCTTTCAAGGACTTTCAAGACTCAATTCCCTCAAATTCAAGGACCCAACACGGCATCGTTTGAGACAGATAGTTTGAGACGGTTTAGAAAGAGTGAACTACCCTTGTAATAGTCTGTGAACTAATCAATAGTGCAGTGTAAGCTAATATTATACATAATATATGTATTTGTCATTTCTCATCCTCTTGGAGCAGGGGAGGGGGAAATGGAAACTCAACATGGGAACATCTATGGTGGCCCTTAAAGGTCAATTCATTTTAAAGCAATAATTATTGTTGCTTGAATGCAATACCCATTTAAAGCCCATGCAAGAGGTTCTTTTCATTATGGCTGTGTTCGTGAGGTGGCTGTGGTGCAGGAGGTAGAGTGGCGCAGGAGGTAGAGCTGCCGTCTAATGATCGCAAGGTTGGCAGATCGGCGGTTCGAGCCCCAGCTGGCCACATGTCGAAGTGTTCTTGGGCAAGACATTGAACCCCAAATTGCTCTCTATGAGCAGGCCGGCGCCTTGCATGGTAGCTTGCCGCCATTGGTGTGTGAACAGGGTATATACAGGAATCTTGAGGTTCATTTCAATACCTTTCTAAGACTTTTTCCAGACCTCACCGCCACTTCGAGCTGTAACCGTTTACATCAGTGACACCTTTAACTTAACAGTTTTAGTTTGCAATAGACTAGACCACTATCATACAACAGAATTCAAATAGGCTGGGAAAAATTAAACCAAAGGCAAGGTTTATTAAAAACATACATGCACACACACACACACACACACACACACAGATATACAGACACACACAGATGCATACGTACACACACACCACACATACACGTACACACACACACACACAGATATACAGACACACACAGATGCATACGTACACACACACCACACATACACGTACACACAAACAGACAGATATACACGCACACACGCACGCACGCACACAGTCAGTTAGGGCAGCATACTCTCACCAACATGCATACACATATGTTTCAATACAGTAGACCTAATGTAGGATAAAGAACATATCCTGTCCATATAACATCCCAATAACTCTTAGTTAAACAAAAAGGGATTTAAGAAACAAGACGTAATGTGACTCATCCCACCAAGGGAGACACACGTCCTAGGACCATCTAGGCACCCAAAAGGCACCATCTAGGCGTCCAAAAGGCACCATCAAGAGGGCACAACAGCGGCTATACACCCTGAGATGCCTCAGGAAAGAACACAACAAGCAGGAGATACTGGTGGCCTTCTACCGCGGCGCAGTGGAGAGCATCCTCACCTACGGCATCTGCAACTGGTTCTACAGCTGCACAACAGCGGAGAGAAATGCGCTACAGAGAGTCGTGAGAACAGCACAGAAGATCACCGGCGCCCCCCTCCCCTCTCTGGAAGAGCTGTACAACACACGCTGTCTCAGGAAGGCCTCCTAGATCTCCAGGGACCCGACCCACCCTGGGCACGTACACTTTATCAGGCTGCCCTCGAAAAGGAGGTACAGGACCCCGGCCGCTAAGACAAACAGACTGAAGAACTGCTTCTACCACAGGGCCGTCAAGGCCCTGAACACAGCAAAGGCCTAAGTTCTGGGCCCAGGACAGTCTGGACGGATTGTATGGCAGCTAGTGCTGAGGCACAAACATGTACATTTCAAGCCTGCAAACTGTGACACTTTAAATAACGTGAAAAAATACTTTTGTGCAATATGACAACCCTAGTTGACTATCTGTGCAGTATAGTACAGTGGATTGTGTACATAGCCTTTATTTATGTAAACCAGCTCTTTACCTTCTTGTGATTTTATTCTTTTTCTAAAAGTTTTTTTTTTTTTTACCTTTCCTAACACCAGGGGAGCCACCCCTCCTAAATTTCGTTGTTTGGTACCTGTACTGTAGCAATGACAATAAAGTCCATTCATTCATTCATTCATTCATTCATTCATCTCCCCTCCCTAATTCACCATTTGAACAACAACAGTGTTCTCAGACAGGTTTGGGTTTGGTCATGACATGCTCCACTCAACCAAAAAAAAGATCTTCATGACTTCATGTGCCTCAGCTCGTCTGATTTCGAGTCCAGCAGCTTCTCAGTTTCGACCAGTGTGTTCTGTTTTTCTTTGCATCTTCTTCTCAGGGTGTTTGATTTTGTGAGCAGCTGGGCCATTAATGATCCACATTTCCCCTCTGCCTGCTCGGCTAGCTGATCAGCATCTCTTTGGAGGGAGTGGCACACCTCTGCCAGAACCTTTTTCTTTTTCTTCAGGTCTTCTATGTCCTCTAGAACGGCTTTTCTCTTGAGGCCCTGTGCAGAACTCAGTTTCTTCCTCCGTTCATCTTCCAGGTAAATCCTGTACTTTGACCTTGCAGAGGCTACTGAACCCATGAACTCCTTGGTGAGAGGTACCTTGAGAACACCCCCACAGACACAGACCTTGTCGCAGATCAACCTCAAAGCTTCCATCGACCTTTCAAGGATGTTGCACGTTTCAACCTCCTTGTTGATGGAGAATCCTCTTTCTACCGTGGCTTGTCCATGGGACAGAAGTAGAAGGCTCTGAGAAAACGTGGACAGCTCAGGGTAAGACTGGCTGAGTGCTGAGTGCAGGAACACATCAAGCCGCTCCTTCAGGGGCTGAAAGGAGAGGAATCTCTCATCTCTCGCCTCAAGAGAGAGAAAGCTCTGGAACTGTTGGACGATCACATCACCTGGAACAGGGGAAATTAAATAAATATTACTAATAGGTTAAATTAAATTCTAGTCATTTAGTTAATCTTTCATTGGACAAATACACGGCACAGTGTCTGTAAAGTAATTAAAAGGAAAGCAGTGTAGTGTAGATATCTTCTGTGTTACTATTATTTCATTCGGATGCATTTGAAAAAAGCTTAGACACTTTCACACTGACAAAAGAATGCACAGAAAATGGTCTTAGCCTACAGTAACCTATCCACTTCTACTCTCTGTATATTTTTCCTACCAGCTGAGACGCCTCCTGCCAACTGCTTGTCCTGCAGCATTGTTTGTACTGTTGTCTTCATCTTTGCGAGGCACCACTCTGCATCTCTGTGCATGCTTGTGGGATCCAAACATCCAATGGCCCTGATCACTGGAATGTTCAGGGGGCTTTTCTCCTGCACTTTCTTAACCATGTTAACCAGGCCCTGCATGCACTCTTTCCTGAAGGTGAGCACAGAAAGCTCACCTACCCTGCTTCCTGGCTTGCCCTGAAGTGCCCGTGACAAATAAGGAACAGACTATAAACATAGGCTATAAATTATGTAGAAGGTAAGCTTTATAGTCTAAAAAAAGTTTCTCCATATCCGCTATTATTATTATTATTATTAATTAATAATAATAATACAAACAGCAGAATAAGATGTACAAATTGTAGTTGGATTGGTGTACAGATAGAGCAAATCCAGACATACATCCCTGAAAAGAAAATAGGCAGTACCAAAATTACCTTGATGGCAGTTTCAGCACCCAGGCCTATGTCAACATCCTTGTAGGATACCCTGTCCGCCTCATCAGCCACGTCAATTTTGGTCAGCTTCAGGGGAGTGGCGTCTTGCAGGAGCTCCCCCTTTACAAACCGCCGCAGGAGACTCTTAAAAGGATATAGCAAGCAATCAGTGACAGAACTATCCTACTAGCCTACCATTAAACAGATAATTGGTGTGAGTGTGTGTGTTTCTTTGCATCAATGTTTTATCTCAAGTGACTTGGCCAATCTATGTAAAACTGCACATGGCATTGAGGATGGATTGGCAGAGGGGCACTATTTTGCAGAGTTGTGGACCACCACAAATCCACGGGTATGGACTAGTTAATATAGATTAATCATAGTTGAATTAGGCCGTAGTGTAATGACTACCTTCAGCAGCTCACTCAAATCTTTGGCCAAGAAGGGCAGAACTGGCTCATCAGTTTGATAGTTGGTCAGGAAGGGCCTGAAGGTCCTGGATATCGCCAGGAAGAACTGGAGCTTGGCGATGATGAGGGGATCCGCTTGTGCTGCCTCAATGATGTCGTAAGAGGCAGTACCGGGGTTTGGGAGCTTCTTCTGCTTGACTGCATCCATGTACATCATGATCATTGGCCACACTAGAATTGCCCTCTCTGACACAGGGACATTTTCAACCCACCCGTGCAAAAATGGACAATGTCAGGTCACTCCAATTTTAATTGTGTCATTTTACTTCATTGTTGCCACATAAAAACACAGACATTTCAGGCCAAGCCCTTTCTCAATGTGTATTCTCAACCTACCCGTGGCCACAGAATGGTAGCGGAAAGCAGGTGGACCCAGTCAAGGCAGTGAAGTCTTCCCTCCTAGCTGGAACATTGTGGAAAAGGAAATGGAGTGCTCGAAGGACCTTGTCCAGCTGCCACATAGTAAAACCTGCCTTCACTGCATTGTGGATGGTGTGAAGCCCACAGCTTCCAACATTGACTAGATGAGCACCATACAGCTCAGCATGCTCTTTCTGGAGGAGGTCTGCCAACTTCAAGTTGACATTTGGGCCGTCCATACTGATGGATAGAAGCTGCCTCATATTGAGTTTTGCAACACATTCCTGTGAATAGACACAGCAATTAGTATTTAATGACAATATTCATTAAATGTTTATTCTTGAAATACACTGCCATTCAGACATTCAGTAAGATATTAACTATAGCCTAATTTCCACTCATCATTATATGTAAATTACTTCCAAGCCATTCAAGCTAAACTGAACTGCTAGCCTGGTCACCCAACTTCACTCCTCAAGAATAATGAAGACAATTTGCTAGTTAAAGGACCCACAATAACCACACACACACACACACACACACACACACACACACACACACACAATCAATCAAAATCACACATCCAACAGTAACCTTATTACACCACTCTCTGTGTCACATTTATCCCTAGGGATACATTTTTATCCTTACTGACAGACAACCACCCTCTCTACCGTCCATGCCTCCTCCTCCCCAATCCCATCAACCTGTGTCGAGTCACTTGCCACATCCCAATCTCATCTATTAATCTACACTTTAGCCACACGATTGTCCATAAGTATAAGTATGAAAAATGTAAATAAACGTACTTTGATGTGATGCAGCAGGTCGTCAGCTTTTCCGTGTCCCAGGAATTGAGAGCCAATGTACCGTGATTGAACACGGTCATCCTGCCAAAACCGAATGTGGACGTCGAGCTGTTTCGTTTTTGTTGACTGGTTGAGAGACTCGTCAAACATCAGCACAAACTGGCCAGCCTTGTTAATGGTGTCAATGAGCTGCTGCTTAAAGTATGGTGCTATCCCGAATCTTATTATATATCCAGTTTTGTCCTTGCCACAGGAGAACGTCTTGGCAATGTCCGAGTCTGGAAACATTGCCTTGAAAACATCGGAAATGTTTTCGTTTGAGTTCAGTGAGTGGTGTTTCACCGCTGTGTCGAGACACCATATAATCTCCGCACGCAGTGTTTGTGTGCCGCCCAGAGCCAACCTGATGTCGGCAAAAGACGAGGCAGAGGTGGCTGCCCTGTTAGTAGCCACGGTCGTAGCTGTACCGTGAGCTTCATTGGGTGCGGCTGGTGTAACGTCGGCAGTAGATTTAGGTAGTGTTGCAACGGCAGTAGCACAAACATTTACAATAGAGAGCTGCCGCTCTCGGTGACCAACGGCGGCCTTGTGGCTAGCGCCATGCATGTGCGACTTAACCCCGTTGATCCCCATCGATGCAACACTTGTTTTCTTTTTACATATACAATACGCCTCCCTGATGTTACCGGCGACTGGTTGCAGGCAGCCATGGCTTAAAGTCTGGCACATCCAACCAGGACTCCGCAAATGTACACTTTCCCATTGTTATTTTTTTACACTTTCCACTTGGTTTCTACAAAATGATTCAAAGAAATTCGTTTTCGTCTTTCGCTCTCAGGGCGTCATGTGACATAACCTCGGGGTTATGCATTACGTTAAAGTTTCCGGTTCATCTTAGTTTTTTTAATAAAACTAATAAATTCACGAACTTTTACTAAAAGTTTTTAGGACAAACTCTTTGGACAGAGTCTAATTCAGAAAAATACATACAAAATTCAAGACCTCATAAAATCGTGATAAGACTTTTTAATACTTATTAAGGGTCTTGATTTTCCCAAAATCGATTTATCAACTTTTAATACTTTTCAAGACACCGCGGACAATGTGTGTGTGAATGGGTGGATGAGAGGCCGTTGTAAAGCGCTTTGGATAAAGGCGCTATAAGTCAGTCCATTTACCATTTCGTAAATTCGCTCTGAGAGCGCCGGAGCGCACAGTGTGTTCAACGGCAAGGGACCAAGTAATTTGATTGGACAAGAGGCATTCCATGAGTGCTGATCAGATTTCCAGAACGAATTTACGAAGGCAGCCTATATCTTTTATTGTGTCATTTAGAATGTTGGAATGTATAGAAGTTCTGATGCTGTTTATCACTACCATGACAACGGATGTAAAACATTCAAAAGTAAGTAACTTCAGCTCAGTGCAGTGCAGTGTTCTACATTCATTTGCAAACATGGACAAAGAGAGAGAAGATATTGAGAGACAGTGGGAGGATATAAGGAGTGCTATGGAGGCCTTGGAGAAGAAGGAGGAGGAGATGGAAGGAATGGAGGTGGCCCTCTTTGAGGAAAGGAAGCAGCTCAACAGAGACAACATGGTGTTGAGCAGGAAGCAACAGCAGGTGGAAATAAAGGTAGAGTGGTGGAAAGAGAAGACAGACATCTTATTGGAGGACAGGGAGGAGTTGAGGGCAAAGGAGGAGGAGGTTGAGAGGAGGCAGAGGAGGTTGAGAGGGGGAGTGAGGAGATGGAGAGAGAAAGGCAGGTGATGGAAAGAGAGAGACAGGAAATGCAACAACAGCGTTTGAAGAACAAGAAAGAGGAGGAACTTCTGAGGAAGGAGAGAGAGGAGATGGCTGAGAAGGGAGAGAGGCTCTGGCAAAAGAGGCTCAAACTAAACAGAGCTCAACAGGAGCACATGCTCAAAACATGGAGCGACACTGATGCCCTGACTAACCAGAGAGGACTGCTGGAAGAAGAGAGAGAGAAGTTAAAGGAGAGGGAGAGCAAGATGAACTTGAGAGAGAGTGAGGAAATGGAGAGGATGGAAAGAGAGAGACAGGAGACCGAACAGCAGCGTTTGAAGAACAAGAAAGAGGAGGAACTTCTGAGGAAGGAGAGAGAGGAGATGGCTGAGAAGGGAGAGAGGCTCTGGCAAAAGAGGCTCAAACTAAACAGAGCTCAACAGGAGCACATGCTCAAAAAGCGTTTGAAGAACAAGAAAGAGGAGGAACTTCTGAGGAAGGAGAGAGAGGAGATGGCTGAGAAGGGAGAGAGGCTCTGGCAAAAGAGGCTCAAACTAAACAGAGCTCAACAGGAGCACATGCTCAAAACATGGAGCGACACTGATGCCCTGACTAACCAGAGAGGACTGCTGGAAGAAGAGAGAGAGAAGTTAAAGGAGAGGGAGAGCAAGATGAACTTGAGAGAGAGTGAGGAAATGGAGAGGATGGAAAGAGAGAGACAGGAAACCGAACAGCAGCGTTTGAAGAACAAGAAAGAGGAGGAACTTCTGAGGAAGGAGAGAGAGGAGATGGCTGAGAAGGGAGAGAGGCTCTGGCAAAAGAGGCTCAAACTAAACAGAGCTCAACAGGAGCACATGCTCAAAAAGCGTTTGAAGAACAAGAAAGAGGAGGAACTTCTGAGGAAGGAGAAAGAGGAGATGGCTGAGAAGGGAGAGAGGCTCTGGCAAGAGAGGCTCAAACTGAACAGAGCTCAACAGGAGCATATGCTCAAAACATGGAGCGACAGCGACGCCCTGACTAACCAGAGAGGACTGCTGGAAGAAGAGAGAGAAGAATTGAAGATGGACAAAAAACCGAGGGAGGAAGCTCTGACAAAAGAGAGGCAACGGATGGTGAGTGAAAAAGAATGAATAGAAAGAGATATAATCTACAGTAGTCTATAGTCTGACATCTGAGGCTGTGTTATGGTTGGGGGGAAATGTGTAGGCTATACCTTGACCTAACTACCATGATCTGCTTCCTGATTTGTGGACCAACGTCACTACTCTGACTTTGCATTCTACCTCCTCTTCTTTCACCAATCACCTCTAACCCCCTTATGTCCTGTTTTGACTTTGTTGCAGGTGAACATGGGCCATAAGGATCACCTAACGGTCACCACAATCGCAGCAGCCTGGGCCCTGAATACCAGCCTCCACTCAGAGAAATCCCAGCCAGCAGGCTCAGGTAATACATCCCATACACTACATGAGTGTGTGTGTGTGTGTGTGTGTGTGTGTGTGTGTGTGTGTGTCCATACAGTTCATTATCAAGGTATAACAAAAGAGCTTAAAGTATTATTTCCAGTGGAGTGGGGCCTATAGACTAATATAATCAGCTGAGCTCACTTGACATTGGCCCTGCCTGAATACAGTGATTCTGTTGCAGGAGATGGCTTACTGACCTGATTGGCTAAGGAACTGGAGAGGAGAGGAAGGAGCGGAAGACAAACTTATTATTGATAACAAACTTGATTATAAATGCTTTCACCATTTCATCTGTGACTACTTTGAACTGCAACTAGGGAGTAACTATGGCAATTCTTGAATGGCCAAGTCAATCTTTACATTTAATCCAATTGAACATAATTTCCTGATAAGAGTTTAGGCAAAAAGATCTAAAAACAAACACCTGAAGATGGCTGCAGTACAGGCCATCCCCAGACAATACCCAGCATCTAGTGAGGTCAATGGGTTGCAGATTAGTTATTGCAGTTATTGCATAATCCAGGGTTCCCGCACCTTCTGAAACATCAAATTCAAGCACCTTTCAAGGACTTTCAAGACTCAATTCCCTCAAAGTCAAGGACCCAACACGGCATAGTTTGAGACGCATCTAGATGAGAATTGATATAATAGGAACTATCCGCTCACAGACAACAATTAAAAAGAGAGGCTTGAATGTGTGAACACTAGATGGTCTCTTGCCTTCTCTATCACAGAACAGCAAAACAATATATTGTGAAATATGTGTAAAGTTAAGCAATACAAAGACTTATTTACTAGTTGACGAGCTAAGAAAAACATTTTTGAATATATATTTAAAAAAAATAGAGAGAGAGAGAGAGAGGAATTCAAGCACTTTCAATGACCTATGTCTATTTTGAAAAACTTTTAAGGCCTTGATTTTTTTTCTCTCAAATTCACAAACTTTCAAGGATTTCAAGGACCCGTGGGAACCCTGCTGACTGTTCACAGAAGTTTTATTTCAATTTTCAAATAAGAAAAACCCCTGACCCGACATGTACTGTACTACCACACCACTCCTCCCTCCATCCCTCTCCTCTCTCCCTCCTCCCCTGTCCCCTGCTTGCTTCCTCCCTCCATCCCTCTCCTCTCTCCCTCCCTCCTCCCTCCCTCCTCCCCTAGCCCCTCCCTCCTCCCCTAGCCCCTCCCTCCTCCCCTCCCCTCTCTCTCCTCCCCTCCCCCCTCCCTCCCTACCTCGATGGAGGGAGGAAGCAAGCAGAGCCTCACCAGGTGCGTGCGGCTGACAGTGGTCCTTCAGATCCTCCAGCCTTTCACAAACGGTCTCCATGGCGACACCGCAGTCCATCCCTCCGCTGGAACTGACCAATAGCAGGCGGGGCTCCTTGATGCGCCGAGCCCTGGCGCCGATGGGCCGCCTCCCATCGACCCTCACGGCCACGTTGACCACGGAGCCGCCGTGTTCAAAGGCGATGGGGGGCGTGTCACTCCAGCCACCTGGGGGGGAGATTACTGCTGTTGACTGGTGGTGTGTTCATAAGAACTTGTAATAATAATAATAATAATAATAATACATTATGGTCAAATGCCCCCTCCATGGCTGTTCTCGTTTAACAGATGGATGGTAAATGGACTGCACTTATATAGTGCCTTTATCCAAAGCACTTTACAACAGCCTCTCATTCACCCATTCACACACACATTCACACACCAATGGCGGCAAGCTACCATGCAAGGCGCCGGCCCGCTCATTGGGAGCAATTTGGGGTTCAGTGTCTTGCCCAAGGACACTTTGACATGTGGCCAGCCGGGGCTCGAACCGCCGATCTGCCAACCTTCCAATCATTAGACGCCGACTCTACCTTCTGCGCCACAGCCACCCCACATTAGACTTATATAGTGCTTTTCTAGACACTCAAAGACGCTTTACAAACTGAAAAGATCGAGTAGTAATAATAAAAAGAAACAAAATAAATAAATAAAAGAAAGTATAGGGGCGTAATTGAGGTAGTGCTGGGGACACATGGGAAGGGGAGGGGGAGAGGGAGAGGGTTAACTGGTGAAGGCGAGCTTGAAGTAGTGGGTTTTGAGGGCCTAATATCTCCAGGCTTACTGCTGTGACTGGTGGTGTGTTAACACTAGAACAGCCGTGCCTTTTTTACCTACTAAAAGAGCCGCCTCTTTACAATGCTCAAGCTGCTACTTACACACAACGACCACTAGTTGGCCATCTGTTCAATTAGCCTGCTTCCTACACAGAAAAACGGCAAAATAGCTTTATACTATTGATGTGATTTTGAAAATGTAAGGATACTGGGTGGTAGAACACACATATCTAGGAAAAGTCATGAAAGGAGGGTCCTGAAATTTGATAGAGTGCAAAGATATAACATTTTTCTTTAGTCACAGAGGTCAAATGACCCCTCATGGCTGTTTTAGTGTTCATAAGAACTGGTGAACCAGGCCTCTGCGACTCACCTGATAGGTCCAACCTGGCAGGACACTCCACTTCCTGCCACGCCCCTATGGGCATCACCTCGCCACGACCGATGGAGACGTACGCCTGTGCTGACATCACAGCTTGGCGTAGCAGCACCTGCCCAGCCCCCTCGTAGTGTCGCGCTGCACGCACTAGCAAGTCTGTCCTGTAGAGGGCAGCAACACATCCACGCAGTAGGTCACACTAACACTACTAATACTGCATGTATTATTGACTCGTGTAAATGACAAAATAATGATCTGTTTCCATTGTCGCAAACTCAAAGGCTGCATCATGATAATCTTGACCGGCTTCATTTCTAATACAGCCACTTTTGACTTTTGGATTTTTGTTGCAAGTAATTTACATCTAATTTAGGCTTAAGAAGGTACAGTATGTAACATTTCGAGCTTTCTAAAAGCTTCCTAATGGTTGTAACGACTCTACGTTTAATAATTAGCAATCAGGGAAAGAAAGAAATATTTCATGAACGAATCCTGTTTTGGTCCGGAAAAAGCACATTCAGTGTTCAGGTAGTCAGGTAGTGTGCTGGTAGTCATAGTAACCAGGTAGTGTGCTGGTCGTCATAGTAACCAGGTAGTGTGCTGGTAGTCATAGTAACCAGGTAGTGTGCTGGTGGTCATAGTAACCAGGTAGTGTGCTAGTCGTCATAGTAACCAGGTAGTGTGCTGGTAGTCATAGTAACCAGGTAGTGTGCTGGTAGTCATAGTAACCAGGTAGTGTGCTGGGTGGTCGTACCTGCTGAGCCAGTTGAGTCTCTGGGCGGCCAGGGTCTGCACCCCGCCAGGCAGGTCCCCCCGCTCCAGCAGAGAGAAGGCGTGGCTCCAGGCACGGTTGGCGGCCGGCCCGCTCCTCAGACCCCCCCTGCCCTCCCCGGCCAGACAGCCCAGCACGTCAGCTATACAGGCCAGGCAGCGGGCCGCCACGCCCAGGTTCTCTTTGCTCCCTGCCGCGACTGGAGGTCCCAGAGAGAGAGAGAGAGAGAGGGTGGAGTGTTAAAAGGTGCGATCTCAAATTCATAGACAGAGCTTTGTGTTACTTTGAGATATCTATGTATCCCACTCTGAGCTCTCTCAGAATGAACCGATAGAGAGCAAAACGCAAAATTCTACGCTAAATACTGGTGGGAAGCCTGCATGACCCCATCGCCAGGAAGTCCTCGTTTTTAAACCAAAAATGTCTTAGAACCCTAGCCTCATGCCTAGTTCAGTGCCATTTTAATTATGCAATCAGCTCATGGTACTGGAACCTCAACAAACCTCTGAAAACTAAACTTCAAACAGCACAGAAGAAATTAATTAGAGTGGTGTTGGGCTTCCGTTACAAAGCGCACGTTGGAAAGGCCCAATTCATGGAGCTTCAATGGCTGCCAGTTGAAGCCAGAGCCAGTCAGATGCGTCTTGTGACAGTCCACAGGGTCCTGAACAACAGAGCTCCGGCTTACTTTAATAATCTCTTTGAGAGAATAGCACACTCATACAACACTAGAGGAAGCTGCGATAATCTAGTCCCCTGTAGACACAGTAAAAAAAACAGGAGAAGTTTCGTTCACATATACAGGCGCAGTGGAATGGAACAAGTTGCCTTTAAGCATCAAAGAAACTGACAGTACCGCAGCTTTCAAGGCTAAGATCAGAATACAGCTGTTTAGCAACATCCCACTGTAAACCAAATAGAGAGTTATAGGACAGGAGAAGGACTTGTATGTTCCAGGCTAAATTATATACGTCTTGGAAGTTTTTATGGACTTGTTGGTTGCTATTGATGCGCTTTGTCTTCCCACATCAAGGACCTGTTTGTCTGTCTGTTCTGTTGTACTGTATGACTGTATGGGAGTGTTGTACTGTACGGGAGTGTTGTACTGTATGGGAGTGGCTGTTGGTATGGCCCCTTCCCCTCGTGGCCCTTTTTAACACCAGGGACAGCGACGGAAACAAGTCACAGACTTTATCGCTCCATCCCTGACAATTACAAGCATCATTGTCTCCATCTATGTATTTGTATTATTGTCAATAATTCAAATAAAAATAAAAAAAATCGATAAAAAAACCCATTTGGAAATGAGCCACTCACTGGAGTCTAGTGTGCTCAGCAGCGCCTCCTGCTGGCCTCCCAGCACAGCAGCTCTGAAGCAGGGCAGGAGGCTGTGGTCACTGTGGCCCTTCAGTGTGTCCGTCACTCTCCTCCTCCCTGCCAGGAAGAACAGCTCCTCCCTCCAGCCCAGCTCCGCATCCTGGTCAGCCAGGGACAGCACCTCCCTGAGAGACAGCCTCCAGGCCCCCTGCCACTGCTTCAGCGACCCAGGCCCGCCCAGCAGCCAGCCGACGCCCTCCTCCAGCCCTACAGCGCCCTCTCTGGGCTGGAAGACCGGGAACAGGCGAGCCTCCAGGAGGGAGCGGGGTCCGCTGGACCCCCACAGCTCCTCAGACCTGCAGGGGAGGAGGGGGGAGGTGTGATGGGGGGGTAGTGGTGGTCTAGTGGATAGTGAGTTGGACTTGTGATCGGAAGGTTGTGAGTTCAAATCCCGCCTGAAGCCACACCACTACTAGTGTGCCCTTGGGTAAGGCACTTAGCCCTCAGTTACTCCAGGGGGAATGTCCCTGTAATTCGTAATTGTAAGTCGCTTTGGATAAAAGCGTCTGCTAAATGGCAAAATTTAAAATTAATTATTATGTTCTGCTCATCCACCTGAGTACAACAGCTAGTCACATACTGTATCATGTTTTCAGTTTGAATAACATGCAATAATACATAGTTTATGCATGCAATAGTGGAAATAGCTAATTGTTTTCATATCGACAATGCGTGTACAGCCCACACAGATCTTGTAGAGGGATGTTAAGTAGTTATACTGAGAGTGGTGCTGCTGCTCCCATTCATGTCCCCTGGCATGGCTACATGGCTACATGGTAGCTCCCCGCCAGACAAAGAAAGCTCAACAATGGAAATATTACTGAAAAAAGTGTCTAGATGAGCTGGGTTTCAGGTTTAAGGCAAGGTCAAGGGTCATGTTAAGGTTAATGTTAATGGAATGGAATGGAATGGACTTTATTTGTCATTGCTACAGTACAGGTACCAAACAACGAAATTTAGGAGGGGTGGCTCCCCTGGTGTTAGGAAAGGAAAAAGAAAACACATTTTAGAAAAAGCATAGATGCATAAAATCACAAGAAGGTAAGGAGCTGGTTTACATCAATAAAGGCTATGTACACAATCCACTGTACTATACTGCACAGATAGTCAACTAGGGTTGTCATATTGCACAAAAAGTATTTTTTCACATTATTTTAAAGTGTCACAGTTTGCAGGCTTGAAAATGTACATGTTTGTGCCTCAGCACTAGCTGCCATACAATCCGTCCGGACTGTCCTGGGCCCAGAACTTAGGCCTTTTCTGTGTTCAGGGCCTTGACGGCCCTGTGGTAGAAGCAATTCTTCAGTCTGTTTGTCTTAGCGGCCGGGGTCCTGTACCTCCTGTTCGAGGGCAGCTTGACAAAGTGTACGTGCCCAGGGTGGGTCGGGTCCTTGAGACAGGGGGTGGGGTTAGTCTCTATTCATCTCTATGGTGGTTAGTCTCTATGGTGGTTAGTTTCTAAGATGGTTAGTCTCGCCACGCTATCAGTCCTACTGTATCTCAGTGCGGTCGTAGAGGTCTCTCCAACTGTGGTTGAGGAAGGTAGCAGTTCCATCGTCAGAGGCGACCTAGAGGAGAGGGAGGCGTGGGTGAGAGGCAGGGGCGGAGAGACGGGGGGTGTCTCAACTGTCTCTGCTCTACTCCTCAGATCCTTCTTAGCTGCACTAAGGAGCACCATAGGAGATATTTTCTGCCTGCCCTAATAAGACTGTACAACTCCTCCTCTGGCTGGCTCGATGGGGGTGATCAGAGTCAGGCTGGGGGATGTGAAATACATTACATTTTTACATTTTTGGCATTTAGCAGACACCTTATTCCAAAGCAACTTACAATCAATACATTTGACTAAGCAATCCACCAAAATCATCAATCCACCAGTCGTAGCAGGAAGAGTAATCCAGCTCAGGCCCGGGGCCATTGATAGAAGGAAAAACCTTCTTCTATCACCTTCTTCTAAACCTAATTTTTTTTTTTCATACTGGACTGTTCTTACTGTGTAATGTTTCAGTGGTTTGACTTGAAAACATGCTTCACTGTCCCGTTACTGACGCAGGGCACTGTAATGACATCATGAGCTACCGAGTGATGACATGACCAAAGGAGAGCAAGAAAAAGCGTTTTGTTACCTCAAGATCATCAGAAGCCCCCAGCGCTGTATAAACAGTGAGCTTCAGATTTCCAAGTTGTACACGGTGTCCCTGGATGATGATGTCATTAGTTAAAGCCAGCTTCCGGAGGTGCGATGAGGAGGTCACCTCCAGGCCTGACAATAAACAACCTGACTGGAGCTCTAGTGGACCCTGGGGGCAAAGTTCAAAGGTTAATCAGTGACTTGAATCATTTTCGAGTAGTCAGTAATATCAGCTGATGTTGATATGGTCCTAAAAAAAAAAGAATAGTTAAGTAATTACTTTTTGCATACAAGCCTCAGATATCCTAATGACAAGCTACTACATTTTTTCTACATTGAAATGATGTGAATGTTTGAAAAGGGGGTGAAGAATTTGTATAGGCGTTGTTAAGAGAAAATATAATAAATAAACCTCTCTTTCTTTCATGTACCCCATCGGGTACAGATCAGACCCTCAATAAAGGAAGGATGCAAGTTTGAACTATTCATATAGTGAATATGTGAATATGTCAGAATATGTAAACAGGCTCTGAGACAGAACGCCTCCTGACCTGCAGATGGCAGTGTTGGATGACTGCTCCTGTCGACAGGCTGACGTCCCCCTCCAGCACGCTGTTGATCACCCTGCCTCCATCGTCCACACAGCGGGGGTTCTAGAGGGATGGACAGACATCAAGACATCAGTCACCCGGAGTTTAGGATAAAATTCGCTTTGCTCTGCGTCGTTTGGAGCTGTGAGAACGCGCATTCGAAGTCGCTCCCGGAGCAAACAACCAACGCATGCTCCGCTTGAAAAGGGTGGTTTCGCTCCGGTTAGAAATGTCGTATATTTCTGTAGTATGTATGATCTATGTATGAATATGTAGTATATTTTAAACACACACACATACCAGGGCATGCAAGGACATGATGCCCTCTAACAATGAGGGTTCTATGGCAACCAGATGACCAACAGAGACCTCTGGGGGTTGGGCAAACACACATACATTCTGGCCCCTCCCCTCTTGAACAAAACGGGCAGGCTAGCTAGAGAGCGGCCTCTTTTCCAGCCCAGGTCACAGGATCAACACATGTATGTATAAATCTGTTTGTAACTCGGATTAAATCGTCTTAAACTCAATAACTGTTCTTTGATTCATAACCAATAAGAAATACACAACACATGGCGAGCCTAGCAACGGAGTCTAAAAAGGGAAATCTATGTTTGAAAACTGAAGCTGCAAGAAAGGTATGATTGTGTGGAATGGCTGTGTTTTTCAAACATTTTCTTTGAGACTAAAACAACCTTAAAGTAAAGTATCTTGTTGGAATAGAAACAAACCTTTCATAATCTTTAATAAGTGGGGTTGGTGAGAGCCGGACTTTGAAGCCCGTTTTTTGTAAATATACGATTAGATTGGTAAGGGATTTGAGTGTTTGTATTGGTGATATAGGGCTGAATTTGGTAATTCGCTTTTTTATGTTAAGATATTAGTTGTGTAACTAATAGTGGTATTACGGAATATCGTGAGTGTGTGTGTAAAATTGTGTTTTTAAAGCGTAATAAGTCATTATTGTAGAACTGTAGCAGAAGTGTGTCTTAGACGCCATTGGCATTTAGACGCCATTTGCATTGTCCTTTGTCCTTTGTCAGCGGAGCTTAGACGCCATTTGCAGTGTCCTTTGTCCTTTGTCAGCGGAGCTTAGACGCCATTTGCAGTGTCCTTTGTCCTTTGTCAGCGGAGCAGAAACACGCACGCTCAGGCACGCGCGGACACACACAGGCCTAGATATCTCTGTGAAGGGACCGTGTAAGATTTAGTTCGGTAACTAATAGTTAAATTGCATTGAAAAGAGCATTATTGTTATAGACTAAGAAATCGATTCTTCAGAACTGTGTCAGAGAATCCATTCTTAGACGCCATTGTCTTTGTCCTTGAGGAAGGACACACACAGAGGCCATCTCTATGAGGAAAACGTGAATGCATTGTAGAATATTTGAATGAGATAAATAATAGTTTAACTGGATTGAAAGATAATCGTGAAATTGTTGTGTCGTGGAAAATAACAGTATTGTGGAAAGCAAAATATATGTTGTGAGACTAATCTTTTCACAGCAGCGGGTTTCCCCTCAGAGGAGAAGGACAAAGACTAGCCCCTCCTTCCCCTACTCCATTTTACACGGAGGAGCTGGCGCATGCGCAATCGATACGCAAGTCGGTTGCTTGGCGCCGCCTGCTGGACAAAATACGACAAGACATTTTAAAATACTAATCCTCAGGGAGATACATCTGAGGTCGATGAAACAGTCCGATACATTAATAAATAGATGGTTGTAAATGATTGTAATATATTACATTACTTTAATTAATTTAATTAATTACAAATTGATTGAATTAATTATTCAGATCATTTTATTTTTCTGTTTTCACAAAACTTTGCTCAATTGTTTTGTGACAATCTAATGATAACCATTCCTTTGTTTGATATGTTGATAATAGCTTATTGACTTCACAGGTTTACATCAATGAAGTGTCAATGAATAATTCTAACTAATCATTCATTCCTTTCACTTAACAAGTCGATTTCTTTACAGATTCTAATTAATAATTAATCATTTCATTCCTTCCCAATAACAAGTCGATTTCTTTACAGATTGTAATTAATAATTAATCATTTTCCAAATAACAAGTCGATTTCTTTACAGGTTATAATTAATATTTGTAATTTACATCTTTTATTTCAAGTTAGGTCATGTCCACAGCTTTTGATAAGGAATAGCAGAATAGTTTGTATTGATAATTAAGCAGTAAAAGGGTTTTTGTAAATCAGTGAATACTTAGGTGTTGACCAGCCTTTGTGATTTGATAATTGTGTTGACCAGAACTGTAATTAGTATTGAATGAGTAATTAAGTGACACATATTCATAAACAATTAGGAAACACATTTAAGTATAAAGTACTTACACAGATATTAGATTTAAGTTAATACTGCACTGACATACACAAGAGGCAAATCTGTTATTCTGAGTTGCAGGGTTTTGTGTGGACGGTTAATACAGTTATATTGGACTAGCATTTGTTTAGCAAATAAGGCAAAATAAGGTGGGTTGTAAGAAGCGTACACCTTATCTAATATAGAATATTGTCAGCATATTGAGCAAGTAGAATGGGGTCAAATTCAACGAAGCTGTTAAAAGATATTAGTGAACATCGTGGAATGTTGGCTACGTTATCCCCTATGGCTGTAGTGGAAAAAATGAATCCTCTTGTTAGGGAAATTAGCAAAATGTCTACGAAATGGAATAGCTGTTGGGCATACATTGAACAGCCGTGGCCGAAAGAGGGCAGCCTTAATTTACAAATAATTGCAACATTGGAAATACTTATCAATGGGCACAAAGCACATCAAAGAGGAAAGATTAGATCAGAGAAACGCAAGTTAGAGTTAGCTATTTTAGATCTATTTAAGGTAGAGGGACAGAAAATAGCTCAGATGGAACCGGAAAAGAAAAAAGAATTGGCCAGAACACTGGAACAGAAATTGAACATTTCATCCCCAGACATGTGTCCTGTCTCCAGTCCCCCTCCATATGCTAAGGCACTGGAGGACCATTCCCAGAAGAAGAAGAAGGAGCCAAGGGGAAAAGGGGACGACAGGAGTGACGAGGAAGATGACAGCGAAGATGGCAGTGAAGACTCAAGTGATGACGACAATGCAGATGGAGGCTACAACGCGCAGGTCAGGAAGATGATAGCCACAGCCGAAAGGAAAGGTGGGAGAAGACGCCCGGAGAAAGCGGAAAGAGAGGAAGATTGTCACCGAATGTCATCAAATACATTAAAGAACTGTCCAGTGCTGATTCGGGGTAACAAGATGGAATATCATCCGTGGCATCATACAGATCTGTCTGAAGTGATAGAGAAGCTCCCCGTTCTTCAAGACGGCGGATACCCGTGGACTACTGAGATGGACGTGAGACTGACAGGAACGCAGGCCGCAATGGGAGACCTGAAAAGACTCTTAGCTCTTATTGCAGGATTGGATACAATGCAGGAAATATTGATGAAGGCAGGACTTCATAGATATATCAATACATCAGTTTATGATCCAGAGCTCTTCGCAGCAAACAGAGGCAAACTGTGGAAAGCAATCAGGGAGATCTACCCTACTCACATTCACCCAGACAATATCATTGTGAAGCCACTGGGGGGAGATGAGAATCCCCGGGGGTTTGTTGCCCGTGTGCACTCTCAATGGAGAAGTGTGACAGGGAAAGACGCTGAAGATAACCCCTTAGAAAAATCCATAATCAGGGAAAAAATACAAGAAGGGCTTCCTACCCCAGTTAAGGATAAGCTAGCAGAAGTGGTGGGGCTACGACACATGAACAAAGCTGTTTATATAGACCACGTAGCTCATCAAGTTGAGTTATATCGAAAGAATATTCAGATACAGAAGGCAGAAGACGAAGAATCACTCAGAATATTGACTCATGTGCAATTGACTGAAAGCGAGAGGAACATAGAGGGAGTGCAGGCTTTAGCCCCACAGCAACAGCCACCTGGAGTGCAGACTGCTACTTACCAGTCCTACTCACAGGGGCCACAAGGGGGGTATCCTGCTACTTACCAGTCCTACCCACAGGGGCCACAAGGGGGGTATCCATACCCACAAGGACCACCAGGGGTGCAAGCGGTTCCATACCAGATGTACACACAGCCTGGCCAAGGACCACCACCAGGGGGATGGACAGCAGCAGGGAAGAAGATGCTAGAACCGTGTTACCAATGCGACCAGAATGGACATCTAGCCTGTACCTGCTACAACAGGCCCCAGGGGGGCGCAGGGGGGAGCCAAGGAGGAGGATATTGGCCCCCTACTACACCTGCTCCAGGAGTGATGAACCCTTACGGAGGCCCAGCAGCTGGCCTATAGGGGTGCCCGGAAGATCCGAGTGGGAGGTGCCAGCTGGTGGTGACACAGAAGCCTGAAGACGCCACGCACCTTCCTATGTCTAGAGAATATGTGAAGACAATCGGATTTGAGGGAATTAAACAGCTGATTCCTACAACTGAGCTTGTAGACTTAGAGTACAAGGGACAGAGAGCAACTCTGTCAACATTTGTGTCAGAACACACGCCAACAGGGCTGCTAGGGAGAGATGCTCTATGCCAATTGAACTGTACAGTAAAATGCACACCTGACGGCTGTCAGGTGACGGTGCCAGCCGATGTTCAGATTCCATCGACAGCCAGAGTGATTAAGCATAGAACAGACCTACAAGCTTTGCCTTTAAAGGGAGCTGATATAGAATATTGGGTTGATGGGTCTTGTTACGGGGTAGGAGAAACTTTGTGCGCTGGGTATTCCTTAGTTAAAGCACAGAATTCAAAGTTTATTGTAGAACAGGCTGAGGCAGTTCCTCAGCCTTGCTCAGCTCAGTTGGCTGAATTGATTGCCCTCACAGAAGCATGCAACTTGGGAACCGGACGGAGAGTGACAGTGTACACCGACTCTGCCTATGCACATAATGTTTGTCATTTTAATGGAGCTGTATGGAGGGGGCGGGGTTTTAAGAGAACTGATGGTACGCCTATACAGCATCACGCACAGATCATGAAGCTGTTACAAGCCATGATGAAGCCAAAGGAATTAGCCATAGTGAAGTGTGCCACACACAGGTCTGACTCATCACATGTCACACAAGGTAACAGGGCTGCAGAAGATGCAGCCAAAGCCATTACAGGAGCAGACAAGGCAGGTAAAGGTCTTCTGGTCACACATGAAAAGCAATTACAGGGCATGGTCACACTTGAGGATTTATTGATGTTACAGAGTAGAGCAACTTTGTTAGACAAGAACGTTTGGCTAGCAAGGGGGGCAAGTCAGGATGACACAGGTCTATGGAGGAATCATGAGGGGTTGGTTGTAGCACCCTCAGATTTATTAGGCATGTTAATACGGGAAGCTCATGGATTAGCACATGTGGCTAGGGGGGAGGTAAGACGCAAGATCACCAAGGAATATGGGTTTTGGAGTCCATATTTGATGGAACAGATTGACCATGCTTTGGGTCAATGTGGGGTCTGTTGGAGAAACAACATCAGAGTGGGTACACCAGTGGTGTCTGGGCATATCCCTACCCCAATAGGGCCACGGGTGGTGGACAGGGGGGTGGATGTACAGAGTAGGCAGGATGTTGTGCCAACAGGTGCCGAGGTCCCCAGAGAACCTGAGAAGGAGGAGCTACGACGAGATGCTGTGGTGTTGCCAGAGCCAGTGGCAATGCCAGTGTTACAGCCAGTGACATTACCGGCAGTGCCTGAAACCGAGGGGACAGTGGAAAGCTGTCCAGATGCCAATGAACCAGAAACCAACGAAGCAGAGAGTGTTGACAGTCTGGAGGTCCAGCCTGGGGGTGTCCAAAGCCTGGACACCTGTGCTACTGGGGATGCTGGCGAGTGCCTGCATCATGCTTCAGATGATGCTGAGGGCGATTTCTTTACAGATTGTAATTAATAATTAATCATTTTCCAAATAACAAGTCGATTTCTTTACAGGTTATAATTAATATTTGTAATTTACATCTTTTATTTCAAGTTAGGTCATGTCCACAGCTTTTGATAAGGAATAGCAGAATAGTTTGTATTGATAATTAAGCAGTAAAAGGGTTTTTGTAAATCAGTGAATACTTAGGTGTTGACCAGCCTTTGTGATTTGATAATTGTGTTGACCAGAACTGTAATTAGTATTGAATGAGTAATTAAGTGACACATATTCATAAACAATTAGGAAACACATTTAAGTATAAAGTACTTACACAGATATTAGATTTAAGTTAATACTGCACTGACATACACAAGAGGCAAATCTGTTATTCTGAGTTGCAGGGTTTTGTGTGGACGGTTAATACAGTTATATTGGACTAGCATTTGTTTAGCAAATAAGGCAAAATAAGGTGGGTTGTAAGAAGCGTACACCTTATCTAATATAGAATATTGTCAGCATATTGAGCAAGTAGAATGGGGTCAAATTCAACGAAGCTGTTAAAAGATATTAGTGAACATCGTGGAATGTTGGCTACGTTATCCCCTATGGCTGTAGTGGAAAAAATGAATCCTCTTGTTAGGGAAATTAGCAAAATGTCTACGAAATGGAATAGCTGTTGGGCATACATTGAACAGCCGTGGCCGAAAGAGGGCAGCCTTAATTTACAAATAATTGCAACATTGGAAATACTTATCAATGGGCACAAAGCACATCAAAGAGGAAAGATTAGATCAGAGAAACGCAAGTTAGAGTTAGCTATTTTAGATCTATTTAAGGTAGAGGGACAGAAAATAGCTCAGATGGAACCGGAAAAGAAAAAAGAATTGGCCAGAACACTGGAACAGAAATTGAACATTTCATCCCCAGACATGTGTCCTGTCTCCAGTCCCCCTCCATATGCTAAGGCACTGGAGGACCATTCCCAGAAGAAGAAGAAGAAGGAGCCAAGGGGAAAAGGGGACGACAGGAGTGACGAGGAAGATGACAGCGAAGATGGCAGTGAAGACTCAAGTGATGACGACAATGCAGATGGAGGCTACAACGCGCAGGTCAGGAAGATGATAGCCACAGCCGAAAGGAAAGGTGGGAGAAGACGCCCGGAGAAAGCGGAAAGAGAGGAAGATTGTCACCGAATGTCATCAAATACATTAAAGAACTGTCCAGTGCTGATTCGGGGTAACAAGATGGAATATCATCCGTGGCATCATACAGATCTGTCTGAAGTGATAGAGAAGCTCCCCGTTCTTCAAGACGGCGGATACCCGTGGACTACTGAGATGGACGTGAGACTGACAGGAACGCAGGCCGCAATGGGAGACCTGAAAAGACTCTTAGCTCTTATTGCAGGATTGGATACAATGCAGGAAATATTGATGAAGGCAGGACTTCATAGATATATCAATACATCAGTTTATGATCCAGAGCTCTTCGCAGCAAACAGAGGCAAACTGTGGAAAGCAATCAGGGAGATCTACCCTACTCACATTCACCCAGACAATATCATTGTGAAGCCACTGGGGGGAGATGAGAATCCCCGGGGGTTTGTTGCCCGTGTGCACTCTCAATGGAGAAGTGTGACAGGGAAAGACGCTGAAGATAACCCCTTAGAAAAATCCATAATCAGGGAAAAAATACAAGAAGGGCTTCCTACCCCAGTTAAGGATAAGCTAGCAGAAGTGGTGGGGCTACGACACATGAACAAAGCTGTTTATATAGACCACGTAGCTCATCAAGTTGAGTTATATCGAAAGAATATTCAGATACAGAAGGCAGAAGACGAAGAATCACTCAGAATATTGACTCATGTGCAATTGACTGAAAGCGAGAGGAACATAGAGGGAGTGCAGGCTTTAGCCCCACAGCAACAGCCACCTGGAGTGCAGACTGCTACTTACCAGTCCTACTCACAGGGGCCACAAGGGGGGTATCCTGCTACTTACCAGTCCTACCCACAGGGGCCACAAGGGGGGTATCCATACCCACAAGGACCACCAGGGGTGCAAGCGGTTCCATACCAGATGTACACACAGCCTGGCCAAGGACCACCACCAGGGGGATGGACAGCAGCAGGGAAGAAGATGCTAGAACCGTGTTACCAATGCGACCAGAATGGACATCTAGCCTGTACCTGCTACAACAGGCCCCAGGGGGGCGCAGGGGGGAGCCAAGGAGGAGGATATTGGCCCCCTACTACACCTGCTCCAGGAGTGATGAACCCTTACGGAGGCCCAGCAGCTGGCCTATAGGGGTGCCCGGAAGATCCGAGTGGGAGGTGCCAGCTGGTGGTGACACAGAAGCCTGAAGACGCCACGCACCTTCCTATGTCTAGAGAATATGTGAAGACAATCGGATTTGAGGGAATTAAACAGCTGATTCCTACAACTGAGCTTGTAGACTTAGAGTACAAGGGACAGAGAGCAACTCTGTCAACATTTGTGTCAGAACACACGCCAACAGGGCTGCTAGGGAGAGATGCTCTATGCCAATTGAACTGTACAGTAAAATGCACACCTGACGGCTGTCAGGTGACGGTGCCAGCCGATGTTCAGATTCCATCGACAGCCAGAGTGATTAAGCATAGAACAGACCTACAAGCTTTGCCTTTAAAGGGAGCTGATATAGAATATTGGGT
Source organism: Nansenia antarctica (assembly GCF_963989245.1). Classification (NCBI taxonomy): domain Eukaryota; kingdom Metazoa; phylum Chordata; class Actinopteri; order Argentiniformes; family Microstomatidae; genus Nansenia; species Nansenia antarctica. The sequence continues at coordinate 921,178 of NC_137684.1, forward strand.
TGATGGGTCTTGTTACGGGGTAGGAGAAACTTTGTGCGCTGGGTATTCCTTAGTTAAAGCACAGAATTCAAAGTTTATTGTAGAACAGGCTGAGGCAGTTCCTCAGCCTTGCTCAGCTCAGTTGGCTGAATTGATTGCCCTCACAGAAGCATGCAACTTGGGAACCGGACGGAGAGTGACAGTGTACACCGACTCTGCCTATGCACATAATGTTTGTCATTTTAATGGAGCTGTATGGAGGGGGCGGGGTTTTAAGAGAACTGATGGTACGCCTATACAGCATCACGCACAGATCATGAAGCTGTTACAAGCCATGATGAAGCCAAAGGAATTAGCCATAGTGAAGTGTGCCACACACAGGTCTGACTCATCACATGTCACACAAGGTAACAGGGCTGCAGAAGATGCAGCCAAAGCCATTACAGGAGCAGACAAGGCAGGTAAAGGTCTTCTGGTCACACATGAAAAGCAATTACAGGGCATGGTCACACTTGAGGATTTATTGATGTTACAGAGTAGAGCAACTTTGTTAGACAAGAACGTTTGGCTAGCAAGGGGGGCAAGTCAGGATGACACAGGTCTATGGAGGAATCATGAGGGGTTGGTTGTAGCACCCTCAGATTTATTAGGCATGTTAATACGGGAAGCTCATGGATTAGCACATGTGGCTAGGGGGGAGGTAAGACGCAAGATCACCAAGGAATATGGGTTTTGGAGTCCATATTTGATGGAACAGATTGACCATGCTTTGGGTCAATGTGGGGTCTGTTGGAGAAACAACATCAGAGTGGGTACACCAGTGGTGTCTGGGCATATCCCTACCCCAATAGGGCCACGGGTGGTGGACAGGGGGGTGGATGTACAGAGTAGGCAGGATGTTGTGCCAACAGGTGCCGAGGTCCCCAGAGAACCTGAGAAGGAGGAGCTACGACGAGATGCTGTGGTGTTGCCAGAGCCAGTGGCAATGCCAGTGTTACAGCCAGTGACATTACCGGCAGTGCCTGAAACCGAGGGGACAGTGGAAAGCTGTCCAGATGCCAATGAACCAGAAACCAACGAAGCAGAGAGTGTTGACAGTCTGGAGGTCCAGCCTGGGGGTGTCCAAAGCCTGGACACCTGTGCTACTGGGGATGCTGGCGAGTGCCTGCATCATGCTTCAGATGATGCTGAGGGCGACTCCCCAGACCTTGATCAGCGTGGGAGGGGACCAGGCGGCTGCCTGAACCTCAATGACACTGACGGACGACGACCAGTTAGGAAAAGATTAAAGACTATGAATAGGGTAGTGAAGCAGCAGATCAAAGGGAACGACGGGAATGGACAGCAGATGATAGCATGGCTGGAAACGGTCTTAGGGGCATGGGAAACTTATTTTGCTAAGATAGGAGCACCTATTATAGCAGACATGATTTTTGACTTTCTTAGGAGGCAGGGCCTCATTGACTGTTTTTGGAAAATCAGTCACTCAGTCCACGTTAATGAACTTTTCAGAAGACTAGTCCTCACCTGAGGTGAAGATCTATGCATTAATGCATTCCCTTTGTCCTATGCTTACTGTTGGAGAATTATGTGTTATGATAACTGAATGTCATTATTTGTGTATTGTCTGTTTGTTTCTATATCGTGTGATTGAGGTCAGTTGAGAAGTGATGTGGTGGTTATACAAAGCTAGGAGAGAGGTTCTGTTCCTAGCGCAACGAAAATGGAAGCTCCTGACTATGAAAGTGTTATCAATCTGAGACAGCGGTAAAGGCTGTTCTCCAACTGGGTTCAAGTGCTAGCAACCTCTGACCCTGACGCTTCAAGGACAAAGAAAACATCGGTCGTTGGAAGTTTCTGTATTGATTTGTGCATGATGAACTGTGTTTAGTTTAATTGTGATTGTTATTTTCAAGATTCTTTTTATTATTGGTTGTTTTCTATTTTTTGTTTATGATATCTTTGGGTCCTAATACTGGTCCTGGGTTGGTCTGTGTTATTGTGCTTCTTGTGTTGTGTGTTGGTGTAGTTTTTCTGTTTGTTGTTGTTTATTTTTAAAAAAAAAAAAAAAGTTTTTTTTTTTTTTTGGGATGTTTTGTGGGGTTTTGTGTTTTTGTTTTTGTTTTATGGTAGTTTAGTTTCGGAACACCCTCTGGGTGGTCCGAGGGGGGATGTGTCGTATATTTCTGTAGTATGTATGATCTATGTATGAATATGTAGTATATTTTAAACACACACACATACCAGGGCATGCAAGGACATGATGCCCTCTAACAATGAGGGTTCTATGGCAACCAGATGACCAACAGAGACCTCTGGGGGTTGGGCAAACACACATACATTCTGGCCCCTCCCCTCTTGAACAAAACGGGCAGGCTAGCTAGAGAGCGGCCTCTTTTCCAGCCCAGGTCACAGGATCAACACATGTATGTATAAATCTGTTTGTAACTCGGATTAAATCGTCTTAAACTCAATAACTGTTCTTTGATTCATAACCAATAAGAAATACACAACAGAAACGACGCATCGAGGCTGTCCATAGGAAAACAACAGCGCATGCGCGTTGATCTGGATAAGAGCAGGACGAACGGGCAATTTTAAATTTTTCTGATCAATCAACTAGCATGTCTGTTGCTTCGATAACGTATGTTACTTCGTTTACGCAAAGGGCTGTGAGAACGCAAATCAGAGAAATAATTTATGCAACAATGTTACAATCTCATCCACTTGCTCCAGGTCACGATTCGGACTTTCATGTGAGAACATGACCTTAGATTCATAGATAGAGCTCCAGTATGGATTCAAAGGTTCGCTTTAAACATATTTTGAAGCTATAATATGACACATGTATACAAATAATGTCGTAAAACAACCTTGCTATCCTGCAAGAATCAATGGGAATACTGTACATTATCATTAATTGAATTGACAATAGCAGTAACTAGTGCAGATTGTACCTTTAACAGTAACTTACAACTTGTTAAACTACATACAGTTTGATGGCACAGTAAACAAGATATGACATAGAAATAGGTTCAGGGTCAGCAGGAATAGGTTTCTATCTCTTGACATTGTCATCAAGTCATTGCCTATAAACAGACTGCACTTACATAGCGCCTTTATCCAAAGCGCTTTACAACGGCCTCTCATTCACCCATTCACACACACATTCACACACCAATGGCGGCAAGCTGCCATGCAAGGCCCCGGCCGGCCCGCTCACCGGGAGCAATTTGGGGTTCAGTGTCTTGCCCAAGGACACTTCGACATGTGGCCAGCCGGGGCTCGAACCGCCGATCTGCCGACCTCGCGATCATTAGACAGCGGCTCTACCTCCTGCACCACAGCCCCCCTTCCTGCGCCACAGCCGCCGCCTATGAGTTTTGTGAATGCAAGGACTGAATTGAAGCATACAGATATTCAGAGGAGGTGTGAAGAACGCTTTTCAATTGAGGCTGGTGAACTGTCCTCCAGTTAAATACTCATCTAATACGCATCTATCAGCTCTGTGTCCCCGGCAATGAGACTCATACCCTGAAGGCCTTAGAATGTGGTTCTGATTCCTGTCTGAATCTTCACTGTAACTGTCAATACAAATGAAAAATATGAGTGGGACTGCCCCACTCAGAAAAAATAACAAACAAACAAAAAGAATGTGGTTCTGGCATCACAAGATGTTTTCTCCGACACCTGGTCTTAAAACCACTTGACACACTCATGGGAATAAGGCTAGACAACTAGGTATAACCCTTCCTCGTGTCAACTAGCTTCAGTAGTAAATAACTGTCTGTGCCACAGCTGTGTAAAGTTTGTAGTCATGACTGTTTGTGACATGTGATGTCTTCTGAGTGTCCTGAGGGTGTTATGAAGGAGGAGGGGGTTCCAGTATGTGTGAGAGGGTGTCTTTCTCTGTCCCCTCGCTAGTCAGACGGGAAATATGCTCTCTCCCAGACATAGTCAGGTAGTCATAGCAACCACCTGGAACATAAAGTCTCGCGAGATTTAAATAAGCCTAGATTTTCCTTTAGCGACGTTGATGGAATACCCCCCTGTTTCCTCCTCACCTGTATTGATTTGACTGTTGTTGTTGTTTTTTTTTTACTTTAGACCACATGCATCCTCTTTTAGTAAATGTATGTCTGTAAGTGGGCTGCCAAGAGTTAGTATCTAGGCCCGCTATACTACATTGCATTGGCTTTTCAGTTCAGACACAACCCATGAAAACTCAATTCAATTCTACCAGAAGGCAAGGTGTAGTAATAAGCATTTCCCCATTACACGTCAAACTCTTTCAGATATATGAGGAAGTGTCTAGGGGAAATGTCTGGTGTTGGGAATTTGTCTGGTCTGGTGAATTTCTCGAAACATTCTAATCTTGCAAAACAAATAGCTTAGGTTGTTGTGTATGAGGTTCCAGACAGTCAGTCACCAACTCTGTGGTTGATATTGCAGATGGGGGACTCGAGCTGTCCAGGAGGGAGTGACTCCCAGTCGTCGATGACGGTGGAACTGAGCAAGGAGACTCTGGACACCATGCTAGACGGGCTGGGCCGGATCCGGGACCAGCTGTCTGTGGTGGTTGGAAAATGAGGACATTCACCTTTGGCTCTAGGGTGCATCTAAGCACTCTAGAGTGGCCTATCGCCCTCCACTTCAACTGCATTGAACTCAAACCGTAGGGAAAGTAAAACCGGTATGGTGGATGCCAGTGGCGGCTGGTGCAAAATTTTTTGGGTGGGGCACAGCAGTGTGGCGGGGGGGTCCTCTTTCGCGCGCACAAATGTGCGTCCTGGCCAAGAAATAGAGACAGCCAATTGGAGCGCTGCTACAGCTCACGTGTAAGCGAAAAGTATTCGTCCTGGCATAGACTTGCATTGACACAGCGCCCCGCGTTCTCTCCCTATGTATTTTAACAGTGAGTTTTACACACACACACACACACACACACACACACAGATAAAAATGTTTATTGTATTGGAGGATTTTTAATGAATGCTGATAGGCGCCGACAGAATATCAGCCACATTTTGTGAATAAACAATGTTTATTTAAAAAAAAAACTTTTACAAATCGCAACAAGGAAGTGAAGGTGGGGGCGGCGCCCCAGCGCCCTCTATCGCTCAGCCGCCACTGGTGGATGCCTATAGAGAGATCAGCCGTCGGCTTTTCGCCAGTCTGGTTTTCACATCAAAAAAGAGGAATCGCCTCTACTATTTGGCTTATGCACACTTTGTTCAGTAGTAGGCGAAATATTTGGAAATGGTGGAACAGACTCCCAGTCACCTGGGGAAGAAAGAAGTCACCATACACACAGTGTTTTTTTATTTTTATTTGATGAGAACAGAGTTTAACATTAGCCGATTTGCATTCACCATTTTATATTTTTCTTTCCCCACCCCCACAATGACAACAGAGAAGAAAGGAAAGATACTACATTCCCCTATTGGCCTGTCATCTTTTGAATCAGCAGACAGTGGCAACAATGTATTTTTATTCACTGTTTATTGTGTAAATAAATGAAGAGATTAACTCTGAAATTAGTCTGTGTAACCTCCCCAATCACACTGGTGGCACAGTAAAGCTGAATTCATTATATAAAAAAAACTGTTCTGGCTCACACTTGTGTAACAGTTAATCATTGTCTGCCTGTAGGTTGTGGCCCATGAGGGTCTATTTGAATATATGTAAAACAACAACACTGGTGCATTACCTGAACCATGGCGTTGGTTCTGTGAGAGCAGTACTGAGGTGCCTGTGTGATGCTTTCCACCACAGCACTCACTCACACTCACACTCACACTCACACTCACACCTTCCCTAAGCAAAACAAACACACATGGTGTGATGTTGCACCTGCAACTCTGAGCCAGACTGTGTGACTAGTCAACATGCAATAGTGTAACAGCTGATCCTCGTCCAACCAAGGCTGAATTCAAACCCATGTAACAACTTAAATGTAACATACAAGCTTGCACACTAACCATTAAAGGTGAAGTGTTAGATAAGTAAGATAATAAGATACGTTTTATCTCACACAGGCCACACATACTGAACATAACATGCTATGTTTTCTAATAGCGGCAAATGTGTGCATATCCTTAACAAACAAAGTGTAACATAGGTAAGCATCACAACACCAGGTTTTATAAAGGCTTTGTTTGGGCGCTCTTCAGTTCATGTTATTGATCATTCCTTACTTGCTACTGATGTACCATCATGGCAAGTTAGCACAACTGTAACAATCATATTGTACCTTTAAAGCAGCTATGCACAGCACTCCATGTCTCCGACCCATTTGTTGCGCTCAAGGAGAGGTATTACTTTTTCACAACATGATTACAAACTAAAGTAGCTATAGTATAGTAATACGTCCTTATTTAGAGTCATATTAATCATGATCAAGGAGTAAATGACACAGTAGATGCTTTAAACCACAGCACTGGTTGATCTTTGTCCATATTTTCAGATCTCAGGAAGACAACGTCATCTTAGCAAACATACTTGATACATGAACACTAAACATAAGTTATGCTTTACTTTCAATCACATACTAAATGGCTCCGATGAGACATTTCATGTCCCATTTAAGTCTTAATAGGTGTTTGACACTGTTGAATGACAAAAGTTAGGTAACAATCTCTTAAAGCTAATAGTCAACTTCCAGACCGCTTGTTAAGCGGACTACCAGTAGATGCGCAACAGATATTACAAGGCCTGGATAATGATTTGACGTGTCAGTAACCACATCAATATGATCCGTGACCAGTATATTCAAGACTGGGTGGTTGTGTAACAGCATTTACGAATGGTGGTAACTTTGTTAAGTACTGTAACTTTGAGTCAGAGGGTTACTACTTAATAAGGTCCTCTGAGCTAACACTGCTTTCACATTTCATCTTTATAATTACTACTGAACACTCCAATAACAGTTAGTCTCACACAGGGCTGGACTGGGACAAAAATTAGGCCCTGGCATTTTTGGCCCAGACAGGCCCACCCCAATCGGTCGGACCACACCAGCACAAAAATACTTGCCTTATATACTCGTCTTATATACTGTGCTGTACAGTCATATGACAAACTGTAGTATTCCCCCAAACCACTACAAAGACGACTACATACAGTAAGCAATGGTACCAGTGCAAGTAGACCAGTGTACTCAGTGATCAGATTCCAGAGCGAATTTACGAACGCAGCCTTGTTGTTCTAGATTTCTTTTTCCATTATCAACCTATCATTGCGCTTTAGAGTAAAACAAAGCACGCAACTGTCGCGTCTATCTTTTCATGGCAACTCTACATTGTGATTTACAAGGGATATTAACTCATATTAAGTAATATTATTACTTGGTTACATTTTGCAATTGATCCGCGGTACACATGCGTGCCGAACCGTGGGGGGCGATCCGTTACACCCCTAACAGCTACCTACGTATATTTTCCTTACCGGGTCAACGGTTACAGGCTGACTCGGCCCCGCTTCTTCTGTTTCCTCTCTATCCTCTGTATCTGTACCCTGCTCCCGCTCCTCCATGCTAGCCTCCTCTTCAACCCTAACCCTAAACCTCTGTATCTGTACCCTGCTCCCGCTCCTCCCTGCCAGCCTCCTCTTCAACCTGTTGCTGTTGCTGCTGTGGTAAACTTGAGGGTGCAGCAAACATGTCCCTAATGTTTACACATTTGGCAGCATCTTCCTCGAGTTTCTTTTTGTTTTTCTCCCTAAGTTTTTCCCAGCCTCCCTTCCGTTTTAGTGTGCTTTTGCGCTCCATCTCTCTCAGTATCTATCTAGTAACTATCCAGGCTAGCTAAATTTATTTTGCCGGCCCAAAACTACTGCGAAACTGAGACGGAGGTCTGGTGCTGCGTGCGTGACCCCTGACCCCCCCCCCCCTTCTCTCTGTTGATTGGGCCAGCCCAGTGTCTGCACCGAAAATGCACAAATGGGCCGCTGCCCCTGATTTATGGGCCGTCCAATGGTAGCGGGCAATTTATGGGCCGTTCGATGGTAGCTTTTGGCCGGTCGGCTCGGCCCAAAACTACCGCGGCCCACCGGGCAAATGCCCGGTATGCCAGATGGCCAGTCCAGCCCTGGCCGTAACCCTTCTAATCAGACACTTAACCCTTCTAACCAGACACCTAACCATTCTAACCAGACACCTAACCCTTCTAACCAGACACTAAACTCTCTACTCCCTCCACCTGTCATTCTAACCAGCCTGGGAGTAACTCTGCCAACAACCTAACAGGGAGGACATGAACACACTCACTGTTACTAGGATAAAACACACACACACACACACATCAAGTATGTTGCTATATCATTTGATGTGTGACCAGAAAATGGGGCATAAAATAGTAAAATACATAAATATATGTATGTATAAATATAGGCATATATGGCTTTTTCTGATGCAGTTACATGTGTCAAGACAATGAAGGCTTGTTGCTTTGTCCAGTCTGTGACAGACGAAAATGTTTGAGAAAGTCAGACAGATTTTATCCCATCAACTAACAACCACCAATACCACACACACACACACACACACACACACACACACACACACACACACACACACACACACACACACACACACACACCTTTATTCATGCTTTGTTCGTGGCTCTTAAATGAGCCGTTGTCATGTGTTATTCTCAAAACGTCTGATACTCCAAGCTAACTATTAAACACAAGTAGCAAGCTAGCCACTCTTCTAAAACACCACTCTGAGATGTATTTCATTTTTTTGTGATCAAATGTTTCTTTATTTTCTTTTAAAACAAACATAATGACAAAACAAGACAACAAGGCCACATCCTGCAATCAACGCCCCCAACAGCCCATACAACCACACCACAGCACACAAATTACAATATAGCTATCTAGGTATTAGGGACATACACTACAAGTCGGGACCCAAAACGTAAAAGAAAGTAAAAACAAATAACCCCCACCCACCCACCCCAGGGACCAGAGGACAAGTCAGTTACAATTGTGATAACCTACACTCAACTCAAAAGATTTTTAAGATCGACAGCTGTGGATATCCACAAATTAATATTTGCCTCTTTAGCACCATGCATACAGGCTGTAGAGCAGGGGTCGGCAATTAGGTTTGGCCTCGGGCCAATTTTTTTTTGAGCCACTAGATGGCGGGCCCGAACGTTTTTTTTTTTCGATTTTTTATTTTTTTTTCCTAACACCAGGGGAGCCACCCCTCCTAAATTTCGTTGTTTGGTACCTGTACTGTAGCAATGACAATAAAGACCATTCATTCATTCCATTCATTCATTCATTCATTCATTCATAAGTAATTGATTGTTAAAAAATGTGACACGTTCTAATGCTTTGACTTTTCTTTTGAAAAATGTACACATCGCTAGTCAACTAACACAGCTTGTTTTGTGAGCCTGCTAACAATGTAAAGTAGTGTTGTAGTTAACTAGGTAACAATGTAAAGTAGTGTTCTAGTTAACTAGATAACAATGTAAAGTAGTGTTGTAGTTAACTAGGTAACAATGTAAAGTAGTGTTGTAGTTAACTAGGTAACAATGTAAAGTAGTGTTCTAGTTAACTAGGTAACAATGTAAAGTAGTGTTCTAGTTAACTAGGTAACAATGTAAAGTAGTGTTGTAGTTAACTAGGTAACAATGTAAAGTAGTGTTGTAGTTAACTAGGTAACAATGTAAAGTAGTGTTGTAGTTAACTAGGTAACAATGTAAAGTAGTGTTGTAGTTAACTAGGTAACAATGTAAAGTAGTGTTGTAGTTAACTAGGTAACAATGTAAAGTAGTGTTGTAGCTAACTAGGTAGCAGTCCAATCCATTACGTTGCAGTATTTTGGCTTGACTAGCAAGTTTGTGTTGTGATTCTCAACAACGTTGAAACGTAGTTTCACCCTTTTCCATAGTTTTGAATAATAAATGTGTGGACTGACGATGTAGCGCAGCCTAGCTTATTCTAATAATTATTTAACATACTTTCATTCTGAATGATTTCCCCCTCCTCCCAGACAAGGTCACATTATTATTGGATTGGTTGTTTGCCTGCCGGGTGAAGTTAGCTAAACATTTAACCTGCTAACTAGCAAGAGAAACATCATGTCACTCTCCAAAGGTGTAAAGAGGAAAGTTGACGGTGAAAACAGGGCATTTAAAGAGGAATGGACAGCGAACTATAATGTTCATCCTACCTGGTTTCATCAACGCAAAGCCGTTGTGAGACTCACATCTTCCGTGCTCACAATGTTCCCTTTCTATACATGCGAGTCGTCCTTTTCCTCAATGAATGTGATAAAGACGCACGAGAGGAATCGATTGATGCAAAAAAAAACTTGAGAACTGCCTGCGGATTAAAGTGACGTCCATATAACCAGATATCAAGCAAATACTGACCGATGGGAGATGCCACTTTTCACATTAAGTGAGTACCAAGCCTGTCGTTATTGTATTTAATAACCTAATTGTATTTTTTATATTTTGAATGAATGGCTCATTGTAATTATTATCCCTAATAGCGTGTTTGCTCTGTCGTTTCAGGAGCATAGGCCTATGCACCACCACCCCTCGCATAAGCGGATTACTTTTCTTTCTTTTCTTTTTTTCACCGATTTTGTTGTCAATGTTTTTCAGAATATTAAACTGAATTTGCTTTGTTACTGTTCATATGTGTGTTGCAGTCACATATACGTAAACATTACGTTTGAATTATTTACTGAGCTGGTGTTATTTTTTTCAAACCACACACGGCTATTTCAGCACTACACGTTGTCCACCTACTTATGATTCACTATGAGGGGTTCAGCGTAGGGCTGGGTATTGCCACTGATTTCCCAAAACGATTCGATTCCGATTCACCAGCTCAGTGAGCTCACGATTCGATTCGATTCACGATTCGATTCGATTCGATTCGATTCCGATTCGATCTAGTTAAAATATACATTTTTTGCTTGAATATGAAAGAGATTCTCAGAATTAATGCTATAAATGGTTCAAGGAACCCTATAACATGTAGCATTGTTAAACATATCAATGAATTGACTCCAAAGCAGTTACATGAATGTACTTTTTATTGGAACACATTTTATTGGAACATATGAACATCATTGACCAACATTTTGCAACTACAAAAAGTGTTTTTTAACGTGCTTTACTGCAGCCGATGTAAATAAAGGGGCTACAAACATAGCCTACCGGTAATAATCAACAAAAAAAGCGTTTCCGAACGTTTTTTGAGGGGTTTATATATACAAACAAAAAAAAAAAAAAAAAAAAAAAAAAATGAAAGATCGATCTCGGGACTTATGAATCGATAAATCGCTCATTTAATGAAGATCGATTCAGAATCGGGAAATCGATTTTTTGAACCCAGCCCTAATAGGGCTGGGTTCAAAAAATCGATTTCCCGATTCTGAATCGATCTTCATTGAATGAGCGATTATCGATTCATAAATCCCGAGATGGATTTTTTTTTTTTTTTTTTTTTTTTTTTTGCTTGCAGCTTCAACCCGCAACGAGATCTCGCGCTACAAGAATGTATCATATCTCACGCAACGAGAGGTCTCAACACTAAAATCTAAAAACATGGCGATGGCAGGGACACTCAAGTCACCACCAGGCTTAAAGTCAGATGTCTGGGTGCATTTCGGATTAGCAAAATGTTGGTCAATGATGCTCATTTATGTTCCAATAAAAAGTACATTCATGTAACTGCTTTGGAGTCAATTCTTAATGTAAACATTGATATGTTTAACAATGCTACATGTTATAGGGTTCCTTGAACCATTTATAGCATTAGTTCTGAGAATCTCTTTCATATTCAAGCAAAAAATGTATATTGTAACTAGATCGAATCGTAATCGAATCGAATCGAATCGTGAATCGAATCGAATCGTGAGCTGTGAATCGGAATCGAATCGTTTTGGGAAATCAGTGGCGATACCCAGCCCTATATTCTACCCTCCGGATCGGCCCAATCTCCCAGGATGTCATATTTCAAAGTACGGCGACAGACGATCGCAACGCCCTTAGATCTAGTGTCTGAGATGTATTTCATGTAAACAAGCTAACTATTATATTATTTGTTTATAGAATGATATTGTATTTCATGTAAACAAACGCGCAGCTTCTGGGCGGGAAAGCACTGGTTTGTTATCAGCCCCACCAGAGAGCCATACAGACAGATCCACGGTTCATCTCTTCAGATCAAACCTCAGCACATATTGGTCTAACTTAGAGCATTCATGGACATTTCAGGTGAATGAACCAGACGCATTACAGAGACGGTCATGTTTCTTACCTGCGCTACTGCGATATTGGAGAACGGTGCAGATGCAGCCGCAGGCGGACTTGTTATGGTCGACGTGCTCAACTTCTCCCCGACCAGGAAGCAGTCACTAGAAGACGTAAATGAACTTCCGGCTTTTCTGAGATTTCAAAATAAAAGCTAAAAAATATAAAATGTCTATTAAAACGCGGATAGAGATACTATTGGACCGTTTTCCACTGATATTGATGCAGTAATCACAATATATTAATTGCAAACAATTGTTTTTAAATTAAATGTTTCATCAAATTAACAAGACTGGATATTATTCTTATCTGCCATGTATACATTGGATATCCGCTTGTTAAGTCGTGACGTGTTTCCGGGTCCAACGTTGGCTGAGGTGCTGTCTTCGAAATGCCGGAATAATAATAATAATTAATTATATTTATATAGCGCTTTTCCGAGGCTCAAATACCCTGACAATATGGAGAAAACGGGAAAGTGCTGTGTCCCTTGTTGTATGAATAGATCCGAGTCTAAAAAACGATTAAACTGTCATTCTACCGCTGTAGTTCACAGGTACTCTGGTGCGGGGAATTTCTGGTTTGGACTCGGAAATGGCTGAACGTCACTTTAGACGTCAGACTTAACAAGCGGATACAGACAAAACACTATTGAGTGTGTCTCAATGACAGTGGGTGTGGGAAATACTCAGCACAGTCCCTAGCAACCCACTGAATTTGAGCAAAAAGAGATGTCTTATAGATGTGTCTAAACCCCACCCATAGGGTCATTATGCAGTAGAGCTAAGAAAGATGGAACAAGTCGGCAACCAAACAAATGTTCTGACTTTTATTATTTTAAATAAATGTGTGTAAATGACCCTATTACATCACCTGAAAGGAACACACACACACACACACACACACACACACACACACACACACACACCCCGTATCAAATATGTTTGATAAGTAGAGTTATCCAAGTAAAGGTTTATTTATCATGGTATCATGTTGTAGCCTCATACAATTAATTTATGCTCTCTAAACTCCTACAAACATGCTCTCTATACTCATATAAACATGCTCTCTAAACTCCTATAAACATGCTCTCTAAACTACAAACATGCTCTCTAAAGTCTAGAGCACATCAATACTACCATCTGTTGCTACCAAGAGCCCCAGAGAGACCCTGAGCTCCAGGAGGTTTATGACCCACTTAGGTGATCAATCTGTCCTCGGACAGACTAGTAGTCTATTCCCATCTTACATGAACATGCTAAAAACACACAACTACACAACACAAGATGATCACACAGTCCCTAAACATGAACAAGACATGTATCACCATGACAACACTCACCCGAGTACAAAGCTCAGAACGTATTAGAGCAGACGAGTGTTGTGAATCACGTCATGAAAACAAGCTTAGTTCGCTGACAAAAAGTATTTAAGGATCCTAAAACTGTTGATTGTTATATTGAGGGGGCTCTAAAACATTTAAACTTTCAGAATAATAAAAAAATAAAAACATAAAAAAATAAATAAAATAAAAATCTGCATTGTTGTCGATGTCAATTCGTACACACAGGCTAGAGGCCAATCTAACAAATGTGGGGGGAGGAATAGTGTTGGAGTACGTCCAGGCGTATGTCCAGAAAAAAAGCTGATCTAATAGAAAACTGAGAAGTGGTAGGATGTATATCTTAATGTGATATGATGTACAACATCTCAGTCTTCCAGCTGAAACGTTAGGAGGATTTATTGCAAACTTAACAACATACCAGTATTCAGTCACACTCGGCTTCTAAACACCAAGGCCACATCTGGGTGGAAGGGGCGGTGACATGACGCAGGAGGGGACAAGGACATCTCAACTCCTACGACCTCGATTCCTCCTTCACTCTCCAGGAGGGAGAGGAGGGGAGGAGATGAGAGGAAGGGAGGAGAGGAAGGGGGGAGAGGAAGAGAGGAGAGATAGGGGGGAGAGGAAGGGAGGAGAGGAGGAGATGAGAGGAAGGGAGGAGAGGAAGGGGGGAGAGGGTGGGAGGAGGAAGGAGGGAGAGGAAGGGAGGGTAGGAGGAGAGGACGGGAGAAATTGAGAGAAAATAATCTAGAAAAGGCTCATGTCATGACACAACCTTCTCCCTGATCCGATCAACAAGCACATGTACATACAGTATATGATGGTGCAGCCAGCAGACCCCCCCCCCCCTTCTTCTTTAGGGCTCCTGCCTCCTTTAAACACCTCCCACACTGGGAGCAGTCGTATTAACTAGTGTGTGTGTGTTCTCTGGTGACTCTTTAGGTGTCCTGCCTGACTGAAACTCTGCCCACACTGGGAGCAGCAGAATGGCTTCTCTCCTGTGTGTATTCTCTGGTGTGTCTTTAGGGATTCTGCCACACTGAAACTCTTCCCACACTGCGAGCAGCAGAATGGCTTCTCTCCTGTGTGTATTCTCTGGTGTGTCTTTAGGTTTCCTGCCACACTGAAACTCTTCCCACACTGGGAGCAGCAGAACGGCTTCTCTCCTGTGTGTATTCTCTGGTGTGTCTTTAGGTTTCCTGCCACACTGAAACTCTGCCCACACTGGGAGCAGCAGAATGGCTTCTCTCCTGTGTGTACTCTCTGGTGTGTCTTTAGGGATCCTGCCCCACTGAAACTCTTCCCACACTGGGAGCAGCAGAATGGCTTCTCTCCTGTGTGTATTCTCTGGTGTGTCTTTAGGGATTCTGCCACACTGAAACTCTTCCCACACTGGGAGCAGCAGAATGGCTTCTCTCCTGTGTGTATTCTCTGGTGTGTCTTTAGGGATTCTGCCACACTGAAACTCTTCCCACACTGGGAGCAACAATACGGCTTCTCTCCTGTGTGTATTCTCTGGTGTCTCTTTAGGTTTACTGCGTGACTGAAACTCTGCCCACACTGGGAGCAGCAGAATGGCTTCTCTCCTGTGTGTATTCTCTGGTGTTCCTTCTCTCCTGTGTGTATTCTCTGGTGTCTCTTTAGGTTTACTGCGTGACTGAAACTCTTCCCACACTGGGAGCAGCAGAACGGCTTCTCTCCTGTGTGTATTCTCTGGTGTTTCTTTAGGGATTCTGCGTGACTGAAACTCTTCCCACACTGGGAGCAGCAGAATGGCTTCTCTCCTGTGTGTATTCTCTGGTGTGTCTTTAGGGATCCTGCCTGACTGAAACTCTTCCCACACTGGGAGCAGCAGAATGGCTTCTCTCCTGTGTGTATTCTCTGGTGTGTCTTTAGGGATTCTGCCACACTGAAACTCTTCCCACACTGGGAGCAGCAGAATGGCTTCTCTCCTGTGTGTATTCTCTGGTGTGTCTTTAGGGATTCTGCCTCACTGAAACTCTTCCCACACTGGGAGCAGCAGAACGGCTTCTCTCCTGTGTGTATTCTCTGGTGTCTCTTTAGGTTTGCTGCGTCACTGAAACTCTTCCCACACTGGGAGCAGTTATATGGCTTCTCTCCTGTGTGTATTCTCTGGTGTGTCTTTAGGGATCCTGCCTCACTGAAACTCTTCCCACACTGGGAGCAGCAGAATGGCTTCTCTCCTGTGTGTATTCTCTGGTGTCTCTTTAGTTTGCTCATATAACCAAATCTCTTTCCACACTGAAGACAAGAGTGAGTCTTCTGTCCTCCTTGAGTCTGTGGTTGTGATTTAAGGTGAGTTGGACATATGAAACTCTCACTGCAATCTAAACAGTGGTGATTCTTCTGTCTTGAGCTCCTCCTCCTCCGTCTGTGTTGTTTATGGCTTCCTGATGCGGTGGAGCTGGGCTCCATGTCTGAGTCTGGGTTGGAGCTCTCTCCTGTAAGAATAGGAACATATACAGGATTAGAAACAACATGAGAACAAGTGCTGCTTCCATAGACTCAGCAGTGCTAGAAGTAACACCACATCTCTGGAGTCTGCACACACTGTGGGAACATGAAGTGTTCAGAGTGTTAGGATACCTGTAATGGAAAACTGTAATACTCCATCCTTGATAGAACTGTGTCATTTAAATGAGGGATGCACCCAATTGAAATTTCTTGGCCGAAGCTGAATTTAAGGAAACATTTGTCCGAATACCGAATGCGTACCGGCATTATTTCATTTCACTATTGATCACTTTTATTGAACACTCCAGCAGACATTAGGCTATACCAACAAAGCACAATAACTAGAAATAAATAAATAAATAAGAACAGCATTGCACTGTTT
Source organism: Nansenia antarctica (assembly GCF_963989245.1). NCBI lineage: Eukaryota > Metazoa > Chordata > Actinopteri > Argentiniformes > Microstomatidae > Nansenia > Nansenia antarctica. The sequence continues at coordinate 937,646 of NC_137684.1, forward strand.
GATCGCGTCATCAAAAACGTCTACTCAGGGTTTTTCCTGCCACAAAATGAGGTTATGACAGAGAAGGTTTGTTAGTCCTTGTTAATGACAGTAGTACCATGTCATTCCAAAACCTATTGTTGACTGTCTGATTAATACAACTTTTCAGCAATTGAAACCCCTGACAGACTTCAAAACTGATAATTTTGCAAATAATACATTAAAAGGAGCACTGACTAACGCTAGTATAGGCTCAACTTGTCATTCTGGATAATGGAACAGCAAGCCAACTAATGTGACTTTCAGGATTTTTGATATGAAATAACGTTTCGACCTAAAAGACTATTCTGACAGTTGACAAAGTGACGAGTGTGCAAGTCCAGGGCTCAACATGTTGCTGGCTGGTTCCTTGTTTTGTCTTCGCTAGCAAACACCAAAGCTAAGCTTATTTGCTGCACAGCGCCACCAGGGTTAAGGTTAAATAGCGCCCCCTGCCACCACATGGGCGCAGTGCCGCAATTGCAGTTAGAAATGACAGAAATCCACCGAGTGCAACGCTTGTCGAAAATACGACCGTCAGAGTTTTGACGAGAGCTGGAGGCGGCAAGAAATATGACGGAGGCGGCCGCCTCATAATTCTCTATGCAGGAAAAACCCTGAAACCCTGCTACTATTCACCTGTATAACCAGGGGTGCACATAACGTTTTGGGGCCAGTGCTCAGAGGAGCACCTAGGGAAGCTGCTTGGTGCTCCCCGAGCTCGCGAGTCATGACCCGTCCCACAGGATGGATAAAAAAGGGATACATGGATAAAGTTCCAAGATGGCGGCGCGCACAGACGCGAGGCTTGGAGTGGCTTCAACGCTGGTGTTTTTTAGTGTTTTTAAGTACATTTGTATGTACATTTTTATTTTAGTACTTATAGGGAACGGTTGTGTAAATAGTACCTACAGCAGACTAGACTTACTAGAAGTTGGTGCGAAAAACGAGGGGACTGTAACGGCGGAATTCTTGAAACAACAAAGGATTCCATTCGACCTCGCACGATCGCCGGGAGAACAGTACTACGCTATCCCAACACTAAGGCGTAAGCGGCGGAGGCGAGACCGTAAACAACGGCGAGGAGCAAGGGGAGGCCTGCTAGCAAGGCTGAGGAGAAGCCCAGACAAACCTGCTTTGCCGAGTATTTTCCTATCCAACGTCAGGTCCCTGACGAATAAGATGGATGAACTGAGACTACAAGTTGCCAAAAATAACATCGTGGGAGATAGCTGTGTGATTATTCTCACTGAAACCTGGCTAAATGAAAGTATCGTGGACTCCGCGATTAGCTTGGAGGGACGGACACTTCACCGGGCAGACCGCACGCAGCTCAGCGGTAAGTCCCGCGGAGGCGGCCTGATAATATCGACGAAGGATAGCTGGTGCTTAAACACGAAAACTGTAAGTAGCCACTGCTCCCCAGACCTGGAATACTTGACTGTTAAATGCCGACCCACAAACCTCCCGAGGGAATTCAACGCGGTGTACATAACATCTATTTACATTGCGCCTAGCGCGGATGGTAGCCTAGCATTGGCGCGGCTATATGACGTCATCAGTGGTCAACAATGCACAGATCCACAGGCAATTCACATTATAGCAGGAGATTTCAATCATGTTGACCTGAAGGCAGTACTACCCAAGTTCTATCAGCACGTGAAATGTGCAACAAGAGGAGGAAAAACACTGGACAAGGTATACACCAACATCAAACGTGCTTACAAGGCTAGTCCGCTAGCTCATCTAGGCATGTCTGACCATGTGTCAATCCTCCTGATCCCAGCATACACTACCATGGGGAAAAGTGCTCCCATCACCACTAAGACTGTCAGAACCTGGCCAGAAGGGTCCGCTCCACTGCAGATCTGCCTAAATGACACCCCATGGCAGGAATATGAGCATGAGGACCTGGAACAGTACACGTCGTCGGTTCTGAACCACATAGTGAACTGCACCAACTCAGTCACCGTGGACAAACGGGTCCGGGTCTACCCCAACACGAAGCCATGGATGACTGGGAAGGTCCAAAAACTGATCAACGAGAGGGACAACGCCTTCTTCGCAGGGAAGAGCACACCGCGTACAGCACCACCAGGGCTAACCTAAAGCGCGGAATCAAAGCGGCCAAGGCAGACCACAGAGAGAAGATTGAGGAATGCTTCCTGAGCAACGACTCCAGGCGGATGTGGCAGGGGGTTCAGCACATGACAAACTTCAGAGCCAACAGGCTCACAGCCGCAGAGGACGACCCCCTGCTGGCGGGAAAGCTGAACACCTTCTACGCCCGGTTCGACGAGGGGCGAACGGAGGTAACCACAACACAAACACCACTCTCTCCAGCTCTCAGCAGCCTCACCCTCACAGAGCATGAAGTGAGATGCGTGCTGAAGGCGGTGGACCCCAGGAAAGCCTCGGGGCAGGATGGCGTCCTGAGACGGGTGCTGAGGGACTGCGCCGACCAGCTGGCCGGGGTTTTCACCAACATCTTCAACCAGTCCCTGTCCCAGGCCACCATCCCACCCTGCCTGAAAACCTCAACTATCATCCCAGTCCCGAAGAAAAGCACGGTGAGCTGCCTAAACGACTACCGCCCGGTGGCACTCACACCAATCATCATGAAGTGCTTCGAGAAACTAGTCCGGGCCCACATACTCACACGCCTCCCGCCCAACCTGGATCCATACCAGTTCGCCTTCAGAGCCCACAGGTCCACAGAGGACGCCATCGCGACGACTCTCCACGCCACTCTATCCCACCTGGAGAGGGGAAACAGCTACGCGAGACTGCTCTTTGTGGACTTCAGCTCCGCCTTCAACACCATCCTTCCAGACAGGCTAGTGACCAAACTACTAGACCTGGGTCTACCACACTCTATATGTGCATGGATCAAGGACTTCCTGACCGACCGCCCCCAGAGGGTGCGGGTGGGCCCCCACACCTCCACAGCCCTCAGACTCAGCACTGGGTCCCCCCAGGGCTGCGTGCTAAGCCCCATCCTCTACAACCTCTACACCTACGACTTCACCCCGTCCACCCCAGCAACTCCATCGTAAAGTTTGCAGACGACACCACCGTGGTGGGATGCATCTCGGGGGGGGACGAGGCGGCGTACAGGGATGAGGTAGAGCAACTGAGCAAGCTGTGCAAGGTTAACAACCTGCTGCTGAACAAGTCAAAGACCCAGGAAATCATCGTAGACTTCAGGAGGAAAAAGTCCGAGATCCAGCCCCTGCTCATCGACGGAGAGAGCGTGGAGAGAGTCTCAACCCTCCGATTCCTGGGGATGCACATGCGGGAAGACCTGACCTGGAAGGACAACACAAAAGACACCATCAAGAAGGCACAACAGCGGCTATACATCCTGAGAGTCCTCAGGAAGGAACACAGCAAGCAGGAGATACTGGTGACCTTCTACCACGGCGCAGTGGAGAGCATCCTCACCTACGGCATCTGCAACTGGTTCTCCAGCTGCACTACCGCGGAGAGAAATGCGCTACAGAGAGTCGTGAGAACAGCACAGAAGATCACCGGCGCCCCCCTCCCCTCTCTGGAAGAGCTGAACAACACACGCTGTCTCAGGAAGGCCTCCAAGATCTCCAGGGACCCAACCCACCCTGGGTACGAACATTTTACCCAGCTGCCCTCGAAAAGGCGGTTCAGGACCTTGGCCGCAAGGACAAACAGACTGAAGAACAGCTTCTACCACAGGGCCGTCCAGGCCCTGAACACAGCAAAGACCTAGGTTCTGGGCCCTGGACAGTCTGGACGGATGGATGGCAGCTGCTGGACTGAAAAAATCAGGTGTAGTGCTGAGGCACAAATATGTACATTTCAAGCCTGCAAACTGCGACACTTTAAATAAATGTGCAATAACACTATTGTGCAATATGACAACCCTAGTCGTCTATCTGTACAGTATAGTACAGTGGATAGTGTACATAGCCTTTATTTATGTAAACCAGCTCCTTCCCTTCTTGTGATTTTTTTTTAAAGTGTTTTTTTTTCTTTCCTAACACCAGGGGAGCCACCCCTCCTAAATTTCGTTGTTTGATACCTGTACTGTAGCAATGACAATAAAGACCATTCATTCATTCATTCATTCATTCATTCATTCATAACTTATATTAGCAAAACGACATGTAGTCATAAATAAAGATGAACAAACAAATTATTGTGTGCAAAACAAAAGAAACAAATGCAAAATCAAATGACTGCTCTTTAAGCATGAAAGTCTGTCAGACTCCTTTAAATACAATGAAATCAACTGACATCTCTTTAAGCACTAACTGAATATCTGTTCTTTAAACACACTGAAATAAACGGACATCTCTTAAAGCACTGCTCTGTTCTGTAAACACTGAAATCAACTTTTCAACAAAAAGTTACAGCCTAAGCATTTATTTATGCTACAAGCTTAATCGTCATCATCACTGCTCTCTTGACTGCTGTTATCACTGTCCTCAATTTCAACCATGGTAGAGGATGTTGTAGGCCATCACTTTAAATAGCTCATTATTTTGATTGTGCAACAATGTCTTTTTTTTTCTTTTTTCTAATAGAAGTCCCAACCATATTCCCTGGGTCAGGGGTCGAGGTGCGATAATGAAGCTGTAAAACAAACGTCTGAACGTTTGAAAGCTTCAGAGAAAAGAAACGTGAAGTCCCTTGGTGTTGTTTTTCCTTTTAGCGACGAGTCGTTCGGGACTGAATTTTCACGCGATACGCGATACGCGGAATGAAAGTACGAGTTACGATACTTTCTGAATGTTTTCGTGAGGGGAGTCGCCGTGGTCGTCGTCGGTCGACTGTTGTGATGGATTACTCGTCGGGCCTTCGGCTGAGGGGACGGCAAATAGTTACTTAGTGGGGCTTGCTTCTTGGACATTTTTACGGCTCGTCGGGTGCCTCAGTGATGCAGCAGTCAGCAGTTGGATTTTGAGGAAGTAAATTCCTCTCCCAGCGGTTCCAGCTGTTGGTGCGCAAGAGCGCCTTCATGCGGCTGATCTGCCGCGCAGAATGCATTTTGGCGACGCATGCACACTGGCGCACCAGTTGTGTGCACCCCTGTGTATAACCCTGCTACTATTCACCTGTATAACCCTGCTACTATTCACCTGTATAACCCTGCTACTATTCACCTGTATAACCCTAACTCTTTGACTTCAATAAATGGAATGATCATTTAAAAACTGCATTTTCTATTTACTCAGGTTATCTTTGTGTAATAGTAAATTTCGTTTGATGATCTGAAACATGTAAGTGTGACAAACATGCAAAAACACACGGAATTGGGAAGGGGGCAAATACTTTTTCACAGCACTGTATATGCGACCTGCCTGCTGAGACCGCAGTAGACATGACACATATCAGATTCATATCTGATAGAGGCCGGCATGAGATTGAGGCCTGAATGGGATCTGAGAATATCAGAGTCAATGTGCTTGTTTACTGCTTACACCTGCATGTTACATAACCCATCTGTGCCACATGAGAAAAAACGTGAGAAAAAAATCAGAATTGTGTCACTTGGACCTGCGGTGTAAATGCAGCCTAAGTATCGGCCAGCGCCCTTTGATCTACTCATTAACCTGGCCTGGCCTTCGCCAAATACATAGCATGAACTCACCATCTTCATCATCCTCACCAACTTCATCATCTTCACCATCCTTGTCCTCTTCATCCTCCTCTTCCATCACCACATCTTCCTCCTCTACTTCCTCTTCTTTCACCATCACATCTTTCTTCTCTTCTTCCTCTCCTCCTTCTTCCTGTTCTTCTTTCACCATCACATCTTTCTTCTCTTCTTCCTCTCCCCTTTCTTCCTGTTCTTCTTTCACCATCACATCTTTCTTCTCTTCGTCCTCTCCTCCTTCTTCCTGTTCTTCTTTCACCATCACATCTTTCTTCTCTTCTCCTCCTTCCTCCTCCTCCTCTTTAATTGCCACATTGAGTTTGAGTGTTTTCCTGCAGTCTTCCAGCTTCACTGCCACCATCCATCGGCCGTGTGTGCTTTCCAGGGCTGGAGAACCACAGCCAGAACCAGGGGACTGTGTGGACCTGGGGTCAGACATGGTAGCTGGGCTGTGAGGTGGATCTGTGCAGTGGAAACAAAGGAAGCATAAACAGTGAAGAGTATATTTCTCAAACAATACCAACAACATCTCCTAACCAGACACTTAACTCTCTACTCCCTCCACCTGTCATTCTAACCAGACACTTAACCCTTCTAACCAGACACCTTACCCTTCTAACCAGACACTTAACACTAGAACAGCCGTGAGGTGTTAAACAGCACCAGTGAGTACAAAAAAAATTCTACCTTTGCACTCGATCACATTTCAGGACCCTCCTTTCATGACTTTTCCTAGATATGTGCGTTCTACCACCCAGCGTTTTTACATTTTCAAAATCGAGTTAGTATAAAGCGTTTTAGCAGTATTTCTGTGTGTGTCTGTGTATTTGTGGCTGCTATCTTTTTCTCCAAGCCTGCAATTCTCTTTTATATCAGCAGAGGTAGCAAGGGGGCACACACTGTGCTCAAATTCAGGCTTCAGTGCTGAATGAGACACAGTGCATAAGACTGATATTTGTGTTTATATATAGGCTATAATAACAATCAAAATAAGATATGTATATGTGCAGACAGTTATGAAAATGATAAACTGTACAGTATGTCTCCCAATCAATGTTCGTTCAGACAATACAACCAAAGGCGTAAAAATACTGATGTTCTCATAATGTAATTATAGATATAGCTAAATTAGACTGTAGACTGCTATGGAGGTATATTGAAACCAATATATAGATTATATATATAGATTATATATACAACCTGATTGGATTAAATAAGATTCTGTTGTGATTGTGTTGACATTGTTGTGATTGCAAAATAAATCTTGGTTATGTAATGTGTAAAGAACATGATGACACGAATGCCTATTATGATGATATGCAAAAGGGACAATCTGTGTCTATGAATCTTGAACAATCACCGGTTGAATATGCTAATATAGGAACAGTGCCTAAAACCCCACTTCAAAAGGTTGTTATTCAAAGGCAGCATCCAAAGCCTACTAACACATTGCACAGTAAAAGAGAACATGATCAAATGTCAACAATGAATAATCAGTCAACAATGGATAATCTTATCAATCAAGACACCATGTCCAATGTAGAGCAAAAACATGACATCGCTGATATCCTTCTTATGCGTAGTTTTTCGTCCTTGTTTCGTGGTAAACTAATCTCTTTCTGATCGTCCCGTTCACAAAAACCTAAGGTGCATAAGTCACGTAATTATGGTGAAATAAATGTTCGTTCAGACAATCACTGTATGGGACAACTCGTTTCTAAGTTACAAACTTCTGAGTTACAATCACTTGATTCAATTCATGAGCGAGCCAAGCGGGTTTCAAAGCTTACAAGCTTACAGCAGTCGATTGTCTGCTGATGTTAGGGCCGGCGTGAAGTTCACGACAAATAAACAGACTTTGTGAAGCTCATAACTATGATAACACAATATTGCAATATTTATTACTATTCTTTTTTTAATAATGATAATCAACTTTCATTCATTAGTAAAGCTCCCGCAGTCTCAATCAATCTCCTCTCCATATATAGCATTTAATCTGTTCCATAGTTCGTTCTCAGCTGACTCAAGCTTCATATCAGATTGCTCTAATAATTTCCCCACTTCTCTGCTCATAGGAACTTTATGCATTTTAGAGAAACATGCAGAGCATGTATTTGACAAATAAACGTGTAGGCTATGAACTAGTTTCTAAAGTGAGTTACAATCACTTGATGCAATGGTTGACGGGGAGGGTAATCTTATTGATCGTTTCCCATCAGCAAAACAATAGCTGCCAATTCATGAGCGAGCCAAGCGGGTTTCAAAGCTGCCAAGCAGGTTTCAACGCTTACAAGCTTACAGCAGTCGATTGTCTGCTGATGTTACGGGCACGGCCGGCGTGAAGTTCACGACAAATAAACAGACTTTATCACTGTGAAGCTCATAACTATGATAACACAATATTGCAATATTTATTACTATTCTTTTTTAATAATGATAATCAACTTTCATTCATTAGTAAAGCTCCCGCAGTCTCAATCAATCTCCTCTCCATATATAGCATTTAATCTGTTCCATAGTTCGTTCTCAGCTGACTCAAGCTTCATATCAGATTGCTCTAATAATTTCCCCACTTCTCTGCTCATAGGAACTTTATGCATTTTAGAGAAACATGCAGAGCATGTATTTGACAAATAAACGTGTAGGCTATGAACTAGTTTCTAAAGTGAGTTACAATCACTTGATGCAATGGTTGACGGGGGAGGGTAATCTTATTGATCGTTTCCCATCAGCAAAACAATAGCTGCCAATTCATGAGCGAGCCAAGCGGGTTTCAAAGCTGCCAAGCAGGTTTCAACGCTTACAAGCTTACAGCAGTCGATTGTCTGCTGATGTTACGGGCAGGGAGCGTGCTTATTCTGGCAGATTGTGAAATATTAAAACCAATAACATTCTGAATGATTTATCATTCTGTACTCTTTCTCTCCTTTCTTTCATGTATTTTCTTTTCTTTTTCTCAATTAGTAGTCTCCTTATCTCGCTACAGTTTGAGCGAGACTGTAACTGTCATTGTTTGAATGAATGAATGAATGGTCTTTATTTGTCATTGATATAGTACAGGTACCAAACAACGAAATTTGGGAGGGGGGGGGCTCCCCTGGTGCTAGGAAACTAGGTGCTAGGAACTGGTGCTATAACTGTGTTCATGTTATAATGTTTAGTGAACGAACAATTGTTGGGTGTGTGAAATGTGTACATCAAATAACATGATGTCGGCGATCTACTAGAACTGCGGGACGACTGCAATGTAGGCTACCATATCATACCGTTTTATATTGAAAAATATGATGGTAAATAAATACATGTGGGACCGATGTATGATGGCAGAGGTGTGGTGTGTATCAGTCAGTCTTGTTCCAGCGATAAGACATGCGCTCTGATCAATGAACAAAGAGATCGGGTTTCCCCCGCGGTGTGTTGCGTGTTCACGCTTCTTGCGTGACATCGCCCTCCAGCGATCTTTGTGCGTCAGTACACTCTTCTCTATGTTAAACTATCATAGTGCTGAAGCACACCTCATCGCGCTTGAATAAGGTCGCGATCCGCGGCGCTCCCAGTGTTAACCTTTCTAACCAGACACCTAACCCTTCTAACCAGACACCTAACCCTTCTAACCAGACACCTAACCCTTCTAACCAGACACTTAACCCTTCTAACCAGACACTTAACCCTTCTAACCAGACACCTAACCCTTCTAACCAGACACTTAACCCTTCTAACCAGACACTTAACCCTTCTAACCAGACACCTAACCCTTCTAACCAGACACTTAACCCTTCTAACCAGACACTTAACCCTTCTAACCAGACACTTAACTCTCTACTCCTTCCACCTGTCATTCTAACCAGCCTGGGAGTAACTCTGCCAACAACCTAACAGGGAGGACATGAACACACTCACTGTTACTAGGATAAAACACACACACATCAAGTATGTTGCTATATCATTTGATGTGTGACCAGAAAATGGGGCATAAAATAGTAAAATACATAAATATAATATGTATGTATAAATATAGGCATATGGCTTTTTCTGATGCAGTTACATGTGTCAAGACAATGAAGGCCACACACACACACACACGATTTGCCGTTATTCATGCTTTGTTCGTGGCTCTTAAATGAGCCGTTGTCATATATATCTCATTCTCAAAACGTCTGATACTCCAAGCTAATTATTAAACACAAGTAGCAAGCTAGCCACTCTTCTAAAACACCACTCTGAGAGATTCATGTAAACAAGCTAACTATTATATTATTTGTTTATAGAATTATATTGTATTTCATGTAAACAAACGCGCAGCTTCTGGGCGGGAAAGCACTGGTTTGTTATCAGCCCCACCAGAGAGCCATACAGACAGATCCACGGTTCATCTCTTCAGATAAAACTTCAGCACATATTGGTCTAACTTAGAGCATTCATGGACATTTCAGGTGAATGAACCAGACGCATTACAGAGACGGTCATGTTTCTTACCTGCGCTACTGCGATATTGGAGAACGGTGCAGATGCAGCCGCAGGCGGACTTGTTATGGTCGACGTGCTCAACTTCGCCCCGACCAGGAAGCAGTCACTAGAAGACGTAAATGAACTTCCGGCTTTTCGGAGATTTAAAAATAAAAGCTTGAAATATAAAATGTCTATTAAAACGCGGATAGAGATACTATTGGACCGTTTTCCACTGATATTGATGCAGTAATCACAATATATTAATTCCAAACACTTTTTTTATTATTAAATGTTTCATCAAATTAACAAGACTGAGCCCCGCGGTGGTGTAGCGGTCTAAGCACTAGCCACTAGTGCAAGCTGCCCACCGGGGACTGGGATCGAATCCCGGTCTCGCCAGACCCGGATATGGCCGAGGCACACAGGGAGCGGCATATTGAGCGGCCGCTCCAGAGGGCGGTATAGGACTATTTCCGGACAAGGATCCGTCGCGCAACAGCGCCACCGGGGTGCCGGAATAACGGTGCTGGGCTCGAGGAGCCAGTCAGCTAGTCTACCTGGCGATCTCCTCTGGGGCTGCCGGCCACGGGGTCGTGTGGCGGATCCTACGCAATAGGCAGGGGATAATTGGATGCTAGGTTGGGTTCAATTGGATACCAAATTGGGTGAAAAAGGGATAAAATCTGAAATAAATAAATAAAATAAAAAATAATAATTAACAAGACTGGATATTATTCTTATCTGCCATGTATACATTGGATATCCGCTTGTTAAGTCGTGACGTGTTTCCGGGTCCAACGTTGGCTGAGGTGCTGTCTTCGAAATGCCGAAATAATAATAATAATAAATTATATTTATATAGCGCTTTTCCGAGGCTCAAATACCCTGACAATATGGAGAAAACGGGAAAGTGCTGTGTCCCTTGTTGTATGAATAGATCCGAGTCTAAAAAACGATTAAACTGTCATTCTACCGCTGTAGTTCACAGGTACTCTGGTGCGGGGAATTTCTGGTTTGGACTCGGAAATGGCTGAACGTCACTTTAGACGTCAGACTTAACAAGCGGATACAGACAAAACACTATTGAGTGTGTCTCAATGACAGTGGGTGTGGGAAATACTCAGCACAGTCCCTAGCAACCCACTGAATTTGAGCAAAAAGAGATGTCTTATAGATGTGTCTAAACCCCACCCATAGGGTCATTATGCAGTAGAGCTAAGAAAGATGGAACAAGTCGGCAACCAAACAAATGTTCTGACTCTTATTATTTTAAATAAATGTGTGTAAATGACCCTATTACATCACCTGAAAGGAACACACACACACACATCAGATCACATGATCAGAATCGCTAAAATTATCTAGAAAAATGAAATATGTTAGAGCATAGCTAGAAGGAGGATGGTAATATCCATATCTGATGACATCACAAGGAGTCTGAACTGAGGCCTTTATTACAATAACACAAAGTCATCATGAATAACAACTTACATTCAGAATGTACCCAGAACACTGTTAAATTTCCAACACCCAGTTCATATATCCTTTCTTTTTATACAATCAGCCTAGAAAGAGAGAGAGGTCTGTATTTTAAAGGATCATTTCAGAAGTGTGATGAATATAAAACATTAATTTCTCCATGCTCTATGTATTCATTTATTTACGAAAGTTGCGTTTTGTTTTGTATTCTGCTGAACGGAGAAATTGTGATAAATAACATGACCGAATCACTATCTAAGATTGCTCCATTACATACACACGTAAAGGCTGACCAGCCACCTGTCTATCACACACCTCTGCTCCATTATATACACACGTAAAGGCTGACCAGCCACCTGTCTATCACACACCTCTGCTCCATTATATACACACGTAAATGCTGACCAGCCACCTGTCTATCACACACCTCTGCTCCATTATATACACACGTAAAGGCTGACCAGCCACCTGTCTATCACACACCTCTGCTCCATTATATACACACGTAAAGGCTGACCAGCCACCTGTCTATCACACATCATAACATCATTGACAAGGCTCCATCGCGGCTAACAGTTACATGGCTCCTTCGCCCATAAGGGGCTGGCTACTATGACAACCAGTTACCCGATCTGCCTCTGAGGCTCTCTCTGGCTGGTCAGCAGGGCCGAACCTCATCTCTAAACAGTTGGCTGCATTCCAGCTCAGGTTGCAGGCTTCCCTGGCAGATACACACTAAAGAAAAATGGTCTATGGCCCAGAATCATGTTGTCTAGTTCCAACGGCATCCTAAAGTTTTAATGAGAGAAATGTTTTACTCAGAAATACATCTCAACAACTAGGCCTATCACAATGCAGTGTTTCCCCTAGGTTTGCTGCCTTGGGGGGGTGGCATGGACCGTGGCATGGACACCCCCCCCCAGGGGGTAAGACCCTGCGACATACCAGCGTCATGTCCAGGGGTGTACTAACTTGTACATTAAGCCGCCTCACGCTACTGAAACAGGAGATAGGCTCCTGCCCTATGGGCCATTAGGCTGGAGAACCATCGGTTCTCAAGGCTACTTACTTATGTGGTCTTGACTACCTGTCCACTTTCTCACCTGGTTCTTGCTCTCTCTCTCTCTCTCTCTCTCTCTCTCTCTCTCTCTCTCTCTCTCTCTCTCTCTCTCTCTCTCTCTGGTGCACCATCCTGCTCTCTCTCCTTCTCTCCCTCTCTATCCTCCTCTCTCTCTTTTGCTGTCAACCAAAAGGCAAACATAACAACCAGAGTATTTATAATCTAATAAGAGGTATAAATTGATCCATATCAATTTATAACATAATTATAATTGAATATTGGATTGCTGTGGGCAATGCAGTCAGATAATGTCATTTTGACATTGATCGTATGTCCAACTATAAAAAACAGACATTTCCAATGCTTCAATCCACTGTCCATGTACTGTATGCCATTATGGTATTACCATAAAGCCCAATTCTAGCAGAATAAGAAAGATAGTATATCTACTTTAAGTAAAATAATAAAGTGCATCCAGTTAGCTCTTTAGCTGGCATGTGTGCAGCAGACTAGCTCATCTAATCACCTCTGAACTAGCTAGTTAGCTTGCTAGTTCTTTGACACTATTTTACATACCATGGAACTATAATCAGACACTTTCTAGTCATAATAATAACGACCAATTTGAACCAACTTGCTCTGTTAGAACACTCGGCAATTATATTTGCTAACGTTTCAACTTGCTTACTTTCATCTGCAGACATCTCACCCTGCAAAAACTCTCTCGCGTCGCGCGCACACATTCGCGCACAATCTTATACGCGAGTGTGCGAGTGTGTCCAGCGCGAAGCGAAGTGTGGAGAGATAGGTTTGGCTATGCGAGACTACTGGCGGACTAACGTTACCAACGAGCCCATGGGCTTGCCACTCGCTAGATTCGGGTTGGGTGCATTTAAAAAAAAAGCGGATATTTTAGCCGACTTGTCAGATGTTTGGTGTCTACGTCTGTAATAGTTCCTCTTTCTTGGGGGGGCGGGGGGTTCCGTTGGGCGGCCCGCCCCCCCAAGGCAATGGTAGGGGAAACACTGCTATGCATGTAAGACAAACACACGTCCTGCCTGGTAGGCCTCTGAGGCACTGTGCAGTATAGAACATTGAGCCCTGTACGTTTAGTACTGTCCATCTAGTACTTTTTTGAGGTATCACAGAGTTTGCTATGCACTGACATCCATACGACAGGTGGTGCCTGCTATGCACTGACATCCAGAGCCCTAAGGTCAGCTGACCAGCTGCTGCTGGAGGTCCCCAGGACCAGAATAAAAAACCAGAGGGGAGAGAGCCTTCGCAAAGGCAGCCCCTAGGCTCTGGAATAGCCTCCCCCTCCACGTCAGATCTGCCCAACATTTAAAACATTAGCTGAGTTGAGCCTGCCTCCCGAGAACCAACTGCACTTTTCTGCACTTTTATTTCTGCACCTGATGTATTCTGTATTGCCCTTTTTTTGTTTTAGTGTATTTTTTTTATTTGTTGTTTTCTTTACTGGGGTTTTATCTGTTAAGCACTTTGGGCGGCTGTTTTGTCGTTGTAAATGTGCTATATAAATAAAAATGACTTGACTTGACACACATACGACAGGTGGTGCCTGCTATGCACTTACACACATACAACAGTTGGTGTAAATTCGACATGCTTTATAATAAGAACTAGCTTTTGCATGTAACTGTATAGAACAAAGTATGAATGTACCATGAAGTATGATGAATACATTAAAACGTCACACTATGAGATCATTCTTAAGGAAACCTATAAAGGCATGTGTCTCAGCTCAGACAAGTAGGATTTGGAACCATTCGGCATTCTCTCTGCAGGAGAAGATGTTCCTTGTATCAATAAAGAAATTGTTCAATTAACATCGGACCATGATGAAGTGTTTCTTCACCCTTCATAATTAGGATGATAATAATAGACTTCACTATCCTCCTCTTGCTGTATTTGTACAGCAGTCTGTTGTATCTAACCCTAACGCTGTATGTCAATCTGTCGTATCTAACCCTAACGCTGTAAAGCACTTTGAATTGCCCATTGCCCAGCTCATGCAAAACGCCTCTGCTGGGGTCCTAACAAAAACACAAGTTTGAACACATTACACCAATCCTGAGATCTCTACATTGCTACCTGTCTCTCAGATAATTTAATTCAAAGTACTCCTTACTTATCTAATTGCATACAAATCACCAAACGGTCTTGGACCAAAATACATATCAGATCTCCTCCCACCCTATATTCCAGCAAGGTCCCATGGCCTGTTCAACATTTACACAGCTGCACTTCTTTTGTCAACATGGAGCCTTTTACAGTATAAAACTCCAGCAGATCAGTATAACAAACTAAATAATAACTTGGCTTCACATACCTATGTCACTAGACGAGTAACAGAAGGAAGGTTTTCACTCCCTAAAGCTAATACACATTTTCTTAGACGCACAGTGGGATACAGAGCCATGAAGTCATGGAACCTACTACCAACAGAAATTATAAACGTGACAAGTAAACGTATGTTCAAAAAGCAGATAAGGAAACACCTGGGTACAGCAAACTTGTGACACTAGATGGAAATGTGTAGTCCTCTCTAACATGGTTGTAATTTGTTCTATTTTTATGTAACTAGAGATTTAAGAGTTTTATATTAGGCTATGCCAAATGTAAAATTGTATAATGTATGATATATTTTAATGTTTGATATTTGTAATTTAAAGTATGTTTTATATGTTAAATGTTACTTGTAATGTATGTTTTAAATGTGGACTCCAATTAGATATATAAGTGTTTTATATTATGCCAAATGTAAAATTGTATGATGTATGATATATTTTAATGTTTTATATTTGTA
Source organism: Nansenia antarctica (assembly GCF_963989245.1). Taxonomy (NCBI): domain Eukaryota; kingdom Metazoa; phylum Chordata; class Actinopteri; order Argentiniformes; family Microstomatidae; genus Nansenia; species Nansenia antarctica. The sequence continues at coordinate 953,117 of NC_137684.1, forward strand.
ATGTAAGTATGTTTTACATGTTAAATGTTATTTGTAATGTATGTTTTAAATGTGAACCCCACTAAAAGCAGCTCATGCCTATGGGCATAGCTAATGGGGATCCTTCCAATAAATAAACTAAATAAACAAGATGCTTATGCAATTGAGCGTGTACGAATCCCAGTTCTTTGTCTCTGAAAACTATACATATTCATGTGTGTGAACTTGTATGCGAGTCTGTCATCTGTATCTTCAAGACCTTCACTTTTTTTATATACAATATGAATATAAACAATATGATATGATGACAAATGATATCGTCAATTCATTAAGAATGAGATTTCTGAAACACTTCCGACGTAACTTAGAGCCTCATGGACATTTCAGGTGAATGAACCAGCTGCATTACAGAGACGCTCATGTTTCCTTACCTGCGCTCATGTAACATTCACCGACCTCCACGTTTATAAAGTTGTTATGATCGACCTGCTCAACTTCCTCACGACCAGGGAGAATTGTAGCAGATTGAAGGTGTAATGTCTGCCCTCCGACACAGCTATAAACTTCATAATAGGTCTTCGCTTCAGCACTCTGTTCGATTCCACCGTCTGAGTTGTCCCTCTCGTTCCTTCGTGTCGCGGGAATAGACTCCTAGTCTGTCCGAGGACAGATTGATGACCTAAGTGGGTCATAAACCTCCTGGAGCTCAGGGTCTCTCTGGGGCTCTTGGTAGCAACAGATGGTAGTATTGATGTGCTCTAGAGTGCATAAGCGCGCAGGCAGGATGAGAGGGTTAGTTCTTACTTGTTGAAGGTTCTGTTCTGGTTGTGTGTAATGAACTCATAATTCTGTAGAATTATTAGATGTTTTGATTCAATAAAAAGTCATTGAATGGCATCGACGGCCATGGTCCGACCTGTGACAAAGCATGAATATACGATACATGTGGGAAAACTAGGGTTAGGGTGCTAACCCTAGTTTTCCCACATATACCGTATTCCCACATGTACCGTAACATATACGTATTATGTTGGAAAGAATACATTAATGGAAATAAACAATTTGAGAAAATTAACACATTTTCTTTTTTTTTTATTGCCACTTTCACTGTCTTCAAAAGCTAATAGATAGTTACAGTAGATAGATAGGTAGGTAGATATAGATAGATAGATACATAGGTAGATAGATAGTTAGACAGATAGACAGACAGACAGTTAGATAGATATGTAGAGAGAGAGATAGATAGATAGATAGATAGATAGATAGATAGACAGACAGACAGACAGACAGACAGTTAGATAGATAGATATGTAGAGAGAGAGAGTTAGATAGATAGATAGATAGATAGATAGATATAGATAGATTGATGAATCTGTGTTATTGTGGTCTCCCATTGCTTCTCTTGTCAGTGTCGTCCAGCCTCAATACATGACAGCTTACTAGTGAATGAGTCACTGTAGATCAGGGGTCCCCAAACTACGGCCCGTGGGCCGAACACGGCCCACCCCCACACTTGGACCGGCCCTTTGCACAACGTCGCCCCCACATTTGGACCGGCCCTGTGTAATGAACTCATCATTCTGTAGAATTATTAGATGTTTTGATTCAATAAAAAGTCATTGAATGGCATCGACGGTCATGGTCCGACCTGTGACAAAGCATGAATATATGTTACGGTACATGTGGGAAAACTAGGGTTAGGGTGCTAGGGTGCTACGGTTAGGGTTAGGGTTAGGATTAGACATGCCAGCATGTACCAAGTCACCCTAGCACCTAACCCTAACCCTAGTTTTCCCACATATACCGTATTCCCACATGTACCGTAACATATACATTTTACTTAAGTTGGAAAGAATACATTAATGGAAATAAACAATTTGAGAAAATTAACACATTTTCAGCTTACTAGTGAATGAGTAACTGTAGATGATGATCAAAATCTCTAAAATTATCTAGAAAAATTAAACATGTTAGAGCATAGCGAGAAGGAGGATGGTAATATTGATATCTGATGACATCACAAGGAGTCTCAACTGAGGCCTTTATTACAATAACACAAAGTCATCATGAATAACAACTTACATTCAGAATGTACCCAGAACACTGTTAAACTTCCAACACCCAGTTCATATATCATTTCTTTTTACACAATCAGCCTAGAAAGAGAGAGAGGTCTGTATTTTGAAGGATCATTTCACAAGTGTGATGAATATAAAATGTTAATTTCTACATACTCTTTGTATTTATTTATGAAAGTTGTGTTTTGTATTCTGTTGAAAGGGGAAATTGTGATAAATAATTGACTCAATCACTATCTAATATTATTCCCACACTGTTGGTAGATTGCTCTATTATTGTGAGTCATGAGGTTGAAATGTTCCCTTACGAAATAATGCATCAATGACATCACTGGCACCATTTTATACCAAAGTGAGTGACAGCAGCTGGTGAAAGGTGGACCAAGTCGATAAGGTCATTGTAACCAGGGAGTAGCTGAAAAGGACTGTATAATTTAGGAAGGGGCTGGTTATCTAACTAATGGAGCTAAATAGGCAGTGTAGGAGGATACAGGCAGGGGGCGCCAGCAAACCGTTAGACTAGCAGTTACTATCGTTAGCGTTAGCATGGGAATTAGCATTAGCATTTAGCATTGGAACTAGCATTAGCATTAGCCTTGTAATTAGCATTAGCATTTAGCATTGGAACTAGCATTAGCATTAGCCTTGTACTTAGCATTAGCATACAAACAACTAACACACGGTAACGGTATCACATATGAACAACACATTTATTATACATGACTGAGGTATACATCCCCAGATATACATTCCCTCCCCGCCGGCCACACACACACTCAATCACTCACTCATAGTCTCTGGCCTGAACAGGCTTATAGTCCAGGGCTGTGGTGCGCGTTGAGGCCTGGTTGGATGGCATGTGCGTCGAGGAAGGTAGCAGACGAAAGGGGGGGGGGTGACGTAGCAACGCGGAGGGAAAGGGCCGTCTTCGTGGTCCACAACGAGGTGAAGGGCCCAGGTCCGGTGGTCCGCGTCGAAGCTCCGATGGAGTCAGTGTTCGGTCGCAGTCCGCTCGTGGAGGCGACGATTATGTCCAGTTGGCGTCTCGCTTGGTCCAACGTTGAACAGCCGGCTGCTGGCAAGGCGGTCCAACGGGAACCCAACTAAACGGGCTACAGTGGTACACTCAATAATCACTTTCCTGGCGTCTTCAGCTGCTGCACGGGGTGCGTGTTGCTGAATCCGCCATCTTAGATTGGCTTCTCTTTACTCTCTCTCGTTTGGTCTCTCTCTCTCTGATTCTCATCACACACTGACTCGCGGACTACTTCCGTCTCTTATATATACACCACCGAACCTAACATCCGGGTCACGGACACACCCCGGATATACTACGTCATCAAACATATACATAAACAGTACAATAATAATACATACACCTTCATAAAACGTACCGAAATAGTATGAAAATAACAAAGGAAATAACTGGGGCGAAATAGGGCTGGTTTGGGGAAACTAAACTGGCACTAAACTGTGGGCCTTCACAACAGTCATCTTTCCTTTTTTTACAGATTATGAAAGTGTAGATTGTCAGCTCTCAAATGATGATGTCATACACTGAAACCAGTTGAAATTAGATGAATTTATTGTTTATGTGAATGTTGGTACACCTCGATTCAACTAGCGGAGAAAATCTCCCTGAACCAAAACAAACAAACAAACACGTTGGTTTCAGACGGTGCTCCATCGCGCTAGCTAGCTAGCTAACAACAACAGCTGCTCTGCATGTTAAGCACATCACAACATGCTGACAGAACATGAACATGCTAAAAAAACACAACTACACAACACTAGATGATCACACAGTCCCTACACATGACCAAGACATGTATCACCATGACAACACTCACCCGAGTACAAAACTCAGAACGTGTTAGAGCAGACGAGTGTTGTGAATCACGTCATGAAAACAAGCTTAGTTCGCTGACAAAAAGTATTTAAGGATCCTAAAACTGTTGATTGTTATATTGAGGGGGCTCTAAAACATTTAAACTTTCAGAATACTAAAAAAATCTGCATTGTTGTCGATGTCAATTCGTACACACAGGCTAGAGTCCAATCTAACAATCTAACAAATGTGGGGGGAGGAATAGTGTTGGAGTACGTCCAGGCGTATGTCCAGAAAAAAGCTGATCTAATAGAAAACTGAGAAGTGGTAGGATGTATATCTTAATGTGATATGATGTACAACATCTCAGTCTTCCAGCTGAAACGTTAGGAGGATTTATTGCAAACTTAACAACATACCAGTATTCAGTCACACTCGGCTTCTAAACACCAAGGCCACATCTGGGTGGAAGGGGCGGTGACATGACGCAGGAGGGGACAAGGACATCTCAACTCCTACGACCTCGATTCCTCCTTCACACTCCAGGAGGGAGAGGAGGGGAGGAGATGAGAGGAAGGGAGGAGAGGAAGGGGGGAGAGGAAGAGGGGAGAGATAGGGGGGAGAGGAAGGGAGGAGAGGAGGAGATGAGAGGAAGGGAGGAGAGGAAGGGGGGAGAGGGTGGGAGGAGGAAGGAGGGAGAGGAAGGGAGGGTAGGAGGAGAGGACGGGAGAAATTGAGAGAAAATAATCTAGAAAAGGCTCATGTCATGACACAACCTTCTCCCTGATCCGATCAACAAGCACATGTACATACAGTATATGATGGTGCAGCCAGCAGACCCCCCCCCCTTCTTCTTTAGGGCTCCTGCCTCCTTTAAACACCTCCCACACTGGGAGCAGTCGTATTAACTAGTGTGTGTGTTCTCTGGTGTTTCTTTAGGTGTCCTGCCTGACTGAAACTCTTCCCACACTGGGAGCAGAAGAATGGCTTCTCTCCTGTGTGTATTCTATGGTGTGTCTTTAGGTTTACTGCGTGACTGAAACTCTTCCCACACTGGGAGCAGAAGAATGGCTTCTCTCCTGTGTGTATTCTCTGGTGTTTCTTTAGGGATCCTGCCTGACTGAAACTCTGCCCACACTGGGAGCAGTAGAATGGCTTCTCTCCTGTGTGTATTCTCTGGTGTGTCTTTAGGGATTCTGCCACACTGAAACTCTTCCCACACTGGGAGCAGCAGAATGGCTTCTCTCCTGTGTGTATTCTCTGGTGTGTCTTTAGGGATCCTGCCACACTGAAACTCTTCCCACACTGGAAGCAGCAGAATGGCTTCTCTCCTGTGTGTATTCTCTGGTGTCTCTTTAGGTTTACTGCGTGACTGAAACTCTGCCCACACTGGGAGCAGCAGAACGGCTTCTCTCCTGTGTGTATTCTCTGGTGTCTCTTTAGGTTTACTGCGTGACTGAAACTCTGCCCACACTGGGAGCAGCAGAATGGCTTCTCTCCTGTGTGTATTCTCTGGTGTGTCTTTAGGGATCCTGCCCCACTGAAACTCTTCCCACACTGGGAGCAGCAGAATGGCTTCTCTCCTGTGTGTATTCTCTGGTGTGTCTTTAGGGATCCTGCCTCACTGAAACTCTGCCCACACTGGGAGCAGCAGAACGGCTTCTCTCCTGTGTGTATTCTCTGGTGTCTCTTTAGGCTTACTGCGTGACTGAAACTCTGCCCACACTGGGAGCAGCAGAATGGCTTCTCTCCTGTGTGTATTCTCTGGTGTGTCTTTAGGGATCCTGCCCCACTGAAACTCTTCCCACACTGGGAGCAGCAGAATGGCTTCTCTCCTGTGTGTATTCTCTGGTGTGTCTTTAGGGATCCTGCCTCACTGAAACTCTTCCCACACTGGGAGCAGAAGAATGGCTTCTCTCCTGTGTGTATTCTCTGGTGACTCTTTAGTTTGCTCATATAACCAAATCTCTTTCCACACTGAAGACAAAAGTGAGTCTTCTGTCCTCCTTGAGTCTGTGGTTGTGATTTAAGGTGAGTTGGACATATGAAACTCTCACTGCAATCTAAACAGTGGTGATTCTTCTGTCTTGACCTCCTCCTCCTCCGTCTGTGTTGTTTATGGCTTCCTGATGCGGTGGAGCTGGGCTCCATGTCTGAGTCTGGGTTGGAGCTCTCTCCTGTAAGAATAGGAACATATACAGGATTAGAAACAACATGAGAACAAGTGCTGCTTCCATAGACTCAGCAGTGCCAGAAGTAACACCACATCTCTGGAGTCTGCACACGCTGTGGGAACATGAAGTGTTCAGAGTGTTAGGATACCTGTAATGGAAAACTGTAATATTCCATCCTTGATAGAACTGTGTCATTTAAATTAGGGATGCACCCAATTGAAATTTCTTGGCCGAAGCTGAATTTAAGGAAACATTTGTCCGAATACCGAATGCGTACCGGCATTATTTCATTTCACTATTGATCACTTTTATTGAACACTCCAGCAGACATTGGGCTATACCAACAAAGCACAATAACTGGAAATAAATAAATAAATAAGAACAGTTTGATCGCATCATCAAAAACGTCTACTCAGGGTTTTTCCTGCCACAAAATGAGGTTATGACAGAGAAGGTTTGTTAGTCCTTGTTAATGACAGTAGTACCATGTCATTCCAAAACCTATTGTTGACTGTCTGATTAATACAACTTTTCAGCAATTGAAACCCCTGACAGACTTCAAAACTGATCATTTTGCAAATAATACATTAAAAGGAGCACTGACTAACGCTAGTATAGGCTCAACTTGTCATTCTGGATAATGGAACAGCAAGCCAACTAATGTGACTTTCAGGATTTTTGATATGAAATAACGTTTCGACCTAAAAGACTATTCTGACAGTTGACAAAGTGACGAGTGTGCAATAGGGCTGCCACAAACGATTATTTTCATAGTCGACTAGTCACCGATTATTTTAACGATTAGTCGACTAATCGGATCATAAGTTACAGCTTATCGCACAATTACTCAATCGCTCTTATTTAGCTATCATCTTCTAAATCAGTTTCTAAATTTAGCTTGAAGTTGTTAGTTGTTGTTGTAGGCATGTGCTAACTAAAAATAAAGACAATTAAAATGATTGTTCACTCAAAAATAGATATTTTAATGAACTTTGCAGATTTATTTCTGGCATCACTTGCATGTAATGTAATGTAAAGAGTAGTAGAGGGTGCAAACTGCTGAGTAAAATGAGGTAGGCTAGGCACTAGGCAACCAAAAGAATACAAAAACAAAAATAAATACTTGTACAGAGTACAAAAGTTTTGCTTTGCTTCACTCATCTCATAGTAGAACGCGCCTTCTTAGCACTGTAACGTTAAGACATCATTTTTAGCTATTTGATAAGTATCGCTTTGATGACAACGTAAAATAATGTAAGAAAGCTTTTAACGTAACGATATCGTTAGCCAATAACAAGCTAACTAGCTTACCGAGACGAGCCATCGTCTTCCTCGTCATCTGCCACAACGTGCTTCCTTTTTAGATGCTCGCGCATCATAGACGTGCTGCCATGATAAGCGAGTTCAGCTTTGCAAATTTTACATTTTACATTCTTTTTTTCAACGTTGTGGTTGAAATGCTCCCACACTTTAGAGGTACGAGGACAGGAAGACATTTCTCTGTTTGTTTTTCCGGGGAAGTCACGTGTGCCTCGGATGACCGACACTGCGCATGTACATCAAAGACACTGGGAGACGCTAGCCAGTGGCAGCTTCAGGGAAGAAAAACGAATGCTTATCGAATGAAATGAATGGTCTTTATTGTCATTGATATAGTACAGGTACCAAACAACGAAATTTGGGAGGGGGGGGCTCCCCTGGTGCTAGGCAAAAAAAAAAAAAAAAAAAAAAAAAAAAAAACGCTTATTTCAGCTCCCAAAAAACATGCGACTACGGCGATTACCAAATATGTCGGCGACGATTTTGGTAGTCGACGTCGTCGTGACTAGTCGACTAATCGTGGCAGCCTTAGTGTGCAAGTCCAGGGCTCAACATGTTGCTGGCTGGTTCCTTGTTTTGTCTTCGCTAGCAAACACCAAAGCTAAGCTTATTTGCAGCACAGCGCCACCAGGGTTAAGGTTAAATAGCGCCCCCTGCCACCACATGGGCGCAGTGCCGCAATTGCAGTTAGAAATGACAGAAATCCACCGAGTGCAACGCTTGTCGAAAATACGACCGTCAGAGTTTTGACGAGAGCTGGAGGCGGCAAGAAATATGACGGAGGCGGCCGCCTCATAATTCTCTATGCAGGAAAAACCCTGAAACCCTGCTACTATTCACCTGTATAACCAGGGGTGCACATAACTTTTTGGGGCCAGTGCTCAGAGGAGCACCTAGGGAAGCTGCTTGGTGCTCCCCGAGCTCGCGAGTCATGACCCGTCCCACAGGATGGATAAAAAAGGGATACATGGATAACTTATATTAGCAAAACGACATGTTGTCATAAATAAAGATGAACGAACAAATGATTGTGTGCAAAACAAAAGAAACAAATGCAAAATCAAATGACTGCTCTTTAAGCATGAAAGTCTGTCAGACTCCTTTAAATATAATGAAATCAACTGACATCTCTTTAAGCACTAACTGAATATCTGTTCTTTAAACACTGACATCTCTTAAAGCACTGATCTGTTCTGTAAACACTGAAATCAACTTTTCAACAAAAAGTTACAGCCTAAGCATTTATTTATGCTACAAGCTTAATCGTCATCATCACTGCTCTCTTGACTGCTGTTATCACTGTCCTCAATTTCAACCATGGTAGAGGATGTTATAGGCTATCACTTTAAATAGCTCATTATTTTGATTGTGCAACAATGTCTTTTTTTTTCTTTTTTCTAATAGAAGTCCCAACCATATTCCCTGGGTCAGGGGTCGAGGTGCGATAATGAAGCTGTAAAACAAACGTCTGAACATTTGAAAGCTTCAGAGAAAAGAAACGTGAAGTCCCTTGGTGTTGTTTTTCCTTTAAGCGACGAGTCGTTCGGGACTGAATTTTCACGTGGCGGCATGATAACCGTGCGATACGCGATACACGGAATGAAAGTACGAGTTACGATACTTTCCGAATGTTTTCGTGAGGGGAGTCGCCGTGGTCGTCGTCGGTCGACTGTTGTGATGGATTACTCGTCGGGCCTTCGGCTGAGAGGACGGCAAATAGTTACTTAGTGGGGCTTGCTTCTTGGACATTTTTACGGCTCGTCGGGTGCCTCAGTGATGCAGCAGTCAGCAGTTGGATTTTGAGGAAGTAAATTCCTCTCCCAGCGGTTCCAGCTGTTGGTGCGCAAGAGCGCCTTCATGTGGCTGATCTGCCGCGCAGAATGCATTTTGGCGACGCATGCACACTGGCGCACCAGTTGTGTGCACCCCTGTGTATAACCCTGCTACTATTCACCTGTATAACCCTGCTACTATTCACCTGTATAACCCTGCTACTATTCACCTGTATAACCCTAACTCTTTGACTTCAATAAATGGAATGATCATTTAAAAACTGCATTTTCTATTTACTCAGGTTATCTTTGTGTAATAGTACATTTCGTTTGATGATCTGAAACATTTAAGTGTGACAAACATGCAAAAACACACGGAATTGGGAAGGGGGCAAATACTTTTTCACAGCACTGTATATGCGACCTGCCTGCTGAGACCGCAGTAGACATGACACATATCAGATTCATATCTGATAGAGGCCGGCATGAGATTGAGGCCTGAATGGGATCTGAGAATATCAGAGTCAATGTGCTTGTTTACTGCTTACACCTGCATGTTACATAACCCATCTGTGCCACATGAGAAAAAAAGTGAGAAAAAAAATCAGAATTGTGTCACTTGGACCTGCGGTGTAAATGCAGCCTAAGTATCTGCCAGCGCCCTTTGATCTACTCATTAACCTGGCCTGGCCTTCGCCAAATACATAGCATGAACTCACCATCTTCATCATCTTCACCAACTTCATCATCTTCACCATCCTTGTCCTCTTCATCCTCCTCTTCCATCACCACATCTTCCTCCTCTACTTCCTCTTCTTTCACCATCACATCTTTCTTCTCTTCTTCCTCTCCTCCTTCTTCCTGTTCTTCTTTCACCATCACATCTTTCTTCTCTTCTTCCTCTCCCCTTTCTTCCTGTTCTTCTTTCACCATCACATCTTTCTTCTCTTCGTCCTCTCCTCCTTCTTCCTGTTCTTCTTTCACCATCACATCTTTCTTCTCTTCTCCTCCTTCCTCCTCCTCCTCTTTAATTGCCACATTGAGTTTGAGTGTTTTCCTGCAGTCTTCCAGCTTCACTGCCACCATCCATCGGCCGTGTGTGCTTTCCAGGGCTGGAGAACCACAGCCAGAACCAGGGGACTGTGTGGACCTGGGGTCAGACATGGTAGCTGGGCTGTGAGGTGGATCTGTGCAGTGGAAACAAAGGAAGCATAAACAGTGAAGAGTATATTTCTCAAACAATACCAACAACATCCCCTAACCAGACACTTAATTCTCTACTCCCTCCACCTGTCATTCTAACCAGACACTTAACCCTTCTAACCAGACACCTTACCCTTCTAACCAGACACTTAACCCTTCTAACCAGACACCTAACCCTTCTAACCAGACACTTAACCCTTCTAACCAGACACTTAACCCTTCTAACCAGACACCTAACCCTTCTAACCAGACACTTAACCCTTCTAACCAGACACTTAACCCTTCTAACCAGACACTTAACCCTTCTAACCAGACACTTAACCCTTCTAACCAGACACTTAACCCTTCTAACCAGACACCTAACCCTTCTAACCAGACACTTAACCCTTCTAACCAGACACTTAACCCTTCTAACCAGACACTTAACCCTTCTAACCAGACACTTAACCCTTCTAACCAGACACTTAGGGCCAATCCCGATTCCCTTTTCTACCCCTATGGCTCGTTTCCGAGTGTGACTCGATTCGAAGCCAAGGCCTTCGAACAGAGCCGCATGCCATAGGGGTTGAAATCCACCCCTATGAATTGGGACAGCCCTTCACGGCGGCTACGTCATCAACAGTGGTTTAAATAGACGCGGTACGGGTGACGCGTTATGTTGCCGGCGAATTCTCACATCTCGCAATGCCTTCTTCAGCTGTGTTTATTTCTGTTGCGTGTGCTATAAGCATCTTTTTCCGTTTATTATCAACACACCTGAGAAATCATGGAAGAGGGACAACCCTTCAAGACTGATACGTCATCAGGAATATCGTAGAAAAGCATTGACGTTCGCGACTCATTCACAACTTCACTTTTACGCTATCAATCGATCAAACAAGTCATCAAATAAAAAAGAACAATGCTTCATTGTCAGACCATGACAGAATAACGGCGCTCTAACCTGTATGAAACCTATGCTCCTACCCTGCCAGTCTGCACTGATTTAGGACAACAGTGCAACAACTTCGCGGCTGAACTTTAGTTAAATTTACGGCGTCATATACCATCAATGGGAAACATGGAAAAATGCATGACTTACATATTTAATTTTATGACGTTCCGAAATGACAGGAACGCTGGAGAAACAGCCGCTGTCCACTGCATTAATTAACTACATGTCCTTGATGAGTCTCCCGCTCACTGCCCTCCATCAAAAATGTCACATCCATCAATAATATTACATAATAACAACTGCTCGGATTAGATTGCGAGTTGTTTTGGTATGCCGCAATACCATTTATACCACCAAGGGGGGGGGATTCGCGCCTATCATGCACATATCAGCCTGTGGATAGAAAACTTTAGAGAGATAACTTTACATTAAATATGTCTACCATCATCCGCTGTCAAACACCACAATTTATTTCATGATTGTACATCTCTGAAATGTTAATCGCGTAGGTTGCCGGGGCAGAGGAACACCAGGGTGACTGTCAGCCTGTGACAAACGCGCAGATATGAGTGCTCCGGTGTCTTGCTTTAGTAGTCTAATGGAAGTGATCAGGCATAACAGCGATTTTTTTAATGCTTGTTATAAAGAAAAGGTCTATAATGCATTGTAATGACATTAAACTAACGTTTGATAGATAACTTTACATATGTGTACCATCATCCGCTGTCAAACGCCACAGGTAATAATTGATTTATGATTGTACATCTCTGAAATGCTCGACTGTCATGCAGCCTGTAACGTTAGACACACAGCACATCGGCATAATAACGTTTTGTTGTTGTTGTGCTTGTTAAAGAAAAGGTCTATAATGCATTTAAATGAATGATACAACCCATTAATAATATTACATAATAACAACTGCTCAGATGGAAATAGGTAAAAATGCGCATCATGTACAAGTCAGCCGAACGTTTGACAGATAACTTTACATATGTGTACCATCATCCGCTGTCAAACACCACAGGTAATAATTGATTTATGATTGTACATCTCTGAAATGCTCGACTGTCATGCAGCGTTGCGTTACTGTAACGTTAGACACAGCACCGACATAAAAGCGTTTTCTTTGGTTATGCTTGTTATAAATAAAAGGTCTATAATGCATTGTAATGACATTAAACTAAGACAATAAGATGGTTATCATAATTTTTCAAATCTTTATTAATAAGTAATTACAGAGAAAGTAAAATGACATTTCCGCATTGAATAGAGCGACATAAGATTTCTGTAGATGATTTGCAATGCATCCTGGAATCAAGGGGTAGCGTACCCCTATGGCTTCAAAGCTAGTCTGGTCCTGGAATCGCTCGAAACAAAGTCATAGTTAGCCCTCGAAATGAAGCCATGGCTCGATGAAATATGAATTGGGATAGCCCTCCCCCTAAACGTGAACGAGCAAATCGAGCCATAGGGGTGAAAACGAAGGGCTAGGGGTGAATTTGGATTGGCCGTAACTAGGGATGCACCGAACATTCGGCCACCGAATGTATTCGGCCGAATATCGCAAAATAAAGCACATTCGGTATTCGGCCGAATGTGTGAAAACACCGAACGTTTACCACCGAATAGTGGCCGTGTTTTGATGACGCAATACAATTAAATATAACTCTCAACAGGCGCGCGGCGCGAGGCGACGCGCTTTCAAAACTGGCTGCGTTCGTAAATTCACTCAGGAAATCCGATCAGCACTCGTGGAATGCCTCTCGTCCAATCAAATGACTCGGTTTCTCTATGACGTCGGGCCCAGTGTGCGCTCCAGCGCTCTCAGAGCGACTTTACGAACGCAACCTTACACTCATCTAGCTAGTTAGCTTAGCAGTCGTAGCGGAAGAAGCAGAGTTGTTGCCTTGTTGAAAACATATACAGACTCCCAGCTGTTCTACACGAGTTTATGACATGCAGCTGTATCATGCGGTGGTTTCTATGCAAACCAGAGACTATAAAAACAAAAGATATTCATTCTGAAATAACATGAACTATTATCCTTACACTCAGGTGGACTCAATTCAACTTGTTGAATGACTTGTTGAAGACATTTAGCATTTGACCTAATTTTAAGAGTGACAAAGGGTCTGAATACTTATGTACATGAGGTATTTCTGTATTTACATTTTAATACATTTGCAAACATTAAAAAACGTTTTTACTTAGATTATGGGGTACTGTGTGTGGATTGATGGCAAATCTATTCAAAAATGTGAAAAAAGTGAAGGGGTCTAAATACTTTCTGAAGCCTATGTAGAGACAAATCATGAATATCATTAACTTGAACCCTGGAAAGCAGTAGAGATTAAATCCCACGATAATTAGTTATAATAAGTTATATATAAAAGTTCTTCTTTTTCAATCTCAATTTCTTTCTTTGAGAAGCATGAATAAAAAGCAAAATGTATTTAGTTTATGCAATGATAAAATGAAAAACTGCCGATACACATTCGGTATTCGGTATTCGGCCAAGTGTTTCCTTAAATTCGGCTTCGGCCTCGGCCAAGAATTTTCATTTCGGTGCATCCCTAGCCGTAACCCTTCTAACCAGACACTTAACCCTTCTAACCAGACACCTAACCCTTCTAACCAGACACTTAACCCTTCTAACCAGACACTTAACCCTTCTAACCAGACACTTAGGGCCAATCCCAATTCACCCCTAGCCCTTCGTTTTCACCCCTATGGCTTGATTTGCGCGTTCACGTTTAGGGGTAGGGCTATCCCAATTCATATTTCATCGAGCCATGGCTTCATTTCGAGGGCTAACTATGACTTCGTTTTGAGCGATTCCAGGACCAGACTAGCTTTGAAGCCATAGGGGTACGCTACCCCTTGATTCCAGGATGCATTGCGAATCATCTACAGAAATGTTATGTCGCTCTATTCAATGCGGAAATGTCATTTTACTTTCTCTGTAATTACTTATTAATAAAGATTTGAAAAATTATGATGACCATGTTATTATGTTAGTTTAATGTCATTACAATGCATTATAGACCTTTTATTTATAACAAGCATAACCAAAAAATCGCTTTTATGTCGGTGCTGTGTCTAACGTTACAGTAACGCAATGCTGCATGACAGTCGAGCATTTCAGAGATGTACAATCATAAATAAATTATTACCTGTGGCGTTTGACAGCGGATGATGGTACACATATGTAAAGTTATCTGTCAAACGTTCGGCTGACTTGTACATGATGCTCATTTTTACCTATGTCCATGTAGCGGCACCCGCAATCTTATCCGAGCAGTTGTTCATATGTAATAATATTAATGGGTTGTATCATTCATTTAAGTGCATTATAGACAGGGGTGCACATAACTTTTTGGGGCCAGTGCTCAGAGGAGCACCTAGGGATGCTGCTTGGTGCTCCCCGAGCTCGCGAGTCACGACCCGTCCCACAGGATGGATAAAAAAGGGATACATGGATAACTTATATTAGCAAAACGACATTTATTTATAAATAAAGATGAACGAACTAATTATTGTGTGCAAAACAAAAGAAACAAATGCAAAATCAAATGACTGCTCTTTAAGCATGAAAGTCTGTCAGACTCCTTTAAACACAATGAAATCAATTGACATCTCTTTAAGCACTAACTGAATGTCTGTTCTTTAAACACACTGAAATAAACGGACATCTCTTTAAGCACTGCTCTGTTCTGTAAACACTGAAATCAACTTTTCAACAAAAAGTTACAGCCTAAGCATTTATTTATGCTACAAGCTTAATCATCATCATCACTGCTCTCTTGACTGCTGTTAATACTGTCCTCAATTTCAACCATGGTAGAGGATGTTGTAGGCTATCACTTTAAATAGCTCATTATTTTGATTGTGCAACAAAGTCTTTTTTTTTTTTCCGAATAGAATTCCCAACCATATTCCCTGGGTCAGGGGTCGAGGTGCGATAATGAAGCTGTAAAACAAACGTCTGAACGTTTGAAAGCTTCAGAGAGAAGAAACATGAAGTCCCTTGGTGTTGTTTTTCCTTTTAGCGACGAGTCGTTCGGGACTGAATTTTCACGTGTCGGCGAGATAACCATGTGATACGCGATACGCGATACGCGGAATGAAAGTACGAGTTACGATACTTTCCGAATGTTTTCGTGAGGGGAGTCGCCGTGGTCGTCGTCGGTCGACTGTTGTGATGGATGGGGCTTGCAGTGATGCAGCAGTCAGCAGTCAGCAGTTGGATTTTGAGGAAGTAAAGTCTTCTCCCAGCGGTTCCAGCTGTTGGTGCGCAAGAGAGCGTTCATGCCGCTGATCTGCCGCGCAGCATGCATTTTGGCGACGCATGCGCACTGGCGCACCAGTTATGTGCACCCCTGATTATAGACCTTTTCTTTATAACAAGCACAACAACAACAAAACGTTATTATGCCGATGTGCTGTGTGTCTAACGTTACAAGCTGATTTGTGCATGACAGCCGCGCATTGACATATTTCCATGTCTAATGGCATATGACACGCGAAATGTAACTACAGTTAAGGATACGCGTAAAGGATGATGATCTATCACCGTTCGACTCTACTGAGAAATGTTTCCGCCTATTTGTCATCTCTCCTTCACGGGCAAATGTGGCCGCGTCCCCAAGAGATCCTCTTTCTAAGTTATTAGTTTAGTTTATTAGTTTATTATATCGAGGACAATCCTAATACATGAACCATATAAAATATAGTAAAAAAGGCAGCGTTAGCCTAGTCGGCTAATTTTCAGCTGAAGTCCCCGGCCAGTTGCAACATGGCATCCTGAAAAGTAACGTCATTAGTTAAAATAAAACATTTAAAAATTCTAAGAACACGTGGCTGAGACAAGGTACCCCAACATCACACTTGACAAAAAACACACGTAAGCAAGCTGAGGTGATTGAAGGGGCTACAACAAACACCACATACACACTTATGGGGGCAGCGACATTTCAAGCACATAGAAGCCACAGGACAATTACAGGCCACACAACATTAAGCACTTACAAACAGTTAAACAGTTAAACATTAAACAAAACAAAACATACAAAAAAAGGCATTATGGGGAGGCAGCACAGAGAGGGATTAATGAGGACAAGTATAGTTCTGTGTCAGCCAGGCTTTCATGTGTGTTGTGAAGGTGGAGTAAGTATGTATGTCTTTGAGTTGGTTGGGTAGTGAGTTCCAGTTTTCTATTGCTATCACTGAGAAGGATTGCTTACTGAAGGTGCTTTTCCTGAATGGAACTATAAGGTCGCCACGAGAGGTGCTTCTGGTGGGCCGTAAGCTGTGGTCACGCTGGTTTATGAAAGAGTTAAGCGGGGGAGGAGCTTTGTTATGCAGAATTTTATGGATGAGACAGATGTTTTTGTATTTGATGGTGTCTTCCCAGCTAAGGTATTTACATTTGTCTAGGATGGTACAGTAGTGTGTGCTGTTTGGCTTCTGGTCCATGACCTTAAGGGTCCGCTTGTATAGGGTGGCTAATGGCTTTAGGGAAGTGCTGTATGCATGGCCCCAGCTTGTCAAACAATATGTGAGGTGCGACATAATTGATGCGTCCATGTATAGTCTGGCAGCACTCATGGTCAGTGAGCTTCTGATGTACCTGAAGTTTGCCAGGCCAAACTTCACCCTACCAGACACTTTCTTGATGTGCTCTTTGAAAGTCAGGTTTGAATCAATGATGATCCCTAAATATTTGAACGACGGAACTATACTAATGTTTTGCCCTGAAATGGTTATGTTTGCCGTGGTCATATTGTGTTGTTTGGAGAAGAACATTCCTACAGTTTTATTAACATTGAGCTGGAGGCAAGAGCTGTTGAGCCATTTGGTGACCTTTTCCATAGCAGAGCTAAGTTTGGCAGCTGCCAGGTGTTTGTTCTTGTCATGCACATACAAAACAGTGTCATCAGCATACATTTGTACATGCACTTCTGGGCAGACAGATGGTAAGTCGTTGATATATAGGCTAAACAAGAGTGGGCCAAGTATGGAGCCTTGTGGTACCCCGGTGCAAGACATGATGGTAGGTGAGCGCTGATTGTTTATCTGGACTAGCTGATTTCTGTCACTGAGATATGAGTCCAACCATTTAAGGGCTGATGGCAAGAAGTTAAAGGCAGACAGCTTGGTGATAAGGACCTGGTGATTGACTGTGTCGAAGGCTTTGCGGAGATCTAAAAACACAGCACCTACAACACCTCCTCTATCAACCATACCTTTGACCTTTTCTAGGAAGTAGCAGTTGGCCGTTTCTGTAGAGTGTAGGGTCCTAAAGCCAAACTGCATTGGATGAAGGGGAAATGGGCTATTGCTTAAAAAGTGAACGAGCTGCTCTGTAACCCACTTCTCAGTGACCTTGGAGATAATGGGTAAAATACTGATTGGCCTATAGTTACCAACATCCTGGGGGTCACCTGACTTAAAGATGGGAGAAACAATAGCTGTTTTCCAGGTACTAGGGACTGTTTCCTCAAGTATTGATTGGTTGATAATTTGTGTAATGGGGTGGACTAGGTGTTCTTTCAGAGTCTTATTGACCACGACTATGATGGATTGATTTTTGGATTCTTGACAACGAATTGTTCTGAGAAAGGCGCTTGGTATAGTGATTTTTTTACAACACTTTATGACTACTGATGGACTCGTGTGTATGTGGTGGCTGAGGATTGAGTCACGGGTATCTTTGGAGGAACATCGTGCGCTGACAGATCTGGTTAATACTCTGTGTTTTGGTTGGAGTCATTCATTGTCATTATTGCGATGTCCACAAAAAAGACATCGTTGACGGAAGAGACTAAAAAAGGAACGTCTAAACACTACAGTGTGTTGATAACAAACGAAAAAAGATGCTTATAGCACACGCAACAGAAATAAACACAGCTGAAGAAGGCATTGCGAGATGTGAGAATTCGCCAGCAACATAACGCGTCACCCGTACCGCGTCTATTTAAACCACTGTTGATGACGTAGCCGCCGTGAAGGGCCGTCCCAATTCATAGGGGTAGATTTCAAGGGGTATGGCTTGTGGCTCTGTTCGAAGGTCTTGGCTTCGAATCGAGTCACACTCGAAAACGAGCCATAGGGGTAGAAAAGGGAATCGGGATTGGCCCTTAACCCTTCTAAACAGACACTTAACCCTTCTAACCAGACACTTAACCCTTCTAAACAGACACTTAACCCTTCTAACCAGACACTTAACCCTTCTAACCAGACACTTAACCCTTCTAACCAGACACTTAACCCTTCTAACCAGACACCTAACCCTTCTAACCAGACACTTAACCCTTCTGACCAGACACTTAACCCTTCTAACCAGACACTTAACCCTTCTAACCAGACACTTAACTCTCTACTCCTTCCACCTGTCATTCTAACCAGCCTGGGAGTAACTCTGCCAACAACCTAACAGGGAGGACATGAACACACTCACTGTTACTAGGATAAAACACACACACATCAAGTATGTTGCTATATCATTTGATGTGTGACCAGAAAATGGGGCATAAAATAGTAAAATACATAAATATAATATGTATGTATAAATATAGGCATATATGGCTTTTTCTGATGCAGTTACATGTGTCAAGACAATGAAGGCCACACACACACACGATTTGCCGTTATTCATGCTTTGTTCGTGGCTCTTAAATGAGCCGTTGTCACATGGGCGTCACCACCATATATTGGGGGGGGGACGTGTCCCCCCCACCTTTGAAACAAGGTCGTTTGGACCCCCCCACATTTGCCATCAAAAATATGTTGCATGACTGGTCAGCGTTCTTTTCATTGCTTCACAATCAAATCCGTTCCACTTTATGAGTAGGGGATTGCCCATATCCAGAAGTCCACTCCGCGTTTTACTTCTGTTTTTAACACGGCAGCAGCAGCATCCGACACGCTCGCAGATTCAAAACATTCAGACTGAGGCAAGACGATATTTAGATCATCCACCAAGATGGATATAAGGATTTTTTTTTCTAAGAAGAGAAAAGTAAGTCAAAGTCATCCAAGTTTTCCCGTGAGTGGCCAAACAGCAACATTGCGTTCTCCCAAGGTCAAACACAGCCAGCTTTTCTGATAAGAATGTTAGCACCTTATGAGACATTCTCTGTATTAGCAATAGAATTAGCATAGCCTACTAGCAACCAAATACGAGCTAGATCAGCTATATGGCACTAGCAGTTTTGTTAGGCATTACTAGTGTGGTTAGACATGTTTAAATGCAGAACAGACACAGGCGAAATGTCATCAAAAGCACAGAATGGCGACAAACACCTCACAGTGCTTACCTGTCCTGTCATTATTGCATCTCCTGCCCGTGTTCATTGCCCTGAGCATTTGCACTATTTAATTTGGCCATTGCACCCACCCAAAGAATCAATTTTGCATCTGATTGCTTGAGCTAGGGTTAAAAAATAAGAAGAAAACACCTGTTCCATTCCATTTCTAAAATGCTTGTGATTGTATTTTTTGTATTGATGATTGTATTTCTATGTCAAATGTTCTATTAGAGAAAAACAATATGAACAAGTGCTCAATGCATCCCCATTTCTCCTGATATAGGTGGTTGAGAGTGAGAGTGAGTCAGAGGCAGGGGCAGCAGGCAGGGGCAGTGGAGACAGCTCTAATTCACTCTTTGATTTTTTTTGTTTGTTATAGTTGTATGTTCTGCAATGCACTGAAGAGGGCTAAGTTTGATTGTAATAGGCTCTGAGTAGCCTAGGTACATATTTTATGTTTCCTCATAACTTTTTATTCAATTTGTTGACTCAAAGTTACCTCATTCTTTTCTAATTCACTCTTTGATTCTTTTTGAATCTTCATATTTAATAAAGTACCTAAAAAGTGCCACGTGTCAGTGTCAGGCCTCTGTGAGTTAAACCAAAACATAATAGTAGTCAGTAATTGCAGACCATGCCAGCTCCAAGGAAAAACAAAGAAAGAGGGAGATTATTTTGGGTGTAAAACGCACCAGAATGCAGGAAATTGAATCTACTATTTAAAAAATTTCGGGGGGGGGGACCCCCAGACCCCCCGAAAAATAAGTGTCCCCCCCACATTCAAAAAGCTGCTGACGCCCATGCGTTGTCATATATATCTCATTCTCAAAACGTCTGATACTCCAAGCTAATTATTAAACACAAGTAGCAAGCTAGCCACTCTTCTAAAACACCACTCTGAGAGATTCATGTAAACAAGCTAACTATTATATTATTTGTTTATAGAATTATATTGTATTTCATGTAAACAAACGCGCAGCTTCTGGGCGGGAAAGCACTGGTTTGTTATCAGCCCCACCAGAGAGCCATACAGACAGATCCACGGTTCATCTCTTCAGATCAAACCTCAGCACATATTGGTCTAACTTAGAGCATTCATGGACATTTCAGGTGAATGAACCAGCTGCATTACAGAGACGGTCATGTTTCTTACCTGCGCTACTGCGATATTGGAGAACGGTGCAGATGCAGATGCAGCCGCAGGCGGACTTGTTATGGTCGACGTGCTCAACTTCGCCCCGACCAGGAAGCAGTCACTAGAAGACTTCAATGAACTTCCGGCTTTTCGGAGATTTAAAAATAAAAGCTCGAAATATAAAATGTCTATTAAAACGAGGATAGAGATACTAATACTATTGGACCGTTTTCCACTGATATTGATGCAGTAATTACAATATATTAATTCCAAACAAATTTTATTTTATTAAATGTTTCATCAAATTAACAAGACTGGATATTATTCTTATCTGCCATGTACATTGGATATCCGCTTGTTAAGTCGTGACGTGTTTCCGGGTCCAACGTTGGCTGAGGTGCTGTCTTCGAAATGCCGAAATAATAATAATAATAAATTATATTTATATAGCGCTTTTCCGAGGCTCAAATACCCTGACAATATGGAGAAAACGGGAAAGTGCTGTGTCCCTTGTTGTATGAATAGATCCGAGTCTAAAAAACGATTAAACTGTCATTCTACCGCTGTAGTTCACAGGTACTCTGGTGCGGGGAATTTCTGGTTTGGACTCGGAAATGGCTAAACGTCACTTTAGACGTCAGACTTAACAAGCGGATACAGACAAAACACTATTGAGTGTGTCTCAATGACAGTGGGTGTGGGAAATACTCAGCACAGTCCCTAGCAACCCACTGAATTTGAGCAAAAAGAGATGTCTTATAGATGTGTCTAAACCCCACCCATAGGGTCATTATGCAGTAGAGCTAAGAAAGATGGAACAAGTTGGCAACCAAACAAATGTTCTGACTTTTATTATTTTAAATAAATGTGTGTAAATGACCCTATTACATCACCTGAAAGGAACACACACACACACACACACACACACACACACACACACACACACACACACACACCCCGTATCAAATATGTTTGATAAGTAGAGTTATCCAAGTAAAGGTTTATTTATCATGGTATCATGTTGTAGCCTCATAAAATTAATTTATGCCTACAAACATGCTCTCTAAACTAATATAAACATGCTCTCTAAACTCCTATAAACATGCTCTCTAAACTAATATAAACATGCTCTCTAAACTCCTATAAACATGCTCTCTAAACTAATATAAACATGCTCTCTAAACTCCTATAAACATGCTCTCTAAACTCATATAAACATGCTCTCTAAACTCCTATAAACATGCTCTCTAAACCCTGGTGGTCAAAGCCACGTCAAATCAGTGTCTCTCTGACCAAATTAGATCACATTTGGAATGATTTTAATACCCTGGACAGAAAACGTGTATTTGCTGACATCTAGTGGTTAGCAAATGCATAGATGGGTCATTGACGGATAAGACTTTTGAATGGGCCAATTTTAAAATACTAACAATAACAATATATTTGGCCATTATTCAAACATTTGGAATGTAGTGTACACATGCATTTATGCAAAAACCCCAAATTAAGAGATTTTAGTGTTTTTAAAGTTGAATTAATAGGACACGCCCTTTAAAAAAGTCATTTGGGGCGACCGTAATTTATCTAAAAATTAATATATTTCCTTAACATTACTAATATTTTAACAAGTATCAGTAATTAAATAAACTGTTTAAGAAAGACAGGCTTGTGTGCCCTTTCATTTTTTGTAAACCATGACTTCACAAGTGTATTCTATAATGGCAGTGTCGCCCTCGTAATGCAGTTACAATACCCATTTTTGTTCTAAAACCCATAAAACTGATTTAAAATGTGTACAGATAATATCCACTTAAGCATAGTATACAATTGATTAATATTTGAGCCAAAACTGATGGATATTCTATTTTGAATTTAGTACAGTAATTGCCAATAGTTGGTTACCCCACATGACAGATGGTCGCCCCAAATGATGAGAAAACCGCAGGTAGTTAAAAGTCTATTTAAAATGTACACAATACAGTTCAGACTAAAGAAAACAGAACAACGTTTTTATTACAATCTTTTCAAGTGGTCAAGTAAAAAATATTCTTAAATTCATTCAAATATCACAGAACTAAAAAAATGTAAAACGTAAAACGCGTAGGTTACAAGTTTCGTCAGGAACATTCAAATATCACAAATGTTAAAAACATTAAACATTTAAAAAGTTAAAGTGCAATGCACATTATATGCTTCAGGAACTTCTTCAAGAACAAATATTTCACAAATGTACATTTTCACGTCCTTGTCATCTCATCTTTGGTTTTGTCAATCTATGAGTGAGAGAAGGAGGGTTAAGTAGCATCACTTTTGTGGACCCTGGTAGTCACATTGCACAGGGATTAACAATTTCAGTCAATAAAAAGTAAACAGTTGTATATATGGAATACAAACTAAACACGAACACAGTTCTATAGAGTCAATAAACAATAAACACCAACCTAGTTGCATGGATGAAATCAACACTAAACACCTACAACACAGCTGTATCAGTTCCCTGTATATGACTTACAACACAGGCTGGTTGGAGCAGTGGATCATTTGTTACATTAAAACGATGTTTAGGAACATCAGCATGTAACAAACTAGGCTATTTCCATTTCATTGTTACTGTAATTTCATTGTCTTTGCTATTTCATTCTATTAATCTATTCATGCTATTTCATTCTCATTTGTCACTTGTTATTTCAGTTCCATTTTCTTTTCGTTCCTTTTCTTCCCCATTTTATTGCCATTTCATTTTCCTTACTCATTGCATTGTGACCAATGACCATCTAATCATTGTGACCAGACTCATGGTAAACACCAGGCATTTCTTTAACACCAGGCATTTCGGAACTTTACCCAGTCTTGGCAAGTCAGCTTCGAGAAGCGTGAGGTTGCTGGCTCAGGCTCTGAGATGACAGCGTGAACATCTTTCCTGAAGTAGAAAATTACATCTGGAGTTTGTGGCCACATGAACAGGTTCTTGTCACCAGACTGCTGCATGCAGCTGACCTGCACTTCCTCTAATACAACCGTGAGGACCTGGCCTACATATGGAAACTCATCGTAGGTTACAATTACACACTTGCCACACAGATCTAGAACACCTTCTTGTTCCCTGGGTGGCTCAGGAGGAGAGCTTGGGGGATTCTCAGTGTGGCGCACAGTGTTTCTCAGGTCTACTGTTACTGGCTTGTAACAAGGGCATGGACTCATCTCTAAGCGCTTGCAGAAGCATGACACCTCCCTGTGAGTGATCTGTGCAGGCTGTGAAGACAAAACCTGGTGTATCTTAAAGGTGCCCTTCACAGCCTCCAAGCCGCCAGGAATCAGCTCGTCGCATTTTTCGATGCTCTCTCTGCTTACCCAATAGTGAGTGATACTTGAGCCTAGTCTTTTGTTCAGCATCTCGTACAGATCCTGTGGTGTCTGAAGCTCACCTCCTCTGTGAACGTAGAGATCCGCTTGTCTCTTTATTGGGGGCCCCTTTTCCATGGGATTTTTCGGAGTAATTCCAGGTCACATTTGTGAATCTGGAAAGGAAAGGCACAGTACTGAGGAGGTAAAAGTTGTTTTTGTTCCGGTACTGTGTAACCGGCCCATCACTCAGAATGTGGAGAGTTGTGATCTCTGGGAACGTTTCCTGAAGCTCTCTCAAGATGGGGTTTAGATGCGCCCACACTGCCCGTTCGTCGTGGCGGAGGCTGTCAGACAGTGTCGCATAGGTTTTTGTTCCATGGACAGTGTACAGGACTGCTGTGTGGATAATAGCCTGCTGTCTACTGCCTCCAAAGTGAAATGCCTGGATCTCTGTGCTCAGCTTGCAGGCATAGTTCTCAGAGAAGTCGATGTGCAGAACAGCTTTGCACTCTGTGAGGTTTTGTTTGAGGAGGCGGAACTGCTCTGCCTGGTGCAGCCAGTTGAACTGGTGTATTGCCAAGGCTTCTAGCTTCTGAGAGAAAAGCTCTATCAAATCCTTGATGGTTCCGGTCTGGGTCTGTTTGACCACGTTAGCAAACGATTTCTCTCCATTTGTGGAGGTGACCCTCTTCCACTGCTCCCAGGTGACTTCTGTGCTGCTCTCTGTCTCAGGGAACTGGACTTCCTCAAAGCAGCACTTGACACAAACGCGATCCATACAGTCTTTATTTTTTGGGTTACACACTATCATGCCCAGCAGCTCAGAGATGCTCTTTGTTTTCAACAGCCCTCTGCTGTAAAGCTTATTGGCCAGCAGGTGCACATTTTCATGATCCATGCATGCACATGTGTCCCGATCCCTGGTCTTTGGCTCAGTGACATAGAAGGGGCGTCTTCTGGCAAACTGCCTGTAAGATAGGCGGAGACTCTTCTTCATCTCACTGTTGTACAGTGCATGGAGCTCTGTGAGCGGCTTCGTAAGAACTCTTCGTTGTTTTTTTACTTTGTTTTTGTGATGGTGTCTTTCTTTCCCGGTAAAAGCCGACTGTTCTCGTGTCTAGTCAAAAGTGTTACTTTTTTTTTTTCATGGTGAGGGTGACATTTACATGGAATTGCCCTATACAAAGAGTTATGCTAAAACAAATAACTTTTGTTATAGTATATAACATATATGTATATAAATCATGAATACAATATAAATATACAGAAACTAAAATACAGGACATATATCTATCATGTAAAACACTCAGCAGTGGTCGCCCAACATGACACTCGGTCGCCCTAGATGATGTTTTCAAGTTCAGTCAAATATTACAGGCTAACAGTTAGCAACAGAAACCAAACTAGCTACTTCTTACCACATGTCACTATAACATTTATCATCAAAATATAGATTTGCAGATAAAACTTATTATTCACAGTTTTGTGGGGGTCGTCCCACATGATATCCAAAAGTGGCAAGTACATGACAGCAGTTAAAAAAGAGATTTATTTGCAAATATGAGAGAGACTTACTAACATGCCAGTTGTTTCTCTGGGTCCCTCACATGTGACTGGCGGATGCAACATCTGTCCTTGAGGTGGTTTCAAAATAAAAGTCCCACAATTGTGTTTTCTTGATGGTCGCCCGAGATGATATTTCATAAAATTAACATATTCGGACAACATTCGTTTGTATTTTATGATGGAAATATAAGTGCAAATGCTTAATAATTTTGTCAATTAATGTAAAACATGTTTGAAATTATGCCAAATAGAGCAAGGGATATATTTAAATCGATTTAAAGTGATTTTAAACCGGTTGTCTAAATAGAAGTCAAGGCTGGACGGTCGCCCCACATGATGTTTTGACACTTCAGATAGCAAAAAAATGACCAATAACTAAAATGTTTGGAGAAGTTAGAGTGGTTATGTATATGGGGAAGGTATTAGACATACATGTTATCTTTTTATGTATTTGTATGTTTTTTTAAGGTAAAAAATTCAGTTGGACAGAAAAAGTAGGCGTCACGTCATTGACCCAGATATAGAGACCATCATGCAGGTGGATGTGCATTCATGTAATGATCAGAATCTCTAAAATTATCTAGAAAAATGAAACATGTTAGAGCATAGCTAGAAGGAGGATGGTAATATCCATATCTGATGACATCACAAGGAGTCTCAACTGAGGCCTTTATTACAATAACACAAAGTCATCATGAATAACAACTTACACTCAGAATGTACCCAGAACACTGGTAAACTTCCAACACCCAGTTCATATATCATTTCTTTTTATACAATCAGCCTAGAAAGAGAGAGAGGTCTGTATTTTGAAGGATCACTTCAGAAGTGTGATGAATATAAAACATTAATTTCTCCATGCTCTATGTATTCATTTATTTACGAAAGTTGCGTTTTATTTTGTATTCTGCTGAACGGAGAAATTGTGATAAATAACATGACCGAATCACTATCTAAGATTGCTCCATTATATACACACGTAAAGGCTGACCAGCCACCTGTCTATCACACACCTCTGCTCCATTATATACACACGTAAAGGCTGACCAGCCACCTGTCTATCACACACCTCTGCTCCATTATATACACACGTAAAGGCTGACCAGCCACCTGTCTATCACACACCTCTGCTCCATTATATACACACGTAAAGGCTGACCAGCCACCTGTCTATCACACATCATAACATCATTGACAAGGCTCCATCGCGGCTAACAGTTACATGGCTCCTTCGCCCATAAGGGGCTGGTTACTATGACAACCAGTTACCCGATCTGCCTCTGAGGCTCTCTCTGGCTGGTCAGCAGGGCCGAACCTCATCTCTAAACAGTTGGCTGCATTCCAGCTCAGGTTGCAGGCTTCCCTGGCAGATACACACTAAAGAAAAATGGTCTATGGCCCAGAATCATGTTGTTTAGTTCCAACGGCATCCTAAAGTTTTAATGAGAGAAATGTTTTACTCAGAAATACATCTCAACAACTAGGCCTATCACAATGCAGTGTTTCCGCTAGGTTTGCTGCCTTGGGGGGGTGGCATGGACCGTGGCATGGACACCCCCCCCCCCCCAGGGGGTAAGACCCTGCGACATACCAGCGTCATGTCCAGGGGTGTACTAACTTGTACATTAAGCCGCCTCACGCTACTGAAACAGGAGATAGGCTCCTGCCCTATGGGCCATTAGGCTGGAGAACCATCGGTTCTTAAGGCTACTTACTTATGTGGTCTTGACTACCTGTCCACTTTCTCACCTGGTTCTTGCTCTCTCTCTCTCTCTCTCTCTCTCTCTCTCTGGTGCACCACCCTGCTCTCTCTCCTTCTCTCCCTCTCTATCCTCCTCTCTCTCTTTTGCTGTCAACCAAAAGGCAAACATAACAACCAGAGTATTTATAATCTAATAAGAGGTATAAATTGATCGATATCAATTTATAACATAATTATAATTGAATATTGGATTGCTGTGGGCAATGCAGTCAGATAATGTCATTTTGACATTGATCGTATGTCCAACTATAAAAAACAGACATTTCCAATGCTTCAATCCACTGTCCATGTACTGTATGCCATTATGGTATTACCATAAAGCCCAATTCTAGCAGAATAAGAAAGATAGTATATCTACTTTAAGTAAAATAATAAAGTGCCCCCAGTTAGCTCTTTAGCTGGCATGTGTGCAGCAGACTAGCTCATCTAATCACCTCTGAACTAGCTAGTTAGCTTGCTAGTTCTTTGACACTATTTACATACCATGGAACTATAATCAGACACTTTCTAGTCGTAATAATAACGACCAATTTGAACCAACTTGCTCTGTTAGAACACTCGGCAATTATATTTGCTAACGTTTCAACTTGCTTACTTTCATCTGCAGACATCTCACCCTGCAAAAACTCTCTCGCGTCGCGCGCACACATTCGCGCACAATCTTATACGCGAGTGTGCGAGTGTGTCCAGCGCGAAGCGAAGTGTGGAGAGATAGGTTTGGCTATGCGAGACTACTGGCGGACTAACGTTACCAACGAGCCCATGGGCTTGCCACTCGCTAGATTCGGGTTGGGTGCATTTTTTAAAAAGCGGATATTTTAGCCGACTTGTCAGATGTTTGGTGTCTACGTCTGTAATAGTTCCTCTTTCTTGGGGGGGCGGGGGGTTCCGTTGGGCGGCCCGCCCCCCCAAGGCAATGGTAGGGGAAACACTGCTATGCATGTAAGCCAAACACACGTCCTGCCTGGTAGGCCTCTGAGGCACAGTGCAGTATAGAACATTGAGCCCTGTATGTTTAGTACTGTCCATCTAGTACTTTTTTGAGGTATCACAGAGTTTGCTATGCACTGACATCCATACGACAGGTGGTGCCTGCTATGCACTGACATCCAGAGCCCTAAGGTCAGCTGACCAGCTGCTGCTGGAGGTCCCCAGGACCAGAATAAAAAACCAGAGGGGAGAGAGCCTTCGCAAAGGCAGCCCCTAGGCTCTGGAATAGCCTCCCCCTCCACGTCAGATCTGCCCAACATTTAAAACATTAGCTAAGACATACCTCTTCTCCCTGGCCTTTGACCTGAGTTGAGCCTGCCTCCCGACAACCAACTGCACTTTTCTGCACTTTTATTTCTGCACCTGATGTATTCTGTATTGCCCTTTTTTTGTTTTAGTGTATTTGTTTTATTTGTTGTTTTCTTTACTAGGGTTTTATCTGTTAAGCACTTTGGGCGGCTGTTTTGGCGTTGTAAATGTGCTATATAAATAAAAATGACTTGACTTGACACACATACGACAGGTGGTGCCTGCTATGCACTGACACACATACAACAGTTGGTGTAAATTCGACATGCTTTATAATAAGAACTAGCTTTTGCATGTAACTGTATAGAACAATAGTAAGTATGAATGTACCATGAAGTATGATGAATACATTAAGACGTCACACTATGAGATCATTCTTAAGGAAACCTATAAAGGCATGTGTCTCAGCTCAGACAAGTAGGATTTGGAACCATTCGGCATTCTCTCTGCAGGAGAAGATGTTCCTTGTATCAATAAAGAAATTGTTCAATTAACATCGGACCATGATGAAGTGTTTCTTCACCCTTCATAATTAGGATGATAATAATAGACTTCACTATCCTCCTCTTGCTGTATTTGTACAGCAGTCTGTTGTATCTAACCCTAACGCTGTATGTCAATCTGTTGTATCTAACCCTAACGCTGTAAAGCACTTTGAATTGCCCATTGCCCAGCTCATGCAAAACGCCTCTGCTGGGGTCCTAACAAAAACACAAGTTTGAACACATTACACCAATCCTGAGATCTCTACATTGCTACCTGTCTCTCAGAGAATTTAATTCAAAGTACTCCTTACTTATCTAATTGCATACAAATCACCAAACGGTCTTGGACCAAAATACACATCAGATCTCCTCCCACCCTATATTCCAGCAAGGTCCCATGGCCTGTTCAACATTTACACAGCTCCACTTCTTTTGTCAACATGGAGCCTTTTACAGTATAAAACTCCAGCAGATCAGTATAACAAACTAAATAATAACTTGGCTTCACATACCTATGTCACTAGACGAGTAACAGAAGGAAGGTTTTCACTCCCTAAAGCTAATACACATTTTCTTAGACGCACAGTGGGATACAGAGCCATGAAGTCATGGAACCTACTACCAACAGAAATTATAAACGTGACAAGTAAACGTATGTTCAAAAAGCAGATAAGGAAACACCTGGGTACAGCAAACTTGTGACACTAGATGGAAATGTGTAGTCCTCTCTAACATGGTTGTAATTTGTTCTATTTTTATGTAACTAGAGATTTAAGTGTTTTATATTAGGCTATGCCAAATGTAAAATTGTATAATGTATGATATATTTTAATGTTTGATATTTGTAATTTAAAGTATGTTTTATATGTTAAATGTTACTTGTAATGTATGTTTTAAATGTGGACTCCAATTAGATATATAAGTGTTTTATATTATGCCAAATGTAAAATTGTATGATGTATGATATATTTTAATGTTTTATATGTGTAATGTAAGTATGTTTTACATGTTAAATGTTATTTGTAATGTATGTTTTAAATGTGAACCCCACTAAAAGTAGCTCATGCCTATGGGCATAGCTAATGGGGATCCTTCCAATAAATAAACTAAATAAACAAGATGCTTATGCAATTGAGCGTGTACGAATCCCAGTTCTTTGTCTCTGAAAACTATACATATTCATGTGTGTGAACTTGTATGCGAGTCTGTCATCTGTATCTTCAAGACCTTCACTTTTTTATAAAATATGAATATAAACAATATGATATGATGACAAATGATATCGTCAATTAATTAAGAATGAGATTTCTGAAACACTTCCGACGTAACTTAGAGCCTCATGGACATTTCAGGTGAATGAACCAGCTGCATTACAGAGACGCTCATGTTTCCTTACCTGCGCTCATGTAACATTCACCGACCTCCACGTTTATAAAGTTGTTATGATCGACCTGCTCAACTTCCTCACGACCAGGGAGAATTGTAGCAGATTGAAGGTGTAATGTCTGCCCTCCGACACAGGAGCTATAAACTTAATAATCACTCGTGAGGTCTTCGCTTCAGCACTCTGTTCGTTTCCAACGTCTGAGTTGTCCCTCTCGTTCCTTCGTGTCGCGGGAATAGACTACTCGTCTGTCCGAGGACAGATTGATGACCTAAGTGGGTCATAAACCTCCTGGAGCTCAGGGTTTCTCTGGGGCTCTTGGTAGCAACAGATGGTAGTATTGATGTGCTCTAGAGCAGTGGTCTTCAACTGGGGGTCCGCAGAGGTACTGCAGGGGGTCCGCCAATTTCTGTCATAATAATTGACAACTTTCACCAAAATAATCAGTGAGAATTAAACAAATATAACAAAAATGATATTGAGTAAGGTACAAGCATTAATAGGCTACTTTTGACAAAAACAATTTACAAAATAAATGGTGCCCATGATTCTAGAGTCTAACATAACGTCAGCTGGAGAAAAAAAACACACCTGTCTAGCAAGCTAGGTGTTGGCTAAAACGCTGCAGTTCGGTCTTCATTGCGAAATTAACGTTAATTAATAACTAGCATAACGTTACTAATTTAGTTACTAGTTTGATAATAACAAACCCGCCTCTTTGCTTCTCTATGCGCCGCTATAGGAGAGGAACACAACGCGCTCCTTTACCATTCCGAGGTCAGATGGCTTTCCCGTGGATCAGTATTGGTGTGCGTCTTTGAATTACGCACAGCTATCCTCGAGATTCTGGTTGGCCAAAACCGCGCGGAGCTGGCTGCGCATTTCAATGCGCCCTCGCTTGATGTGAAATGCACAATTGTTGATCACTTGGAGGCACTCGAAAGTCAATTTGAGAAGTACTTTTCTGAGACTGAGTCTTGGGGGAAGCACAAGACATGGATACGGTTATCATTCAAAGACAATGCATCCGACGGCTCAAACCTGACAGCCGCTGAGGAAGATCAGCTGATCGATTGATTGATTGATTGAAAACCTTTATTGTCCCCAATGGGGAAATTTTGTTGTCAAACAGCTCAGTTAGGGCAGAAAACATTCAGTACAGAAAACAGAAAAACATTCAATAAAATACATAAAACAGTGCAGGCTCAATAAGTAAAAAGTTCCAAAAGTTCCATCTCCAGGTCTCCCCCACCCTGCAGGGCCTGGTTGTAGAGTCGGAGTGCAGCTGGAATAAAGGACTGTCCAAATCTTTTTGTACTTTGACGGGGGAGAACAAATCTGTGGCTGAACTTGCTCCTCATCCCTGCCAGCTCGCAGTACATCGGGTGGGAGCGATTGGCCAGCATGGCCGCCAGTTTTTTCCCCATCCTCTGTTCTGCCACCACCTCTAGGCTGTCCAGCCCGGTCCCCACCACAGAGCTGGCCTTCTTCACCAGTTTGTTTAGCTTCGCAGCATCCCTGGCACAGATGTTTCCACCCCAGCAGGCCACGGCGAAGAACAGAACGCTGGCAACCACCGACTGATAAAACATTTGCAGCAGCTTGTTGCAGACACCGAAAGACCTCAGCCTTCTCAGGAAAAACAGTCTGCTCTGCCCTTTCCTGAGAAGAGCCTCGGTGTTGTCAGTCCAGTCCAGTTTGCTATTAATTTGTACTCCCAGGTACCTGTAGGAGTCCACCCTCTCGACTTCCACCCCCTTGATGATGATGGGGGCTGGGGTCCTTCTCTTCCTCCTAAAATCCACCACCAACTCCTTTGTTTTGCTGGTGTTAAGCAAAAGGTAGTTGGTGTCGCACCACTGCACGAAGCTCTCCACCAGGGCCCTGTACTCCTCATCCCTGTCGTCTGTGATGTAACCGACGATAGAGGAGTCATCCGAAAACTTCTGCAGGTGGCACTGGTCGGAGCTAAACTGGAAGTCGGAGGTATAGAGGGTGAAGAGAAAGGGTGACAGAACAGTTCCCTGGGGGGCACCGGTGTTGCACACCACCACCTCAGACTGACAGCCCTGCAGTCTCACATACTGACGCCTGTCTGTGAGGTAGTTGTGGATCCAAGCCGTCAGGGAGTCCTCCACACACATCACTGCTAGTTTGTCAGCCAGCAGTGATGGCTTGATAGTGTTAAATGCACTGGAGAAGTCGAAGAACATGGTCCTCACCATGCTCTGTGGCCTCTCCAGGTGTGTGTAGGCCCTGTGCAGCATGTAAATGATGGCGTCCTCCACCCCCATGCTCTCCTGGTATGCAAACTGCCGGGGGTCCAGGAAGTCCTTCACCTGGGGCTTAAGGTGTTGCAGCACTAGCCTCTCCAGGATCTTCATGACCTGTGGTGTCAGGGCGACAGGTCTGTAGTCGTTTGGGGTGCTGGGCCGTCCCTTCTTTGGCACTGGGACGATACAAGAGGTCTTCCAGAGCTGTGGCACCCTCCTCAGTCTTAGAGATAGACTGAAGAGATGTTGGAATGTGTCCGCCAGCTCTCCAGCACACACCTTCAGAACCCTGGGGTTGATGTTGTCTGGACCTCTGGACTTGTTCACATTCACCCTGGAAAGCTGCCTTCTCACCTGCTCAGATGTTATAAAGCTGTGAGTACCGGTGTCTCCAGGTGGGAAGCATGCTCCCTGGCTCCTGGTGTTGGTAAGGGGAGGCAGTTGCTGCTGGGGTGCTGCTGGGGTGTCAGGGGGAGTGGGGGCTACTGTTGCCAGGGGTGCGGTACATTGGAGAGGGGAAGAGAGGGTCGGGGGCTGTGGGGGTCGGCCGCTGTTGTGCCTTCTTGATGGTGGCTGCTGTGTTGTTCTTCCAGGACAGGTCATCCTGTATGTGCACCCCCAGGAATCGGAGGGCTGAGACTCTCTCCACGCTCTCTCCGTCGATGAGCAGGGGCTGGACCTCAGACGTTTTCCTCCTGAAGTCCACGATGATTTCCTGGGTCTTTGACTTGTTCAGCAGCAGGTTGTTAACCTTGCACAGCTTGCTCAGCTGCTCTACCTCATCCCTGTACGCCGCCTCGTCCCCCCCCGAGATGCAGCCCACCATGGTGGTGTCGTCTGCAAACTTTACGATGGAGTTGCTGGGGTGGACGGGGTGAAGTCGTAGGTGTAGAGGTTGTAGAGGATGGGGCTTAGCACGCAGCCCTGGGGGGACCCAGTGCTGAGTCTGAGGGCTGTGGAGGTGTGGGAGCCCACCCGCACCCTCTGGGGGCGGTCGGACAGGAAGTCCTTGATCCATGCACATATAGAGTGTGATAGTCCCAGGTCTAGTAGTTTGGTCACTAGCCTGTCTGGAAGGATGGTGTTGAAGGCAGAGCTGAAGTCCACAAAGAGCAGTCTCTTTAGATTTATAATCTAATAAGAGGTATAAATTGATCCATATCAATTTATAACATAATTATAATTGAATATTGGATTGCTGTGGGCAATGCAGTCAGATAATGTCATTTTGACATTGATCGTATGTCCAACTATAAAAAACGGACATTTCCAATGCTTCAATCCACTGTCCATGTACTGTATGCCATTATGGTATTACCATAAAGCCCAATTCTAGCAGAATAAGAAAGATAGTATATCTACTTTAAGTAAAATAATAAAGTGCATCCAGTTAGCTCTTTAGCTGGCATGTGTGCAGCAGACTAGCTCATCTAATCACCTCTGAACTAGCTAGTTAGCTTGCTAGTTCTTTGACACTATTTTACATACCATGGAACTATAATCAGACACTTTCTAGTCATAATAATAACGACCAATTTGAACCAACTTGCTCTGTTAGAACACTCAGCAATTATATTTGCTAACGATTCAACTTGCTTACTTTCATCTGCAGACATCTCACCCTGCAAAAACTCTCTCGCGTCGCGCGCACACATTCGCGCACAATCTTATACGCGAGTGTGCGAGTGTGTCCAGCGCGAAGCGAAGTGTGGAGAGATAGGTTTGGCTATGCGAGACTACTGGCGGACTAACGTTACCAACGAGCCCATGGGCTTGCCACTCGCTAGATTCGGGTTGGGTGCATTTTTTAAAAAGCGGATATTTTAGCCGACTTGTCAGATGTTTGGTGTCTACGTCTGTAATAGTTCCTCTTTCTTGGGGGGGCGGGGGGTTCCGTTGGGTGGCCCGCCCCCCCAAGGCAATGGTAGGGGAAACACTGCTATGCATGTAAGACAAACACACGTCCTGCCTGGTAGGCCTCTGAGGCACTGTGCAGTATAGAACATTGAGCCCTGTACGTTTAGTACTGTCCATCTAGTACTTTTTTGAGGTATCACAGAGTTTGCTATGCACTGACATCCATACGACAGGTGGTGCCTGCTATGCACTGACATCCAGAGCCCTAAGGTCAGCTGACCAGCTGCTGCTGGAGGTCCCCAGGACCAGAATAATAAACCAGAGGGGAGAGAGCCTTCGCAAAGGCAGCCCCTAGGCTCTGGTATAGCCTCCCCCTCCACGTCAGATCTGCCCAACATTTAAAACATTAGCTAAGACATACCTCTTCTCCCTGGCCTTTGACCTGAGTTGAGCCTGCCTCCCGACAACCAACTGCACTTTTCTGCACTTTTATTTCTGCACCTGATGTATTCTGTATTGCACCTTTTTTTGGTTTTAGTGTATTTTTTTTATTTGTTGTTTTCTTTACTAGGGTTTTATCTGTTAAGCACTTTGGGTGGCTGTTTTGTCGTTGTAAATGTGCTATATAAATAAAAATGACTTGACTTGACACACATACGACAGGTGGTGCCTGCTATGCACTGACACACATACAACAGTTGGTGTAAATTCGACATGCTTTATAATAAGAACTAGCTTTTGCATGTAACTGTATAGAACAATAGTAAGTATGAATGTACCATGAAGTATGATGAATACATTAAGACGTCACACTATGAGATCATTTTTAAGGAAACCTATAAAGGCA
This sequence comes from Nansenia antarctica, assembly GCF_963989245.1. Lineage (NCBI taxonomy): Eukaryota > Metazoa > Chordata > Actinopteri > Argentiniformes > Microstomatidae > Nansenia > Nansenia antarctica. The sequence continues at coordinate 988,667 of NC_137684.1, forward strand.
TGTGTCTCAGCTCAGACAAGTAGGATTTGGAACCATTCGGCATTCTCTCTGCAGGAGAAGATGTTCCTTGTATCAATAAAGAAATTGTTCAATTAACATCGGACCATGCTGAAGTGTTTCTTCACCCTTCATAATTAGGATGATAATAATAGACTTCACTATCCTCCTCTTGCTGTATTTGTACAGCAGTCTGTTGTATCTAACCCTAACGCTGTATGTCAATCTGTTGTATCTAACCCTAACGCTGTAAAGCACTTTGAATTGCCCATTGCCCAGCTCATGCAAAACGCCTCTGCTGGGGTCCTAACAAAAACACAAGTTTGAACACATTACACCAATCCTGAGATCTCTACATTGCTACCTGTCTCTCAGAGAATTTAATTCAAAGTACTCCTTACTTATCTAATTGCATACAAATCACCAAACGGTCTTGGACCAAAATACATATCAGATCTCCTCCCACCCTATATTCCAGCAAGGTCCCATGGCCTGTTCAACATTTACACAGCTCCACTTCTTTTGTCAACATGGAGCCTTTTACAGTATAAAACTCCAGCAGATCAGTATAACAAACTAAATAATAACTTGGCTTCACATACCTATGTCACTAGACGAGTAACAGAAGGAAGGTTTTCACTCCCTAAAGCTAATACACATTTTCTTAGACGCACAGTGGGATACAGAGCCATGAAGTCATGGAACCTACTACCAACAGAAATTATAAACGTGACAAGTAAACGTATGTTCAAAAAGCAGATAAGGAAACACCTGGGTACAGCAAACTTGTGACACTAGATGGAAATGTGTAGTCCTCTCTAACATGGTTGTAATTTGTTCTATTTTTATGTAACTAGAGATTTAAGAGTTTTATATTAGGCTATGCCAAATGTAAAATTGTATAATGTATGATATATTTTAATGTTTGATATTTGTAATTTAAAGTATGTTTTATATGTTAAATGTTACTTGTAATGTATGTTTTAAATGTGGACTCCAATTAGATATATAAGTGTTTTATATTATGCCAAATGTAAAATTGTATGATGTATGATATATTTTAATGTTTTATATTTGTAATGTAAGTATGTTTTACATGTTAAATGTTATTTGTAATGTATGTTTTAAATGTGAACCCCACTAAAAGCAGCTCATGCCTATGGGCATAGCTAATGGGGATCCTTCCAATAAATAAACTAAATAAACAAGATGCTTATGCAATTGAGCGTGTACGAATCCCAGTTCTTTGTCTCTGAAAACTATACATATTCATGTGTGTGAACTTGTATGCGAGTCTGTCATCTGTATCTTCAAGACCTTCACTTTTTTTATATACAATATGAATATAAACAATATGATATGATGACAAATGATATCGTCAATTCATTAAGAATGAGATTTCTGAAACACTTCCGACGTAACTTAGAGCCTCATGGACATTTCAGGTGAATGAACCAGCTGCATTACAGAGACGCTCATGTTTCCTTACCTGCGCTCATGTAACATTCACCGACCTCCACGTTTATAAAGTTGTTATGATCGACCTGCTCAACTTCCTCACGACCAGGGAGAATTGTAGCAGATTGAAGGTGTAATGTCTGCCCTCCGACACAGCTATAAACTTCATAATAGGTCTTCGCTTCAGCACTCTGTTCGATTCCACCGTCTGAGTTGTCCCTCTCGTTCCTTCGTGTCGCGGGAATAGACTCCTAGTCTGTCCGAGGACAGATTGATGACCTAAGTGGGTCATAAACCTCCTGGAGCTCAGGGTCTCTCTGGGGCTCTTGGTAGCAACAGATGGTAGTATTGATGTGCTCTAGAGTGCATAAGCGCGCAGGCAGGATGAGAGGGTTAGTTCTTACTTGTTGAAGGTTCTGTTCTGGTTGTGTGTAATGAACTCATAATTCTGTAGAATTATTAGATGTTTTGATTCAATAAAAAGTCATTGAATGGCATCGACGGCCATGGTCCGACCTGTGACAAAGCATGAATATACGATACATGTGGGAAAACTAGGGTTAGGGTGCTAACCCTAGTTTTCCCACATATACCGTATTCCCACATGTACCGTAACATATACGTATTATGTTGGAAAGAATACATTAATGGAAATAAACAATTTGAGAAAATTAACACATTTTCTTTTTTTTTTATTGCCACTTTCACTGTCTTCAAAAGCTAATAGATAGTTACAGTAGATAGATAGGTAGGTAGATATAGATAGATAGATACATAGGTAGATAGATAGTTAGACAGATAGACAGACAGACAGTTAGATAGATATGTAGAGAGAGAGATAGATAGATAGATAGATAGATAGATAGATAGATAGACAGACAGACAGACAGACAGACAGTTAGATAGATAGATATGTAGAGAGAGAGAGTTAGATAGATAGATAGATAGATAGATAGATATAGATAGATTGATGAATCTGTGTTATTGTGGTCTCCCATTGCTTCTCTTGTCAGTGTCGTCCAGCCTCAATACATGACAGCTTACTAGTGAATGAGTCACTGTAGATCAGGGGTCCCCAAACTACGGCCCGTGGGCCGAACACGGCCCACCCCCACACTTGGACCGGCCCTTTGCACAACGTCGCCCCCACATTTGGACCGGCCCTGTGTAATGAACTCATCATTCTGTAGAATTATTAGATGTTTTGATTCAATAAAAAGTCATTGAATGGCATCGACGGTCATGGTCCGACCTGTGACAAAGCATGAATATATGTTACGGTACATGTGGGAAAACTAGGGTTAGGGTGCTAGGGTGCTACGGTTAGGGTTAGGGTTAGGATTAGACATGCCAGCATGTACCAAGTCACCCTAGCACCTAACCCTAACCCTAGTTTTCCCACATATACCGTATTCCCACATGTACCGTAACATATACATTTTACTTAAGTTGGAAAGAATACATTAATGGAAATAAACAATTTGAGAAAATTAACACATTTTCAGCTTACTAGTGAATGAGTAACTGTAGATGATGATCAAAATCTCTAAAATTATCTAGAAAAATTAAACATGTTAGAGCATAGCGAGAAGGAGGATGGTAATATTGATATCTGATGACATCACAAGGAGTCTCAACTGAGGCCTTTATTACAATAACACAAAGTCATCATGAATAACAACTTACATTCAGAATGTACCCAGAACACTGTTAAACTTCCAACACCCAGTTCATATATCATTTCTTTTTACACAATCAGCCTAGAAAGAGAGAGAGGTCTGTATTTTGAAGGATCATTTCACAAGTGTGATGAATATAAAATGTTAATTTCTACATACTCTTTGTATTTATTTATGAAAGTTGTGTTTTGTATTCTGTTGAAAGGGGAAATTGTGATAAATAATTGACTCAATCACTATCTAATATTATTCCCACACTGTTGGTAGATTGCTCTATTATTGTGAGTCATGAGGTTGAAATGTTCCCTTACGAAATAATGCATCAATGACATCACTGGCACCATTTTATACCAAAGTGAGTGACAGCAGCTGGTGAAAGGTGGACCAAGTCGATAAGGTCATTGTAACCAGGGAGTAGCTGAAAAGGACTGTATAATTTAGGAAGGGGCTGGTTATCTAACTAATGGAGCTAAATAGGCAGTGTAGGAGGATACAGGCAGGGGGCGCCAGCAAACCGTTAGACTAGCAGTTACTATCGTTAGCGTTAGCATGGGAATTAGCATTAGCATTTAGCATTGGAACTAGCATTAGCATTAGCCTTGTAATTAGCATTAGCATTTAGCATTGGAACTAGCATTAGCATTAGCCTTGTACTTAGCATTAGCATACAAACAACTAACACACGGTAACGGTATCACATATGAACAACACATTTATTATACATGACTGAGGTATACATCCCCAGATATACATTCCCTCCCCGCCGGCCACACACACACTCAATCACTCACTCATAGTCTCTGGCCTGAACAGGCTTATAGTCCAGGGCTGTGGTGCGCGTTGAGGCCTGGTTGGATGGCATGTGCGTCGAGGAAGGTAGCAGACGAAAGGGGGGGGGGTGACGTAGCAACGCGGAGGGAAAGGGCCGTCTTCGTGGTCCACAACGAGGTGAAGGGCCCAGGTCCGGTGGTCCGCGTCGAAGCTCCGATGGAGTCAGTGTTCGGTCGCAGTCCGCTCGTGGAGGCGACGATTATGTCCAGTTGGCGTCTCGCTTGGTCCAACGTTGAACAGCCGGCTGCTGGCAAGGCGGTCCAACGGGAACCCAACTAAACGGGCTACAGTGGTACACTCAATAATCACTTTCCTGGCGTCTTCAGCTGCTGCACGGGGTGCGTGTTGCTGAATCCGCCATCTTAGATTGGCTTCTCTTTACTCTCTCTCGTTTGGTCTCTCTCTCTCTGATTCTCATCACACACTGACTCGCGGACTACTTCCGTCTCTTATATATACACCACCGAACCTAACATCCGGGTCACGGACACACCCCGGATATACTACGTCATCAAACATATACATAAACAGTACAATAATAATACATACACCTTCATAAAACGTACCGAAATAGTATGAAAATAACAAAGGAAATAACTGGGGCGAAATAGGGCTGGTTTGGGGAAACTAAACTGGCACTAAACTGTGGGCCTTCACAACAGTCATCTTTCCTTTTTTTACAGATTATGAAAGTGTAGATTGTCAGCTCTCAAATGATGATGTCATACACTGAAACCAGTTGAAATTAGATGAATTTATTGTTTATGTGAATGTTGGTACACCTCGATTCAACTAGCGGAGAAAATCTCCCTGAACCAAAACAAACAAACAAACACGTTGGTTTCAGACGGTGCTCCATCGCGCTAGCTAGCTAGCTAACAACAACAGCTGCTCTGCATGTTAAGCACATCACAACATGCTGACAGAACATGAACATGCTAAAAAAACACAACTACACAACACTAGATGATCACACAGTCCCTACACATGACCAAGACATGTATCACCATGACAACACTCACCCGAGTACAAAACTCAGAACGTGTTAGAGCAGACGAGTGTTGTGAATCACGTCATGAAAACAAGCTTAGTTCGCTGACAAAAAGTATTTAAGGATCCTAAAACTGTTGATTGTTATATTGAGGGGGCTCTAAAACATTTAAACTTTCAGAATACTAAAAAAATCTGCATTGTTGTCGATGTCAATTCGTACACACAGGCTAGAGTCCAATCTAACAATCTAACAAATGTGGGGGGAGGAATAGTGTTGGAGTACGTCCAGGCGTATGTCCAGAAAAAAGCTGATCTAATAGAAAACTGAGAAGTGGTAGGATGTATATCTTAATGTGATATGATGTACAACATCTCAGTCTTCCAGCTGAAACGTTAGGAGGATTTATTGCAAACTTAACAACATACCAGTATTCAGTCACACTCGGCTTCTAAACACCAAGGCCACATCTGGGTGGAAGGGGCGGTGACATGACGCAGGAGGGGACAAGGACATCTCAACTCCTACGACCTCGATTCCTCCTTCACACTCCAGGAGGGAGAGGAGGGGAGGAGATGAGAGGAAGGGAGGAGAGGAAGGGGGGAGAGGAAGAGGGGAGAGATAGGGGGGAGAGGAAGGGAGGAGAGGAGGAGATGAGAGGAAGGGAGGAGAGGAAGGGGGGAGAGGGTGGGAGGAGGAAGGAGGGAGAGGAAGGGAGGGTAGGAGGAGAGGACGGGAGAAATTGAGAGAAAATAATCTAGAAAAGGCTCATGTCATGACACAACCTTCTCCCTGATCCGATCAACAAGCACATGTACATACAGTATATGATGGTGCAGCCAGCAGACCCCCCCCCCTTCTTCTTTAGGGCTCCTGCCTCCTTTAAACACCTCCCACACTGGGAGCAGTCGTATTAACTAGTGTGTGTGTTCTCTGGTGTTTCTTTAGGTGTCCTGCCTGACTGAAACTCTTCCCACACTGGGAGCAGAAGAATGGCTTCTCTCCTGTGTGTATTCTATGGTGTGTCTTTAGGTTTACTGCGTGACTGAAACTCTTCCCACACTGGGAGCAGAAGAATGGCTTCTCTCCTGTGTGTATTCTCTGGTGTTTCTTTAGGGATCCTGCCTGACTGAAACTCTGCCCACACTGGGAGCAGTAGAATGGCTTCTCTCCTGTGTGTATTCTCTGGTGTGTCTTTAGGGATTCTGCCACACTGAAACTCTTCCCACACTGGGAGCAGCAGAATGGCTTCTCTCCTGTGTGTATTCTCTGGTGTGTCTTTAGGGATCCTGCCACACTGAAACTCTTCCCACACTGGAAGCAGCAGAATGGCTTCTCTCCTGTGTGTATTCTCTGGTGTCTCTTTAGGTTTACTGCGTGACTGAAACTCTGCCCACACTGGGAGCAGCAGAACGGCTTCTCTCCTGTGTGTATTCTCTGGTGTCTCTTTAGGTTTACTGCGTGACTGAAACTCTGCCCACACTGGGAGCAGCAGAATGGCTTCTCTCCTGTGTGTATTCTCTGGTGTGTCTTTAGGGATCCTGCCCCACTGAAACTCTTCCCACACTGGGAGCAGCAGAATGGCTTCTCTCCTGTGTGTATTCTCTGGTGTGTCTTTAGGGATCCTGCCTCACTGAAACTCTGCCCACACTGGGAGCAGCAGAACGGCTTCTCTCCTGTGTGTATTCTCTGGTGTCTCTTTAGGCTTACTGCGTGACTGAAACTCTGCCCACACTGGGAGCAGCAGAATGGCTTCTCTCCTGTGTGTATTCTCTGGTGTGTCTTTAGGGATCCTGCCCCACTGAAACTCTTCCCACACTGGGAGCAGCAGAATGGCTTCTCTCCTGTGTGTATTCTCTGGTGTGTCTTTAGGGATCCTGCCTCACTGAAACTCTTCCCACACTGGGAGCAGAAGAATGGCTTCTCTCCTGTGTGTATTCTCTGGTGACTCTTTAGTTTGCTCATATAACCAAATCTCTTTCCACACTGAAGACAAAAGTGAGTCTTCTGTCCTCCTTGAGTCTGTGGTTGTGATTTAAGGTGAGTTGGACATATGAAACTCTCACTGCAATCTAAACAGTGGTGATTCTTCTGTCTTGACCTCCTCCTCCTCCGTCTGTGTTGTTTATGGCTTCCTGATGCGGTGGAGCTGGGCTCCATGTCTGAGTCTGGGTTGGAGCTCTCTCCTGTAAGAATAGGAACATATACAGGATTAGAAACAACATGAGAACAAGTGCTGCTTCCATAGACTCAGCAGTGCCAGAAGTAACACCACATCTCTGGAGTCTGCACACGCTGTGGGAACATGAAGTGTTCAGAGTGTTAGGATACCTGTAATGGAAAACTGTAATATTCCATCCTTGATAGAACTGTGTCATTTAAATTAGGGATGCACCCAATTGAAATTTCTTGGCCGAAGCTGAATTTAAGGAAACATTTGTCCGAATACCGAATGCGTACCGGCATTATTTCATTTCACTATTGATCACTTTTATTGAACACTCCAGCAGACATTGGGCTATACCAACAAAGCACAATAACTGGAAATAAATAAATAAATAAGAACAGTTTGATCGCATCATCAAAAACGTCTACTCAGGGTTTTTCCTGCCACAAAATGAGGTTATGACAGAGAAGGTTTGTTAGTCCTTGTTAATGACAGTAGTACCATGTCATTCCAAAACCTATTGTTGACTGTCTGATTAATACAACTTTTCAGCAATTGAAACCCCTGACAGACTTCAAAACTGATCATTTTGCAAATAATACATTAAAAGGAGCACTGACTAACGCTAGTATAGGCTCAACTTGTCATTCTGGATAATGGAACAGCAAGCCAACTAATGTGACTTTCAGGATTTTTGATATGAAATAACGTTTCGACCTAAAAGACTATTCTGACAGTTGACAAAGTGACGAGTGTGCAATAGGGCTGCCACAAACGATTATTTTCATAGTCGACTAGTCACCGATTATTTTAACGATTAGTCGACTAATCGGATCATAAGTTACAGCTTATCGCACAATTACTCAATCGCTCTTATTTAGCTATCATCTTCTAAATCAGTTTCTAAATTTAGCTTGAAGTTGTTAGTTGTTGTTGTAGGCATGTGCTAACTAAAAATAAAGACAATTAAAATGATTGTTCACTCAAAAATAGATATTTTAATGAACTTTGCAGATTTATTTCTGGCATCACTTGCATGTAATGTAATGTAAAGAGTAGTAGAGGGTGCAAACTGCTGAGTAAAATGAGGTAGGCTAGGCACTAGGCAACCAAAAGAATACAAAAACAAAAATAAATACTTGTACAGAGTACAAAAGTTTTGCTTTGCTTCACTCATCTCATAGTAGAACGCGCCTTCTTAGCACTGTAACGTTAAGACATCATTTTTAGCTATTTGATAAGTATCGCTTTGATGACAACGTAAAATAATGTAAGAAAGCTTTTAACGTAACGATATCGTTAGCCAATAACAAGCTAACTAGCTTACCGAGACGAGCCATCGTCTTCCTCGTCATCTGCCACAACGTGCTTCCTTTTTAGATGCTCGCGCATCATAGACGTGCTGCCATGATAAGCGAGTTCAGCTTTGCAAATTTTACATTTTACATTCTTTTTTTCAACGTTGTGGTTGAAATGCTCCCACACTTTAGAGGTACGAGGACAGGAAGACATTTCTCTGTTTGTTTTTCCGGGGAAGTCACGTGTGCCTCGGATGACCGACACTGCGCATGTACATCAAAGACACTGGGAGACGCTAGCCAGTGGCAGCTTCAGGGAAGAAAAACGAATGCTTATCGAATGAAATGAATGGTCTTTATTGTCATTGATATAGTACAGGTACCAAACAACGAAATTTGGGAGGGGGGGGCTCCCCTGGTGCTAGGCAAAAAAAAAAAAAAAAAAAAAAAAAAAAAAACGCTTATTTCAGCTCCCAAAAAACATGCGACTACGGCGATTACCAAATATGTCGGCGACGATTTTGGTAGTCGACGTCGTCGTGACTAGTCGACTAATCGTGGCAGCCTTAGTGTGCAAGTCCAGGGCTCAACATGTTGCTGGCTGGTTCCTTGTTTTGTCTTCGCTAGCAAACACCAAAGCTAAGCTTATTTGCAGCACAGCGCCACCAGGGTTAAGGTTAAATAGCGCCCCCTGCCACCACATGGGCGCAGTGCCGCAATTGCAGTTAGAAATGACAGAAATCCACCGAGTGCAACGCTTGTCGAAAATACGACCGTCAGAGTTTTGACGAGAGCTGGAGGCGGCAAGAAATATGACGGAGGCGGCCGCCTCATAATTCTCTATGCAGGAAAAACCCTGAAACCCTGCTACTATTCACCTGTATAACCAGGGGTGCACATAACTTTTTGGGGCCAGTGCTCAGAGGAGCACCTAGGGAAGCTGCTTGGTGCTCCCCGAGCTCGCGAGTCATGACCCGTCCCACAGGATGGATAAAAAAGGGATACATGGATAACTTATATTAGCAAAACGACATGTTGTCATAAATAAAGATGAACGAACAAATGATTGTGTGCAAAACAAAAGAAACAAATGCAAAATCAAATGACTGCTCTTTAAGCATGAAAGTCTGTCAGACTCCTTTAAATATAATGAAATCAACTGACATCTCTTTAAGCACTAACTGAATATCTGTTCTTTAAACACTGACATCTCTTAAAGCACTGATCTGTTCTGTAAACACTGAAATCAACTTTTCAACAAAAAGTTACAGCCTAAGCATTTATTTATGCTACAAGCTTAATCGTCATCATCACTGCTCTCTTGACTGCTGTTATCACTGTCCTCAATTTCAACCATGGTAGAGGATGTTATAGGCTATCACTTTAAATAGCTCATTATTTTGATTGTGCAACAATGTCTTTTTTTTTCTTTTTTCTAATAGAAGTCCCAACCATATTCCCTGGGTCAGGGGTCGAGGTGCGATAATGAAGCTGTAAAACAAACGTCTGAACATTTGAAAGCTTCAGAGAAAAGAAACGTGAAGTCCCTTGGTGTTGTTTTTCCTTTAAGCGACGAGTCGTTCGGGACTGAATTTTCACGTGGCGGCATGATAACCGTGCGATACGCGATACACGGAATGAAAGTACGAGTTACGATACTTTCCGAATGTTTTCGTGAGGGGAGTCGCCGTGGTCGTCGTCGGTCGACTGTTGTGATGGATTACTCGTCGGGCCTTCGGCTGAGAGGACGGCAAATAGTTACTTAGTGGGGCTTGCTTCTTGGACATTTTTACGGCTCGTCGGGTGCCTCAGTGATGCAGCAGTCAGCAGTTGGATTTTGAGGAAGTAAATTCCTCTCCCAGCGGTTCCAGCTGTTGGTGCGCAAGAGCGCCTTCATGTGGCTGATCTGCCGCGCAGAATGCATTTTGGCGACGCATGCACACTGGCGCACCAGTTGTGTGCACCCCTGTGTATAACCCTGCTACTATTCACCTGTATAACCCTGCTACTATTCACCTGTATAACCCTGCTACTATTCACCTGTATAACCCTAACTCTTTGACTTCAATAAATGGAATGATCATTTAAAAACTGCATTTTCTATTTACTCAGGTTATCTTTGTGTAATAGTACATTTCGTTTGATGATCTGAAACATTTAAGTGTGACAAACATGCAAAAACACACGGAATTGGGAAGGGGGCAAATACTTTTTCACAGCACTGTATATGCGACCTGCCTGCTGAGACCGCAGTAGACATGACACATATCAGATTCATATCTGATAGAGGCCGGCATGAGATTGAGGCCTGAATGGGATCTGAGAATATCAGAGTCAATGTGCTTGTTTACTGCTTACACCTGCATGTTACATAACCCATCTGTGCCACATGAGAAAAAAAGTGAGAAAAAAAATCAGAATTGTGTCACTTGGACCTGCGGTGTAAATGCAGCCTAAGTATCTGCCAGCGCCCTTTGATCTACTCATTAACCTGGCCTGGCCTTCGCCAAATACATAGCATGAACTCACCATCTTCATCATCTTCACCAACTTCATCATCTTCACCATCCTTGTCCTCTTCATCCTCCTCTTCCATCACCACATCTTCCTCCTCTACTTCCTCTTCTTTCACCATCACATCTTTCTTCTCTTCTTCCTCTCCTCCTTCTTCCTGTTCTTCTTTCACCATCACATCTTTCTTCTCTTCTTCCTCTCCCCTTTCTTCCTGTTCTTCTTTCACCATCACATCTTTCTTCTCTTCGTCCTCTCCTCCTTCTTCCTGTTCTTCTTTCACCATCACATCTTTCTTCTCTTCTCCTCCTTCCTCCTCCTCCTCTTTAATTGCCACATTGAGTTTGAGTGTTTTCCTGCAGTCTTCCAGCTTCACTGCCACCATCCATCGGCCGTGTGTGCTTTCCAGGGCTGGAGAACCACAGCCAGAACCAGGGGACTGTGTGGACCTGGGGTCAGACATGGTAGCTGGGCTGTGAGGTGGATCTGTGCAGTGGAAACAAAGGAAGCATAAACAGTGAAGAGTATATTTCTCAAACAATACCAACAACATCCCCTAACCAGACACTTAATTCTCTACTCCCTCCACCTGTCATTCTAACCAGACACTTAACCCTTCTAACCAGACACCTTACCCTTCTAACCAGACACTTAACCCTTCTAACCAGACACCTAACCCTTCTAACCAGACACTTAACCCTTCTAACCAGACACTTAACCCTTCTAACCAGACACCTAACCCTTCTAACCAGACACTTAACCCTTCTAACCAGACACTTAACCCTTCTAACCAGACACTTAACCCTTCTAACCAGACACTTAACCCTTCTAACCAGACACTTAACCCTTCTAACCAGACACCTAACCCTTCTAACCAGACACTTAACCCTTCTAACCAGACACTTAACCCTTCTAACCAGACACTTAACCCTTCTAACCAGACACTTAACCCTTCTAACCAGACACTTAGGGCCAATCCCGATTCCCTTTTCTACCCCTATGGCTCGTTTCCGAGTGTGACTCGATTCGAAGCCAAGGCCTTCGAACAGAGCCGCATGCCATAGGGGTTGAAATCCACCCCTATGAATTGGGACAGCCCTTCACGGCGGCTACGTCATCAACAGTGGTTTAAATAGACGCGGTACGGGTGACGCGTTATGTTGCCGGCGAATTCTCACATCTCGCAATGCCTTCTTCAGCTGTGTTTATTTCTGTTGCGTGTGCTATAAGCATCTTTTTCCGTTTATTATCAACACACCTGAGAAATCATGGAAGAGGGACAACCCTTCAAGACTGATACGTCATCAGGAATATCGTAGAAAAGCATTGACGTTCGCGACTCATTCACAACTTCACTTTTACGCTATCAATCGATCAAACAAGTCATCAAATAAAAAAGAACAATGCTTCATTGTCAGACCATGACAGAATAACGGCGCTCTAACCTGTATGAAACCTATGCTCCTACCCTGCCAGTCTGCACTGATTTAGGACAACAGTGCAACAACTTCGCGGCTGAACTTTAGTTAAATTTACGGCGTCATATACCATCAATGGGAAACATGGAAAAATGCATGACTTACATATTTAATTTTATGACGTTCCGAAATGACAGGAACGCTGGAGAAACAGCCGCTGTCCACTGCATTAATTAACTACATGTCCTTGATGAGTCTCCCGCTCACTGCCCTCCATCAAAAATGTCACATCCATCAATAATATTACATAATAACAACTGCTCGGATTAGATTGCGAGTTGTTTTGGTATGCCGCAATACCATTTATACCACCAAGGGGGGGGGATTCGCGCCTATCATGCACATATCAGCCTGTGGATAGAAAACTTTAGAGAGATAACTTTACATTAAATATGTCTACCATCATCCGCTGTCAAACACCACAATTTATTTCATGATTGTACATCTCTGAAATGTTAATCGCGTAGGTTGCCGGGGCAGAGGAACACCAGGGTGACTGTCAGCCTGTGACAAACGCGCAGATATGAGTGCTCCGGTGTCTTGCTTTAGTAGTCTAATGGAAGTGATCAGGCATAACAGCGATTTTTTTAATGCTTGTTATAAAGAAAAGGTCTATAATGCATTGTAATGACATTAAACTAACGTTTGATAGATAACTTTACATATGTGTACCATCATCCGCTGTCAAACGCCACAGGTAATAATTGATTTATGATTGTACATCTCTGAAATGCTCGACTGTCATGCAGCCTGTAACGTTAGACACACAGCACATCGGCATAATAACGTTTTGTTGTTGTTGTGCTTGTTAAAGAAAAGGTCTATAATGCATTTAAATGAATGATACAACCCATTAATAATATTACATAATAACAACTGCTCAGATGGAAATAGGTAAAAATGCGCATCATGTACAAGTCAGCCGAACGTTTGACAGATAACTTTACATATGTGTACCATCATCCGCTGTCAAACGCCACAGGTAATAATTGATTTATGATTGTACATCTCTGAAATGCTCGACTGTCATGCAGCGTTGCGTTACTGTAACGTTAGACACAGCACCGACATAAAAGCGTTTTCTTTGGTTATGCTTGTTATAAATAAAAGGTCTATAATGCATTGTAATGACATTAAACTAAGACAATAAGATGGTTATCATAATTTTTCAAATCTTTATTAATAAGTAATTACAGAGAAAGTAAAATGACATTTCCGCATTGAATAGAGCGACATAAGATTTCTGTAGATGATTTGCAATGCATCCTGGAATCAAGGGGTAGCGTACCCCTATGGCTTCAAAGCTAGTCTGGTCCTGGAATCGCTCGAAACAAAGTCATAGTTAGCCCTCGAAATGAAGCCATGGCTCGATGAAATATGAATTGGGATAGCCCTCCCCCTAAACGTGAACGAGCAAATCGAGCCATAGGGGTGAAAACGAAGGGCTAGGGGTGAATTTGGATTGGCCGTAACTAGGGATGCACCGAACATTCGGCCACCGAATGTATTCGGCCGAATATCGCAAAATAAAGCACATTCGGTATTCGGCCGAATGTGTGAAAACACCGAACGTTTACCACCGAATAGTGGCCGTGTTTTGATGACGCAATACAATTAAATATAACTCTCAACAGGCGCGCGGCGCGAGGCGACGCGCTTTCAAAACTGGCTGCGTTCGTAAATTCACTCAGGAAATCCGATCAGCACTCGTGGAATGCCTCTCGTCCAATCAAATGACTCGGTTTCTCTATGACGTCGGGCCCAGTGTGCGCTCCAGCGCTCTCAGAGCGACTTTACGAACGCAACCTTACACTCATCTAGCTAGTTAGCTTAGCAGTCGTAGCGGAAGAAGCAGAGTTGTTGCCTTGTTGAAAACATATACAGACTCCCAGCTGTTCTACACGAGTTTATGACATGCAGCTGTATCATGCGGTGGTTTCTATGCAAACCAGAGACTATAAAAACAAAAGATATTCATTCTGAAATAACATGAACTATTATCCTTACACTCAGGTGGACTCAATTCAACTTGTTGAATGACTTGTTGAAGACATTTAGCATTTGACCTAATTTTAAGAGTGACAAAGGGTCTGAATACTTATGTACATGAGGTATTTCTGTATTTACATTTTAATACATTTGCAAACATTAAAAAACGTTTTTACTTAGATTATGGGGTACTGTGTGTGGATTGATGGCAAATCTATTCAAAAATGTGAAAAAAGTGAAGGGGTCTAAATACTTTCTGAAGCCTATGTAGAGACAAATCATGAATATCATTAACTTGAACCCTGGAAAGCAGTAGAGATTAAATCCCACGATAATTAGTTATAATAAGTTATATATAAAAGTTCTTCTTTTTCAATCTCAATTTCTTTCTTTGAGAAGCATGAATAAAAAGCAAAATGTATTTAGTTTATGCAATGATAAAATGAAAAACTGCCGATACACATTCGGTATTCGGTATTCGGCCAAGTGTTTCCTTAAATTCGGCTTCGGCCTCGGCCAAGAATTTTCATTTCGGTGCATCCCTAGCCGTAACCCTTCTAACCAGACACTTAACCCTTCTAACCAGACACCTAACCCTTCTAACCAGACACTTAACCCTTCTAACCAGACACTTAACCCTTCTAACCAGACACTTAGGGCCAATCCCAATTCACCCCTAGCCCTTCGTTTTCACCCCTATGGCTTGATTTGCGCGTTCACGTTTAGGGGTAGGGCTATCCCAATTCATATTTCATCGAGCCATGGCTTCATTTCGAGGGCTAACTATGACTTCGTTTTGAGCGATTCCAGGACCAGACTAGCTTTGAAGCCATAGGGGTACGCTACCCCTTGATTCCAGGATGCATTGCGAATCATCTACAGAAATGTTATGTCGCTCTATTCAATGCGGAAATGTCATTTTACTTTCTCTGTAATTACTTATTAATAAAGATTTGAAAAATTATGATGACCATGTTATTATGTTAGTTTAATGTCATTACAATGCATTATAGACCTTTTATTTATAACAAGCATAACCAAAAAATCGCTTTTATGTCGGTGCTGTGTCTAACGTTACAGTAACGCAATGCTGCATGACAGTCGAGCATTTCAGAGATGTACAATCATAAATAAATTATTACCTGTGGCGTTTGACAGCGGATGATGGTACACATATGTAAAGTTATCTGTCAAACGTTCGGCTGACTTGTACATGATGCTCATTTTTACCTATGTCCATGTAGCGGCACCCGCAATCTTATCCGAGCAGTTGTTCATATGTAATAATATTAATGGGTTGTATCATTCATTTAAGTGCATTATAGACAGGGGTGCACATAACTTTTTGGGGCCAGTGCTCAGAGGAGCACCTAGGGATGCTGCTTGGTGCTCCCCGAGCTCGCGAGTCACGACCCGTCCCACAGGATGGATAAAAAAGGGATACATGGATAACTTATATTAGCAAAACGACATTTATTTATAAATAAAGATGAACGAACTAATTATTGTGTGCAAAACAAAAGAAACAAATGCAAAATCAAATGACTGCTCTTTAAGCATGAAAGTCTGTCAGACTCCTTTAAACACAATGAAATCAATTGACATCTCTTTAAGCACTAACTGAATGTCTGTTCTTTAAACACACTGAAATAAACGGACATCTCTTTAAGCACTGCTCTGTTCTGTAAACACTGAAATCAACTTTTCAACAAAAAGTTACAGCCTAAGCATTTATTTATGCTACAAGCTTAATCATCATCATCACTGCTCTCTTGACTGCTGTTAATACTGTCCTCAATTTCAACCATGGTAGAGGATGTTGTAGGCTATCACTTTAAATAGCTCATTATTTTGATTGTGCAACAAAGTCTTTTTTTTTTTTCCGAATAGAATTCCCAACCATATTCCCTGGGTCAGGGGTCGAGGTGCGATAATGAAGCTGTAAAACAAACGTCTGAACGTTTGAAAGCTTCAGAGAGAAGAAACATGAAGTCCCTTGGTGTTGTTTTTCCTTTTAGCGACGAGTCGTTCGGGACTGAATTTTCACGTGTCGGCGAGATAACCATGTGATACGCGATACGCGATACGCGGAATGAAAGTACGAGTTACGATACTTTCCGAATGTTTTCGTGAGGGGAGTCGCCGTGGTCGTCGTCGGTCGACTGTTGTGATGGATGGGGCTTGCAGTGATGCAGCAGTCAGCAGTCAGCAGTTGGATTTTGAGGAAGTAAAGTCTTCTCCCAGCGGTTCCAGCTGTTGGTGCGCAAGAGAGCGTTCATGCCGCTGATCTGCCGCGCAGCATGCATTTTGGCGACGCATGCGCACTGGCGCACCAGTTATGTGCACCCCTGATTATAGACCTTTTCTTTATAACAAGCACAACAACAACAAAACGTTATTATGCCGATGTGCTGTGTGTCTAACGTTACAAGCTGATTTGTGCATGACAGCCGCGCATTGACATATTTCCATGTCTAATGGCATATGACACGCGAAATGTAACTACAGTTAAGGATACGCGTAAAGGATGATGATCTATCACCGTTCGACTCTACTGAGAAATGTTTCCGCCTATTTGTCATCTCTCCTTCACGGGCAAATGTGGCCGCGTCCCCAAGAGATCCTCTTTCTAAGTTATTAGTTTAGTTTATTAGTTTATTATATCGAGGACAATCCTAATACATGAACCATATAAAATATAGTAAAAAAGGCAGCGTTAGCCTAGTCGGCTAATTTTCAGCTGAAGTCCCCGGCCAGTTGCAACATGGCATCCTGAAAAGTAACGTCATTAGTTAAAATAAAACATTTAAAAATTCTAAGAACACGTGGCTGAGACAAGGTACCCCAACATCACACTTGACAAAAAACACACGTAAGCAAGCTGAGGTGATTGAAGGGGCTACAACAAACACCACATACACACTTATGGGGGCAGCGACATTTCAAGCACATAGAAGCCACAGGACAATTACAGGCCACACAACATTAAGCACTTACAAACAGTTAAACAGTTAAACATTAAACAAAACAAAACATACAAAAAAAGGCATTATGGGGAGGCAGCACAGAGAGGGATTAATGAGGACAAGTATAGTTCTGTGTCAGCCAGGCTTTCATGTGTGTTGTGAAGGTGGAGTAAGTATGTATGTCTTTGAGTTGGTTGGGTAGTGAGTTCCAGTTTTCTATTGCTATCACTGAGAAGGATTGCTTACTGAAGGTGCTTTTCCTGAATGGAACTATAAGGTCGCCACGAGAGGTGCTTCTGGTGGGCCGTAAGCTGTGGTCACGCTGGTTTATGAAAGAGTTAAGCGGGGGAGGAGCTTTGTTATGCAGAATTTTATGGATGAGACAGATGTTTTTGTATTTGATGGTGTCTTCCCAGCTAAGGTATTTACATTTGTCTAGGATGGTACAGTAGTGTGTGCTGTTTGGCTTCTGGTCCATGACCTTAAGGGTCCGCTTGTATAGGGTGGCTAATGGCTTTAGGGAAGTGCTGTATGCATGGCCCCAGCTTGTCAAACAATATGTGAGGTGCGACATAATTGATGCGTCCATGTATAGTCTGGCAGCACTCATGGTCAGTGAGCTTCTGATGTACCTGAAGTTTGCCAGGCCAAACTTCACCCTACCAGACACTTTCTTGATGTGCTCTTTGAAAGTCAGGTTTGAATCAATGATGATCCCTAAATATTTGAACGACGGAACTATACTAATGTTTTGCCCTGAAATGGTTATGTTTGCCGTGGTCATATTGTGTTGTTTGGAGAAGAACATTCCTACAGTTTTATTAACATTGAGCTGGAGGCAAGAGCTGTTGAGCCATTTGGTGACCTTTTCCATAGCAGAGCTAAGTTTGGCAGCTGCCAGGTGTTTGTTCTTGTCATGCACATACAAAACAGTGTCATCAGCATACATTTGTACATGCACTTCTGGGCAGACAGATGGTAAGTCGTTGATATATAGGCTAAACAAGAGTGGGCCAAGTATGGAGCCTTGTGGTACCCCGGTGCAAGACATGATGGTAGGTGAGCGCTGATTGTTTATCTGGACTAGCTGATTTCTGTCACTGAGATATGAGTCCAACCATTTAAGGGCTGATGGCAAGAAGTTAAAGGCAGACAGCTTGGTGATAAGGACCTGGTGATTGACTGTGTCGAAGGCTTTGCGGAGATCTAAAAACACAGCACCTACAACACCTCCTCTATCAACCATACCTTTGACCTTTTCTAGGAAGTAGCAGTTGGCCGTTTCTGTAGAGTGTAGGGTCCTAAAGCCAAACTGCATTGGATGAAGGGGAAATGGGCTATTGCTTAAAAAGTGAACGAGCTGCTCTGTAACCCACTTCTCAGTGACCTTGGAGATAATGGGTAAAATACTGATTGGCCTATAGTTACCAACATCCTGGGGGTCACCTGACTTAAAGATGGGAGAAACAATAGCTGTTTTCCAGGTACTAGGGACTGTTTCCTCAAGTATTGATTGGTTGATAATTTGTGTAATGGGGTGGACTAGGTGTTCTTTCAGAGTCTTATTGACCACGACTATGATGGATTGATTTTTGGATTCTTGACAACGAATTGTTCTGAGAAAGGCGCTTGGTATAGTGATTTTTTTACAACACTTTATGACTACTGATGGACTCGTGTGTATGTGGTGGCTGAGGATTGAGTCACGGGTATCTTTGGAGGAACATCGTGCGCTGACAGATCTGGTTAATACTCTGTGTTTTGGTTGGAGTCATTCATTGTCATTATTGCGATGTCCACAAAAAAGACATCGTTGACGGAAGAGACTAAAAAAGGAACGTCTAAACACTACAGTGTGTTGATAACAAACGAAAAAAGATGCTTATAGCACACGCAACAGAAATAAACACAGCTGAAGAAGGCATTGCGAGATGTGAGAATTCGCCAGCAACATAACGCGTCACCCGTACCGCGTCTATTTAAACCACTGTTGATGACGTAGCCGCCGTGAAGGGCCGTCCCAATTCATAGGGGTAGATTTCAAGGGGTATGGCTTGTGGCTCTGTTCGAAGGTCTTGGCTTCGAATCGAGTCACACTCGAAAACGAGCCATAGGGGTAGAAAAGGGAATCGGGATTGGCCCTTAACCCTTCTAAACAGACACTTAACCCTTCTAACCAGACACTTAACCCTTCTAAACAGACACTTAACCCTTCTAACCAGACACTTAACCCTTCTAACCAGACACTTAACCCTTCTAACCAGACACTTAACCCTTCTAACCAGACACCTAACCCTTCTAACCAGACACTTAACCCTTCTGACCAGACACTTAACCCTTCTAACCAGACACTTAACCCTTCTAACCAGACACTTAACTCTCTACTCCTTCCACCTGTCATTCTAACCAGCCTGGGAGTAACTCTGCCAACAACCTAACAGGGAGGACATGAACACACTCACTGTTACTAGGATAAAACACACACACACATCAAGTATGTTGCTATATCATTTGATGTGTGACCAGAAAATGGGGCATAAAATAGTAAAATACATAAATATAATATGTATGTATAAATATAGGCATATATGGCTTTTTCTGATGCAGTTACATGTGTCAAGACAATGAAGGCCACACACACACACGATTTGCCGTTATTCATGCTTTGTTCGTGGCTCTTAAATGAGCCGTTGTCACATGGGCGTCACCACCATATATTGGGGGGGGGACGTGTCCCCCCCACCTTTGAAACAAGGTCGTTTGGACCCCCCCACATTTGCCATCAAAAATATGTTGCATGACTGGTCAGCGTTCTTTTCATTGCTTCACAATCAAATCCGTTCCACTTTATGAGTAGGGGATTGCCCATATCCAGAAGTCCACTCCGCGTTTTACTTCTGTTTTTAACACGGCAGCAGCAGCATCCGACACGCTCGCAGATTCAAAACATTCAGACTGAGGCAAGACGATATTTAGATCATCCACCAAGATGGATATAAGGATTTTTTTTTCTAAGAAGAGAAAAGTAAGTCAAAGTCATCCAAGTTTTCCCGTGAGTGGCCAAACAGCAACATTGCGTTCTCCCAAGGTCAAACACAGCCAGCTTTTCTGATAAGAATGTTAGCACCTTATGAGACATTCTCTGTATTAGCAATAGAATTAGCATAGCCTACTAGCAACCAAATACGAGCTAGATCAGCTATATGGCACTAGCAGTTTTGTTAGGCATTACTAGTGTGGTTAGACATGTTTAAATGCAGAACAGACACAGGCGAAATGTCATCAAAAGCACAGAATGGCGACAAACACCTCACAGTGCTTACCTGTCCTGTCATTATTGCATCTCCTGCCCGTGTTCATTGCCCTGAGCATTTGCACTATTTAATTTGGCCATTGCACCCACCCAAAGAATCAATTTTGCATCTGATTGCTTGAGCTAGGGTTAAAAAATAAGAAGAAAACACCTGTTCCATTCCATTTCTAAAATGCTTGTGATTGTATTTTTTGTATTGATGATTGTATTTCTATGTCAAATGTTCTATTAGAGAAAAACAATATGAACAAGTGCTCAATGCATCCCCATTTCTCCTGATATAGGTGGTTGAGAGTGAGAGTGAGTCAGAGGCAGGGGCAGCAGGCAGGGGCAGTGGAGACAGCTCTAATTCACTCTTTGATTTTTTTTGTTTGTTATAGTTGTATGTTCTGCAATGCACTGAAGAGGGCTAAGTTTGATTGTAATAGGCTCTGAGTAGCCTAGGTACATATTTTATGTTTCCTCATAACTTTTTATTCAATTTGTTGACTCAAAGTTACCTCATTCTTTTCTAATTCACTCTTTGATTCTTTTTGAATCTTCATATTTAATAAAGTACCTAAAAAGTGCCACGTGTCAGTGTCAGGCCTCTGTGAGTTAAACCAAAACATAATAGTAGTCAGTAATTGCAGACCATGCCAGCTCCAAGGAAAAACAAAGAAAGAGGGAGATTATTTTGGGTGTAAAACGCACCAGAATGCAGGAAATTGAATCTACTATTTAAAAAATTTCGGGGGGGGGGACCCCCAGACCCCCCGAAAAATAAGTGTCCCCCCCACATTCAAAAAGCTGCTGACGCCCATGCGTTGTCATATATATCTCATTCTCAAAACGTCTGATACTCCAAGCTAATTATTAAACACAAGTAGCAAGCTAGCCACTCTTCTAAAACACCACTCTGAGAGATTCATGTAAACAAGCTAACTATTATATTATTTGTTTATAGAATTATATTGTATTTCATGTAAACAAACGCGCAGCTTCTGGGCGGGAAAGCACTGGTTTGTTATCAGCCCCACCAGAGAGCCATACAGACAGATCCACGGTTCATCTCTTCAGATCAAACCTCAGCACATATTGGTCTAACTTAGAGCATTCATGGACATTTCAGGTGAATGAACCAGCTGCATTACAGAGACGGTCATGTTTCTTACCTGCGCTACTGCGATATTGGAGAACGGTGCAGATGCAGATGCAGCCGCAGGCGGACTTGTTATGGTCGACGTGCTCAACTTCGCCCCGACCAGGAAGCAGTCACTAGAAGACTTCAATGAACTTCCGGCTTTTCGGAGATTTAAAAATAAAAGCTCGAAATATAAAATGTCTATTAAAACGAGGATAGAGATACTAATACTATTGGACCGTTTTCCACTGATATTGATGCAGTAATTACAATATATTAATTCCAAACAAATTTTATTTTATTAAATGTTTCATCAAATTAACAAGACTGGATATTATTCTTATCTGCCATGTACATTGGATATCCGCTTGTTAAGTCGTGACGTGTTTCCGGGTCCAACGTTGGCTGAGGTGCTGTCTTCGAAATGCCGAAATAATAATAATAATAAATTATATTTATATAGCGCTTTTCCGAGGCTCAAATACCCTGACAATATGGAGAAAACGGGAAAGTGCTGTGTCCCTTGTTGTATGAATAGATCCGAGTCTAAAAAACGATTAAACTGTCATTCTACCGCTGTAGTTCACAGGTACTCTGGTGCGGGGAATTTCTGGTTTGGACTCGGAAATGGCTAAACGTCACTTTAGACGTCAGACTTAACAAGCGGATACAGACAAAACACTATTGAGTGTGTCTCAATGACAGTGGGTGTGGGAAATACTCAGCACAGTCCCTAGCAACCCACTGAATTTGAGCAAAAAGAGATGTCTTATAGATGTGTCTAAACCCCACCCATAGGGTCATTATGCAGTAGAGCTAAGAAAGATGGAACAAGTTGGCAACCAAACAAATGTTCTGACTTTTATTATTTTAAATAAATGTGTGTAAATGACCCTATTACATCACCTGAAAGGAACACACACACACACACACACACACACACACACACACACACACACACACACACACCCCGTATCAAATATGTTTGATAAGTAGAGTTATCCAAGTAAAGGTTTATTTATCATGGTATCATGTTGTAGCCTCATAAAATTAATTTATGCCTACAAACATGCTCTCTAAACTAATATAAACATGCTCTCTAAACTCCTATAAACATGCTCTCTAAACTAATATAAACATGCTCTCTAAACTCCTATAAACATGCTCTCTAAACTAATATAAACATGCTCTCTAAACTCCTATAAACATGCTCTCTAAACTCATATAAACATGCTCTCTAAACTCCTATAAACATGCTCTCTAAACCCTGGTGGTCAAAGCCACGTCAAATCAGTGTCTCTCTGACCAAATTAGATCACATTTGGAATGATTTTAATACCCTGGACAGAAAACGTGTATTTGCTGACATCTAGTGGTTAGCAAATGCATAGATGGGTCATTGACGGATAAGACTTTTGAATGGGCCAATTTTAAAATACTAACAATAACAATATATTTGGCCATTATTCAAACATTTGGAATGTAGTGTACACATGCATTTATGCAAAAACCCCAAATTAAGAGATTTTAGTGTTTTTAAAGTTGAATTAATAGGACACGCCCTTTAAAAAAGTCATTTGGGGCGACCGTAATTTATCTAAAAATTAATATATTTCCTTAACATTACTAATATTTTAACAAGTATCAGTAATTAAATAAACTGTTTAAGAAAGACAGGCTTGTGTGCCCTTTCATTTTTTGTAAACCATGACTTCACAAGTGTATTCTATAATGGCAGTGTCGCCCTCGTAATGCAGTTACAATACCCATTTTTGTTCTAAAACCCATAAAACTGATTTAAAATGTGTACAGATAATATCCACTTAAGCATAGTATACAATTGATTAATATTTGAGCCAAAACTGATGGATATTCTATTTTGAATTTAGTACAGTAATTGCCAATAGTTGGTTACCCCACATGACAGATGGTCGCCCCAAATGATGAGAAAACCGCAGGTAGTTAAAAGTCTATTTAAAATGTACACAATACAGTTCAGACTAAAGAAAACAGAACAACGTTTTTATTACAATCTTTTCAAGTGGTCAAGTAAAAAATATTCTTAAATTCATTCAAATATCACAGAACTAAAAAAATGTAAAACGTAAAACGCGTAGGTTACAAGTTTCGTCAGGAACATTCAAATATCACAAATGTTAAAAACATTAAACATTTAAAAAGTTAAAGTGCAATGCACATTATATGCTTCAGGAACTTCTTCAAGAACAAATATTTCACAAATGTACATTTTCACGTCCTTGTCATCTCATCTTTGGTTTTGTCAATCTATGAGTGAGAGAAGGAGGGTTAAGTAGCATCACTTTTGTGGACCCTGGTAGTCACATTGCACAGGGATTAACAATTTCAGTCAATAAAAAGTAAACAGTTGTATATATGGAATACAAACTAAACACGAACACAGTTCTATAGAGTCAATAAACAATAAACACCAACCTAGTTGCATGGATGAAATCAACACTAAACACCTACAACACAGCTGTATCAGTTCCCTGTATATGACTTACAACACAGGCTGGTTGGAGCAGTGGATCATTTGTTACATTAAAACGATGTTTAGGAACATCAGCATGTAACAAACTAGGCTATTTCCATTTCATTGTTACTGTAATTTCATTGTCTTTGCTATTTCATTCTATTAATCTATTCATGCTATTTCATTCTCATTTGTCACTTGTTATTTCAGTTCCATTTTCTTTTCGTTCCTTTTCTTCCCCATTTTATTGCCATTTCATTTTCCTTACTCATTGCATTGTGACCAATGACCATCTAATCATTGTGACCAGACTCATGGTAAACACCAGGCATTTCTTTAACACCAGGCATTTCGGAACTTTACCCAGTCTTGGCAAGTCAGCTTCGAGAAGCGTGAGGTTGCTGGCTCAGGCTCTGAGATGACAGCGTGAACATCTTTCCTGAAGTAGAAAATTACATCTGGAGTTTGTGGCCACATGAACAGGTTCTTGTCACCAGACTGCTGCATGCAGCTGACCTGCACTTCCTCTAATACAACCGTGAGGACCTGGCCTACATATGGAAACTCATCGTAGGTTACAATTACACACTTGCCACACAGATCTAGAACACCTTCTTGTTCCCTGGGTGGCTCAGGAGGAGAGCTTGGGGGATTCTCAGTGTGGCGCACAGTGTTTCTCAGGTCTACTGTTACTGGCTTGTAACAAGGGCATGGACTCATCTCTAAGCGCTTGCAGAAGCATGACACCTCCCTGTGAGTGATCTGTGCAGGCTGTGAAGACAAAACCTGGTGTATCTTAAAGGTGCCCTTCACAGCCTCCAAGCCGCCAGGAATCAGCTCGTCGCATTTTTCGATGCTCTCTCTGCTTACCCAATAGTGAGTGATACTTGAGCCTAGTCTTTTGTTCAGCATCTCGTACAGATCCTGTGGTGTCTGAAGCTCACCTCCTCTGTGAACGTAGAGATCCGCTTGTCTCTTTATTGGGGGCCCCTTTTCCATGGGATTTTTCGGAGTAATTCCAGGTCACATTTGTGAATCTGGAAAGGAAAGGCACAGTACTGAGGAGGTAAAAGTTGTTTTTGTTCCGGTACTGTGTAACCGGCCCATCACTCAGAATGTGGAGAGTTGTGATCTCTGGGAACGTTTCCTGAAGCTCTCTCAAGATGGGGTTTAGATGCGCCCACACTGCCCGTTCGTCGTGGCGGAGGCTGTCAGACAGTGTCGCATAGGTTTTTGTTCCATGGACAGTGTACAGGACTGCTGTGTGGATAATAGCCTGCTGTCTACTGCCTCCAAAGTGAAATGCCTGGATCTCTGTGCTCAGCTTGCAGGCATAGTTCTCAGAGAAGTCGATGTGCAGAACAGCTTTGCACTCTGTGAGGTTTTGTTTGAGGAGGCGGAACTGCTCTGCCTGGTGCAGCCAGTTGAACTGGTGTATTGCCAAGGCTTCTAGCTTCTGAGAGAAAAGCTCTATCAAATCCTTGATGGTTCCGGTCTGGGTCTGTTTGACCACGTTAGCAAACGATTTCTCTCCATTTGTGGAGGTGACCCTCTTCCACTGCTCCCAGGTGACTTCTGTGCTGCTCTCTGTCTCAGGGAACTGGACTTCCTCAAAGCAGCACTTGACACAAACGCGATCCATACAGTCTTTATTTTTTGGGTTACACACTATCATGCCCAGCAGCTCAGAGATGCTCTTTGTTTTCAACAGCCCTCTGCTGTAAAGCTTATTGGCCAGCAGGTGCACATTTTCATGATCCATGCATGCACATGTGTCCCGATCCCTGGTCTTTGGCTCAGTGACATAGAAGGGGCGTCTTCTGGCAAACTGCCTGTAAGATAGGCGGAGACTCTTCTTCATCTCACTGTTGTACAGTGCATGGAGCTCTGTGAGCGGCTTCGTAAGAACTCTTCGTTGTTTTTTTACTTTGTTTTTGTGATGGTGTCTTTCTTTCCCGGTAAAAGCCGACTGTTCTCGTGTCTAGTCAAAAGTGTTACTTTTTTTTTTTCATGGTGAGGGTGACATTTACATGGAATTGCCCTATACAAAGAGTTATGCTAAAACAAATAACTTTTGTTATAGTATATAACATATATGTATATAAATCATGAATACAATATAAATATACAGAAACTAAAATACAGGACATATATCTATCATGTAAAACACTCAGCAGTGGTCGCCCAACATGACACTCGGTCGCCCTAGATGATGTTTTCAAGTTCAGTCAAATATTACAGGCTAACAGTTAGCAACAGAAACCAAACTAGCTACTTCTTACCACATGTCACTATAACATTTATCATCAAAATATAGATTTGCAGATAAAACTTATTATTCACAGTTTTGTGGGGGTCGTCCCACATGATATCCAAAAGTGGCAAGTACATGACAGCAGTTAAAAAAGAGATTTATTTGCAAATATGAGAGAGACTTACTAACATGCCAGTTGTTTCTCTGGGTCCCTCACATGTGACTGGTGGATGCAACATCTGTCCTTGAGGTGGTTTCAAAATAAAAGTCCCACAATTGTGTTTTCTTGATGGTCGCCCGAGATGATATTTCATAAAATTAACATATTCGGACAACATTCGTTTGTATTTTATGATGGAAATATAAGTGCAAATGCTTAATAATTTTGTCAATTAATGTAAAACATGTTTGAAATTATGCCAAATAGAGCAAGGGATATATTTAAATCGATTTAAAGTGATTTTAAACCGGTTGTCTAAATAGAAGTCAAGGCTGGACGGTCGCCCCACATGATGTTTTGACACTTCAGATAGCAAAAAAATGACCAATAACTAAAATGTTTGGAGAAGTTAGAGTGGTTATGTATATGGGGAAGGTATTAGACATACATGTTATCTTTTTATGTATTTGTATGTTTTTTTAAGGTAAAAAATTCAGTTGGACAGAAAAAGTAGGCGTCACGTCATTGACCCAGATATAGAGACCATCATGCAGGTGGATGTGCATTCATGTAATGATCAGAATCTCTAAAATTATCTAGAAAAATGAAACATGTTAGAGCATAGCTAGAAGGAGGATGGTAATATCCATATCTGATGACATCACAAGGAGTCTCAACTGAGGCCTTTATTACAATAACACAAAGTCATCATGAATAACAACTTACACTCAGAATGTACCCAGAACACTGGTAAACTTCCAACACCCAGTTCATATATCATTTCTTTTTATACAATCAGCCTAGAAAGAGAGAGAGGTCTGTATTTTGAAGGATCACTTCAGAAGTGTGATGAATATAAAACATTAATTTCTCCATGCTCTATGTATTCATTTATTTACGAAAGTTGCGTTTTATTTTGTATTCTGCTGAACGGAGAAATTGTGATAAATAACATGACCGAATCACTATCTAAGATTGCTCCATTATATACACACGTAAAGGCTGACCAGCCACCTGTCTATCACACACCTCTGCTCCATTATATACACACGTAAAGGCTGACCAGCCACCTGTCTATCACACACCTCTGCTCCATTATATACACACGTAAAGGCTGACCAGCCACCTGTCTATCACACACCTCTGCTCCATTATATACACACGTAAAGGCTGACCAGCCACCTGTCTATCACACATCATAACATCATTGACAAGGCTCCATCGCGGCTAACAGTTACATGGCTCCTTCGCCCATAAGGGGCTGGTTACTATGACAACCAGTTACCCGATCTGCCTCTGAGGCTCTCTCTGGCTGGTCAGCAGGGCCGAACCTCATCTCTAAACAGTTGGCTGCATTCCAGCTCAGGTTGCAGGCTTCCCTGGCAGATACACACTAAAGAAAAATGGTCTATGGCCCAGAATCATGTTGTTTAGTTCCAACGGCATCCTAAAGTTTTAATGAGAGAAATGTTTTACTCAGAAATACATCTCAACAACTAGGCCTATCACAATGCAGTGTTTCCGCTAGGTTTGCTGCCTTGGGGGGGTGGCATGGACCGTGGCATGGACACCCCCCCCCCCCCAGGGGGTAAGACCCTGCGACATACCAGCGTCATGTCCAGGGGTGTACTAACTTGTACATTAAGCCGCCTCACGCTACTGAAACAGGAGATAGGCTCCTGCCCTATGGGCCATTAGGCTGGAGAACCATCGGTTCTTAAGGCTACTTACTTATGTGGTCTTGACTACCTGTCCACTTTCTCACCTGGTTCTTGCTCTCTCTCTCTCTCTCTCTCTCTCTCTCTCTGGTGCACCACCCTGCTCTCTCTCCTTCTCTCCCTCTCTATCCTCCTCTCTCTCTTTTGCTGTCAACCAAAAGGCAAACATAACAACCAGAGTATTTATAATCTAATAAGAGGTATAAATTGATCGATATCAATTTATAACATAATTATAATTGAATATTGGATTGCTGTGGGCAATGCAGTCAGATAATGTCATTTTGACATTGATCGTATGTCCAACTATAAAAAACAGACATTTCCAATGCTTCAATCCACTGTCCATGTACTGTATGCCATTATGGTATTACCATAAAGCCCAATTCTAGCAGAATAAGAAAGATAGTATATCTACTTTAAGTAAAATAATAAAGTGCCCCCAGTTAGCTCTTTAGCTGGCATGTGTGCAGCAGACTAGCTCATCTAATCACCTCTGAACTAGCTAGTTAGCTTGCTAGTTCTTTGACACTATTTACATACCATGGAACTATAATCAGACACTTTCTAGTCGTAATAATAACGACCAATTTGAACCAACTTGCTCTGTTAGAACACTCGGCAATTATATTTGCTAACGTTTCAACTTGCTTACTTTCATCTGCAGACATCTCACCCTGCAAAAACTCTCTCGCGTCGCGCGCACACATTCGCGCACAATCTTATACGCGAGTGTGCGAGTGTGTCCAGCGCGAAGCGAAGTGTGGAGAGATAGGTTTGGCTATGCGAGACTACTGGCGGACTAACGTTACCAACGAGCCCATGGGCTTGCCACTCGCTAGATTCGGGTTGGGTGCATTTTTTAAAAAGCGGATATTTTAGCCGACTTGTCAGATGTTTGGTGTCTACGTCTGTAATAGTTCCTCTTTCTTGGGGGGGCGGGGGGTTCCGTTGGGCGGCCCGCCCCCCCAAGGCAATGGTAGGGGAAACACTGCTATGCATGTAAGCCAAACACACGTCCTGCCTGGTAGGCCTCTGAGGCACAGTGCAGTATAGAACATTGAGCCCTGTATGTTTAGTACTGTCCATCTAGTACTTTTTTGAGGTATCACAGAGTTTGCTATGCACTGACATCCATACGACAGGTGGTGCCTGCTATGCACTGACATCCAGAGCCCTAAGGTCAGCTGACCAGCTGCTGCTGGAGGTCCCCAGGACCAGAATAAAAAACCAGAGGGGAGAGAGCCTTCGCAAAGGCAGCCCCTAGGCTCTGGAATAGCCTCCCCCTCCACGTCAGATCTGCCCAACATTTAAAACATTAGCTAAGACATACCTCTTCTCCCTGGCCTTTGACCTGAGTTGAGCCTGCCTCCCGACAACCAACTGCACTTTTCTGCACTTTTATTTCTGCACCTGATGTATTCTGTATTGCCCTTTTTTTGTTTTAGTGTATTTGTTTTATTTGTTGTTTTCTTTACTAGGGTTTTATCTGTTAAGCACTTTGGGCGGCTGTTTTGGCGTTGTAAATGTGCTATATAAATAAAAATGACTTGACTTGACACACATACGACAGGTGGTGCCTGCTATGCACTGACACACATACAACAGTTGGTGTAAATTCGACATGCTTTATAATAAGAACTAGCTTTTGCATGTAACTGTATAGAACAATAGTAAGTATGAATGTACCATGAAGTATGATGAATACATTAAGACGTCACACTATGAGATCATTCTTAAGGAAACCTATAAAGGCATGTGTCTCAGCTCAGACAAGTAGGATTTGGAACCATTCGGCATTCTCTCTGCAGGAGAAGATGTTCCTTGTATCAATAAAGAAATTGTTCAATTAACATCGGACCATGATGAAGTGTTTCTTCACCCTTCATAATTAGGATGATAATAATAGACTTCACTATCCTCCTCTTGCTGTATTTGTACAGCAGTCTGTTGTATCTAACCCTAACGCTGTATGTCAATCTGTTGTATCTAACCCTAACGCTGTAAAGCACTTTGAATTGCCCATTGCCCAGCTCATGCAAAACGCCTCTGCTGGGGTCCTAACAAAAACACAAGTTTGAACACATTACACCAATCCTGAGATCTCTACATTGCTACCTGTCTCTCAGAGAATTTAATTCAAAGTACTCCTTACTTATCTAATTGCATACAAATCACCAAACGGTCTTGGACCAAAATACACATCAGATCTCCTCCCACCCTATATTCCAGCAAGGTCCCATGGCCTGTTCAACATTTACACAGCTGCACTTCTTTTGTCAACATGGAGCCTTTTACAGTATAAAACTCCAGCAGATCAGTATAACAAACTAAATAATAACTTGGCTTCACATACCTATGTCACTAGACGAGTAACAGAAGGAAGGTTTTCACTCCCTAAAGCTAATACACATTTTCTTAGACGCACAGTGGGATACAGAGCCATGAAGTCATGGAACCTACTACCAACAGAAATTATAAACGTGACAAGTAAACGTATGTTCAAAAAGCAGATAAGGAAACACCTGGGTACAGCAAACTTGTGACACTAGATGGAAATGTGTAGTCCTCTCTAACATGGTTGTAATTTGTTCTATTTTTATGTAACTAGAGATTTAAGTGTTTTATATTAGGCTATGCCAAATGTAAAATTGTATAATGTATGATATATTTTAATGTTTGATATTTGTAATTTAAAGTATGTTTTATATGTTAAATGTTACTTGTAATGTATGTTTTAAATGTGGACTCCAATTAGATATATAAGTGTTTTATATTATGCCAAATGTAAAATTGTATGATGTATGATATATTTTAATGTTTTATATGTGTAATGTAAGTATGTTTTACATGTTAAATGTTATTTGTAATGTATGTTTTAAATGTGAACCCCACTAAAAGTAGCTCATGCCTATGGGCATAGCTAATGGGGATCCTTCCAATAAATAAACTAAATAAACAAGATGCTTATGCAATTGAGCGTGTACGAATCCCAGTTCTTTGTCTCTGAAAACTATACATATTCATGTGTGTGAACTTGTATGCGAGTCTGTCATCTGTATCTTCAAGACCTTCACTTTTTTATAAAATATGAATATAAACAATATGATATGATGACAAATGATATCGTCAATTAATTAAGAATGAGATTTCTGAAACACTTCCGACGTAACTTAGAGCCTCATGGACATTTCAGGTGAATGAACCAGCTGCATTACAGAGACGCTCATGTTTCCTTACCTGCGCTCATGTAACATTCACCGACCTCCACGTTTATAAAGTTGTTATGATCGACCTGCTCAACTTCCTCACGACCAGGGAGAATTGTAGCAGATTGAAGGTGTAATGTCTGCCCTCCGACACAGGAGCTATAAACTTAATAATCACTCGTGAGGTCTTCGCTTCAGCACTCTGTTCGTTTCCAACGTCTGAGTTGTCCCTCTCGTTCCTTCGTGTCGCGGGAATAGACTACTCGTCTGTCCGAGGACAGATTGATGACCTAAGTGGGTCATAAACCTCCTGGAGCTCAGGGTTTCTCTGGGGCTCTTGGTAGCAACAGATGGTAGTATTGATGTGCTCTAGAGCAGTGGTCTTCAACTGGGGGTCCGCAGAGGTACTGCAGGGGGTCCGCCAATTTCTGTCATAATAATTGACAACTTTCACCAAAATAATCAGTGAGAATTAAACAAATATAACAAAAATGATATTGAGTAAGGTACAAGCATTAATAGGCTACTTTTGACAAAAACAATTTACAAAATAAATGGTGCCCATGATTCTAGAGTCTAACATAACGTCAGCTGGAGAAAAAAAACACACCTGTCTAGCAAGCTAGGTGTTGGCTAAAACGCTGCAGTTCGGTCTTCATTGCGAAATTAACGTTAATTAATAACTAGCATAACGTTACTAATTTAGTTACTAGTTTGATAATAACAAACCCGCCTCTTTGCTTCTCTATGCGCCGCTATAGGAGAGGAACACAACGCGCTCCTTTACCATTCCGAGGTCAGATGGCTTTCCCGTGGATCAGTATTGGTGTGCGTCTTTGAATTACGCACAGCTATCCTCGAGATTCTGGTTGGCCAAAACCGCGCGGAGCTGGCTGCGCATTTCAATGCGCCCTCGCTTGATGTGAAATGCACAATTGTTGATCACTTGGAGGCACTCGAAAGTCAATTTGAGAAGTACTTTTCTGAGACTGAGTCTTGGGGGAAGCACAAGACATGGATACGGTTATCATTCAAAGACAATGCATCCGACGGCTCAAACCTGACAGCCGCTGAGGAAGATCAGCTGATCGATTGATTGATTGATTGAAAACCTTTATTGTCCCCAATGGGGAAATTTTGTTGTCAAACAGCTCAGTTAGGGCAGAAAACATTCAGTACAGAAAACAGAAAAACATTCAATAAAATACATAAAACAGTGCAGGCTCAATAAGTAAAAAGTTCCAAAAGTTCCATCTCCAGGTCTCCCCCACCCTGCAGGGCCTGGTTGTAGAGTCGGAGTGCAGCTGGAATAAAGGACTGTCCAAATCTTTTTGTACTTTGACGGGGGAGAACAAATCTGTGGCTGAACTTGCTCCTCATCCCTGCCAGCTCGCAGTACATCGGGTGGGAGCGATTGGCCAGCATGGCCGCCAGTTTTTTCCCCATCCTCTGTTCTGCCACCACCTCTAGGCTGTCCAGCCCGGTCCCCACCACAGAGCTGGCCTTCTTCACCAGTTTGTTTAGCTTCGCAGCATCCCTGGCACAGATGTTTCCACCCCAGCAGGCCACGGCGAAGAACAGAACGCTGGCAACCACCGACTGATAAAACATTTGCAGCAGCTTGTTGCAGACACCGAAAGACCTCAGCCTTCTCAGGAAAAACAGTCTGCTCTGCCCTTTCCTGAGAAGAGCCTCGGTGTTGTCAGTCCAGTCCAGTTTGCTATTAATTTGTACTCCCAGGTACCTGTAGGAGTCCACCCTCTCGACTTCCACCCCCTTGATGATGATGGGGGCTGGGGTCCTTCTCTTCCTCCTAAAATCCACCACCAACTCCTTTGTTTTGCTGGTGTTAAGCAAAAGGTAGTTGGTGTCGCACCACTGCACGAAGCTCTCCACCAGGGCCCTGTACTCCTCATCCCTGTCGTCTGTGATGTAACCGACGATAGAGGAGTCATCCGAAAACTTCTGCAGGTGGCACTGGTCGGAGCTAAACTGGAAGTCGGAGGTATAGAGGGTGAAGAGAAAGGGTGACAGAACAGTTCCCTGGGGGGCACCGGTGTTGCACACCACCACCTCAGACTGACAGCCCTGCAGTCTCACATACTGACGCCTGTCTGTGAGGTAGTTGTGGATCCAAGCCGTCAGGGAGTCCTCCACACACATCACTGCTAGTTTGTCAGCCAGCAGTGATGGCTTGATAGTGTTAAATGCACTGGAGAAGTCGAAGAACATGGTCCTCACCATGCTCTGTGGCCTCTCCAGGTGTGTGTAGGCCCTGTGCAGCATGTAAATGATGGCGTCCTCCACCCCCATGCTCTCCTGGTATGCAAACTGCCGGGGGTCCAGGAAGTCCTTCACCTGGGGCTTAAGGTGTTGCAGCACTAGCCTCTCCAGGATCTTCATGACCTGTGGTGTCAGGGCGACAGGTCTGTAGTCGTTTGGGGTGCTGGGCCGTCCCTTCTTTGGCACTGGGACGATACAAGAGGTCTTCCAGAGCTGTGGCACCCTCCTCAGTCTTAGAGATAGACTGAAGAGATGTTGGAATGTGTCCGCCAGCTCTCCAGCACACACCTTCAGAACCCTGGGGTTGATGTTGTCTGGACCTCTGGACTTGTTCACATTCACCCTGGAAAGCTGCCTTCTCACCTGCTCAGATGTTATAAAGCTGTGAGTACCGGTGTCTCCAGGTGGGAAGCATGCTCCCTGGCTCCTGGTGTTGGTAAGGGGAGGCAGTTGCTGCTGGGGTGCTGCTGGGGTGTCAGGGGGAGTGGGGGCTACTGTTGCCAGGGGTGCGGTACATTGGAGAGGGGAAGAGAGGGTCGGGGGCTGTGGGGGTCGGCCGCTGTTGTGCCTTCTTGATGGTGGCTGCTGTGTTGTTCTTCCAGGACAGGTCATCCTGTATGTGCACCCCCAGGAATCGGAGGGCTGAGACTCTCTCCACGCTCTCTCCGTCGATGAGCAGGGGCTGGACCTCAGACGTTTTCCTCCTGAAGTCCACGATGATTTCCTGGGTCTTTGACTTGTTCAGCAGCAGGTTGTTAACCTTGCACAGCTTGCTCAGCTGCTCTACCTCATCCCTGTACGCCGCCTCGTCCCCCCCCGAGATGCAGCCCACCATGGTGGTGTCGTCTGCAAACTTTACGATGGAGTTGCTGGGGTGGACGGGGTGAAGTCGTAGGTGTAGAGGTTGTAGAGGATGGGGCTTAGCACGCAGCCCTGGGGGGACCCAGTGCTGAGTCTGAGGGCTGTGGAGGTGTGGGAGCCCACCCGCACCCTCTGGGGGCGGTCGGACAGGAAGTCCTTGATCCATGCACATATAGAGTGTGATAGTCCCAGGTCTAGTAGTTTGGTCACTAGCCTGTCTGGAAGGATGGTGTTGAAGGCAGAGCTGAAGTCCACAAAGAGCAGTCTCTTTAGATTTATAATCTAATAAGAGGTATAAATTGATCCATATCAATTTATAACATAATTATAATTGAATATTGGATTGCTGTGGGCAATGCAGTCAGATAATGTCATTTTGACATTGATCGTATGTCCAACTATAAAAAACGGACATTTCCAATGCTTCAATCCACTGTCCATGTACTGTATGCCATTATGGTATTACCATAAAGCCCAATTCTAGCAGAATAAGAAAGATAGTATATCTACTTTAAGTAAAATAATAAAGTGCATCCAGTTAGCTCTTTAGCTGGCATGTGTGCAGCAGACTAGCTCATCTAATCACCTCTGAACTAGCTAGTTAGCTTGCTAGTTCTTTGACACTATTTTACATACCATGGAACTATAATCAGACACTTTCTAGTCATAATAATAACGACCAATTTGAACCAACTTGCTCTGTTAGAACACTCAGCAATTATATTTGCTAACGATTCAACTTGCTTACTTTCATCTGCAGACATCTCACCCTGCAAAAACTCTCTCGCGTCGCGCGCACACATTCGCGCACAATCTTATACGCGAGTGTGCGAGTGTGTCCAGCGCGAAGCGAAGTGTGGAGAGATAGGTTTGGCTATGCGAGACTACTGGCGGACTAACGTTACCAACGAGCCCATGGGCTTGCCACTCGCTAGATTCGGGTTGGGTGCATTTTTTAAAAAGCGGATATTTTAGCCGACTTGTCAGATGTTTGGTGTCTACGTCTGTAATAGTTCCTCTTTCTTGGGGGGGCGGGGGGTTCCGTTGGGTGGCCCGCCCCCCCAAGGCAATGGTAGGGGAAACACTGCTATGCATGTAAGACAAACACACGTCCTGCCTGGTAGGCCTCTGAGGCACTGTGCAGTATAGAACATTGAGCCCTGTACGTTTAGTACTGTCCATCTAGTACTTTTTTGAGGTATCACAGAGTTTGCTATGCACTGACATCCATACGACAGGTGGTGCCTGCTATGCACTGACATCCAGAGCCCTAAGGTCAGCTGACCAGCTGCTGCTGGAGGTCCCCAGGACCAGAATAATAAACCAGAGGGGAGAGAGCCTTCGCAAAGGCAGCCCCTAGGCTCTGGTATAGCCTCCCCCTCCACGTCAGATCTGCCCAACATTTAAAACATTAGCTAAGACATACCTCTTCTCCCTGGCCTTTGACCTGAGTTGAGCCTGCCTCCCGACAACCAACTGCACTTTTCTGCACTTTTATTTCTGCACCTGATGTATTCTGTATTGCACCTTTTTTTGGTTTTAGTGTATTTTTTTTATTTGTTGTTTTCTTTACTAGGGTTTTATCTGTTAAGCACTTTGGGTGGCTGTTTTGTCGTTGTAAATGTGCTATATAAATAAAAATGACTTGACTTGACACACATACGACAGGTGGTGCCTGCTATGCACTGACACACATACAACAGTTGGTGTAAATTCGACATGCTTTATAATAAGAACTAGCTTTTGCATGTAACTGTATAGAACAATAGTAAGTATGAATGTACCATGAAGTATGATGAATACATTAAGACGTCACACTATGAGATCATTTTTAAGGAAACCTATAAAGGCATGTGTCTCAGCTCAGACAAGTAGGATTTGGAACCATTCGGCATTCTCTCTGCAGGAGAAGATGTTCCTTGTATCAATAAAGAAATTGTTCAATTAACATCGGACCATGCTGAAGTGTTTCTTCACCCTTCATAATTAGGATGATAATAATAGACTTCACTATCCTCCTCTTGCTGTATTTGTACAGCAGTCTGTTGTATCTAACCCTAACGCTGTATGTCAATCTGTTGTATCTAACCCTAACGCTGTAAAGCACTTTGAATTGCCCATTGCCCAGCTCATGCAAAACGCCTCTGCTGGGGTCCTAACAAAAACACAAGTTTGAACACATTACACCAATCCTGAGATCTCTACATTGCTACCTGTCTCTCAGAGAATTTAATTCAAAGTACTCCTTACTTATCTAATTGCATACAAATCACCAAACGGTCTTGGACCAAAATACATATCAGATCTCCTCCCACCCTATATTCCAGCAAGGTCCCATGGCCTGTTCAACATTTACACAGCTCCACTTCTTTTGTCAACATGGAGCCTTTTACAGTATAAAACTCCAGCAGATCAGTATAACAAACTAAATAATAACTTGGCTTCACATACCTATGTCACTAGACGAGTAACAGAAGGAAGGTTTTCACTCCCTAAAGCTAATACACATTTTCTTAGACGCACAGTGGGATACAGAGCCATGAAGTCATGGAACCTACTACCA
This sequence comes from Nansenia antarctica, assembly GCF_963989245.1. NCBI lineage: Eukaryota > Metazoa > Chordata > Actinopteri > Argentiniformes > Microstomatidae > Nansenia > Nansenia antarctica. The sequence goes on from NC_137684.1 coordinate 1,026,010, forward strand.
ACAGAAATTATAAACGTGACAAGTAAACGTATGTTCAAAAAACAGATAAGGAAACACCTGGGTACAGCAAACTTGTGACACTAGATGGAAATGTGTAGTCCTCTCTAACATGGTTGTAATTTGTTCTATTTTATGTAACTAGAGATTTAAGTGTTTTATATTAGGCTATGCCAAATGTAAAATTGTATAATGTATGATATATTTTAATGTTTGATATTTGTAATTTAAAGTATGTTTTATATGTTAAATGTTACTTGTAATGTATGTTTTAAATGTGGACTCCAATTAGATATATAAGTGTTTTATATTATGCCAAATGTAAAATTGTATGATGTATGATATATTTTAATGTTTTATATTTGTAATGTAAGTATGTTTTACATGTTAAATGTTATTTGTAATGTATGTTTTAAATGTGAACCCCACTAAAAGTAGCTCATGCCTATGGGCATAGCTAATGGGGAACCTTCCAATAAATAAACTAAATAAACAAGATGCTTATGCAATTGAGCGTGTACGAATCCCAGTTCTTTGTCTCTGAAAACTATACATATTCATGTGTGTGAACTTGTATGCGAGTCTGTCATCTGTATCTTCAAGACCTTCACTTTTTTATAAAATATGAATATAAACAATATGATATGATGACAAATGATATCGTCAATTAATTAAGAATGAGATTTCTGAAACACTTCCGACGTAACTTAGAGCCTCATGGACATTTCAGGTGAATGAACCAGCTGCATTACAGAGACGCTCATGTTTCCTTACCTGCGCTCATGTAACATTCACCGATCTCCACGTTTATAAAGTTGTTATGATCGACCTGCTCAACTTCCTCACGACCAGGGAGAATTGTAGCAGATTGAAGGTGTAATGTCTGCCCTCCGACACAGCTATAAACTTCATAATCACTCGTGAGGTCTTCGTTTCAGCACTCTGTTCGTTTCCACCGTCTGAGTTGTCCCTCTCGTTCCTTCGTGTCGCGGGAATAGACTACTAGTCTGTCCGAGGACAGATTTATGACCTAAGTGGGTCATAAACCTCCTGGAGCTCAGGGTCTCTCTGGGGCTCTTGGTAGCAACAGATGGTAGTATTGATGTGCTCTAGAGTGCATATAAGCACGCAGGCAGGATGAGAGGGTTAGTTCTATATCGTGGAGCTCTGCTCCTATTGGTTTACCCCGCTACCTAAAGTAGCCAATGACTGAATTTTTTCGATGCCTGCGCCCGCCCTGGGGTGCTATAAAAGGGGCGTCCTTCGATTGCTCATTCTCCCAAAAATGTCAGCACGGGTTACATCTGAGACTGCAAGAAGGACGACTACAAGAGACTGGAGAACCCGCCAGACACTTCCCTTCAGCGATGGATCGTCCGCCGCCGACCACGAAGAAGTTCCTCCGGGACGCCTGCCGCTGCGATTTCCAAGCAGCGGAGGACAAGCACGACTTCTGCCACGTCTGCCTCGGCCCCCAACATGCCGAGGCGGCGTTGGTCGTCTCCCCCAGCTGCCTCCCCTTCCACCTCCTTTCCGTCGCGGAAAGGCGAAAGAGGATGGCCTGGTTCAAGGAGAGCATTCCCCTGGCGGGCGCTATCTCGGGGATGCTATCCGACTCGGATAGCTCTGCTGAGGATGCGTCCGGACAGGCCCCAGAGCGGCGTTCTGGGCAGGCACCTCCCCGAGTAGGGATGGGCCCGCCCGCTCAGCCAGCCCTGGCATCACGCCGCCCTCACCCAGCTGAGTGGTCGGTGTCGGTGTCAGGGTCAGAGAGCTCTGACGAGGGCGAGCGGCAGGTAGAGGCTCACGAGCTCCCCGCCCACGCCCCCCCATCACTCCACCACGACTTCCAGGGCCTCCTGGAAGCTGCGGCAGGCGTGTTGGGGATTCCCCGTCCCGCCTCCCCTCCCCCAACGATTGAGTCCTTCTGGGAGAAGGAACTGTTTTACGGGAAGAGGGCGAAGCGACAGGGCCAACCTCCTAACGCTGTCCTCCCGGGCTTAGATAAGTTCGTGGAGGACACGTGGGGAGAACCACTCGCAGGCAGGGCGCCGGTAAAGGCGTTCCGGCCCTTGACCAGAGTGGAGGGGCTCACGGAGGGGATGACCGACGGCTCCCCGCCGCTCGAACCAGCGCTGGCCGCCTACTTGGTACCGGGGTCCAGCGCCTGGTCGGTGCCTAAAAAACCTATGCTGCCCAACCAGCGTGACAGGTTTAACGCCACCCTGGTAGACAAGAGCTACGCTCTCGGTGCGCAGGCGGCGGCGGCGAATAACATTGCCGTGTTTAACGCCGCCATTGCGAAAATCACCACAGACCGACCCAACGGTCTGTCTGCAGCGGAGGCGGAGCTTCTGAGCAAGCTCAGTGCCGCGACGATGTACCTGGCCCAGGGCGTCGCGGTCTGTGGGGGTCGGCTGATGGCAAACGCGGTGGTGCAGCAGCAACAGATGTGGCTGTCTCTCACCACCATGACCGGGGCGGACCGGATGGCCCTACTGAATGCTCCAATAGAGAGACAAGGGCTATTCGGTCCCGCCATGGACACCATGACGAAGCGCCTGGCCGCGATGGAGGAGGCTAAGAAGCACCTGACCACTGGGAGGGCCCGCTACGGCCCCCCACGGCAGCGTGACCCGGTTTCACTGGCGGGGGGGGTCGGTAATGACCCCACCACCGGTTTCCTCTTCATGGCTGCTACCTCATGAAGAGGCAAAAGAAGGAAAATCCCCACCTTACTTTTTCAGTAAAGGAGATTTTCCCATGTTATCTACCAGAGCGGAGACCCACCTGCCTTGTCAGAGTGTGGTCGAATCGCTACCGGTTAGAAACAAAGCGGAGACTGGCCCAGCTTACCAGCGTGTGGCCAGCTCTCTGCCTAGCGGACTTACCCCTATCACGACACAAAGGTGGTTGAACACCCCTGTCTGTAGCCGTATAGAGGGACCGTTATTTACATCAAAAACACCTTACTTTTTCAGTAAAGGAGAATTCCCCATGTTATCTACCAGAGCGGAGACCCACCTGCCTTGTCAGAGTGTGGTCGAATCGCTACCGGTTAGAAACAAAGCGGAGACTGGCCCAGCTTACCAGCGTGTGGCCAGCTCTCTGCCTAGCGGACTTACCCCTATCACGACACAAAGGGGGTTAAACACCCCTGTCTGTAGCCGTATAGAGGGACCGTTATTTACATCAGAAACCCCTCCATGTCTATCAAGACCTGGCCCAGCTCATGAGCGTTATCAGGCATAATAAACCTACGTCGATAAAGGGCATTGTTACACAAAACAAACACTCTTTACAGACGGCAACCCATCCCTTTCGAAATGACCCCACCTTGGGCTGTGCCACCTCCTCGGTGTGCAGCGGCGGCTGGGGTCATACAGAAATCATCATTCTGTAGAATTCTTAGATGTTTTGATTCAATAAAAAGTCATTGAATGGCATCGACGGTCATGGTCCGACCTGTGACAAAGCATGAATATATGTTACGGTACATGTGGGAAAACTAGGGTTAGGGTGCTAGGGTGCTACGGTTAGAGTTAGGATTAGGGTTAGACATGCCAGCATGTACCAAGTCACCCTAGCACCTAACCCTAACCCTAGTTTTCCCACATATACCGTATTCCCACATGTACCGTAAAATATACATTTTACTTAAGTTGGAAAGAATACATTAATGGAAATAAACAATTTGAGAAAATTAACACATTTTCTTTTTTTTTAATTGCCACTTTCAATGTCTTCAAAAGCTAATAGATAGTTAGATAGATAGGTAGGTAGATATAGATAGATAGATAGATAGATAGATAGATAGATAGATAGATAGATAGATAGATAGATAGATAGATAGATAGATAGATAGATAGATACATAGGTAGATAGATAGGTAGTTAGATATAGATAGTTACAAGAATAGATAGATAGATAGATAGATAGATAGATAGATAGATAGATAGATAGATAGATAGATAGATAGATAGATAGATAGATAGATAGACAGACAGACAGACAGACAGACAGTTAGATAGATAGATATGTAGAGAGAGAGAGTTAGATAGATAGATAGATAGATAGATAGATATAGATAGATTGATGAATCTGTGTTATTGTGGTCTCCCATTGCTTCTCTTGTCAGTGTCGTCCAGCCTCAATACATGACAGCTTACTAGTGAATGAGTCACTGTAGATGATGATCAAAATCTCTAAAATGATCTAGAAAAATTAAATATGTTAGAGCATAGCTAGAAGGAGGATGGTAATATCCATATCTGATGACATCACAAGGAGTCTCAACTGAGGCCTTTATTACAATAACACAAAGTCCTCATGAATAACAACTTACATTCAGAATGTACCCAGAACACTGTTAAACTTCCAACACCCAGTTCATATCATTTATTTTTACACAATCAGCCTAGAAAGAGAGAGAGGTCTGTATTTTGAAGGATCACTTCAGAAGTGTGATGAATATAAAACATTAATTTCTCCATGCTCTATGTATTCATTTATGAAAGTTGTGTTTTGTTTTGTATTCTGTTGAAAGGGGAAATTGTGATAAATAATTGACTCAATCACTATCTAATATTATTCCCACACTGTTGGTAGATTGCTCTATTATTGTGAGTCATGAGGTTGAAATGTTCCCTTATGAAATAATGCATCAATGACATCACTGGCACCATTTTATACCAAAGTGAGTGACAGCAGCTGGTGAAAGGTGGACCAAGTCGATAAGGTCATCTTTCCTTTTTTTTACAGATTATGAAAGTGTAGATTGTCAGCTCTCAAATGATGATGTCATACACTGAAACCAGTTGAAATTAGATGAATTTATTGTTTATGTGAATGTTGGTACACCTCGATTCAACTAGCGGAGAAAATCTCCCTGAACCAAAACAAACAAACACGTTGGTTTCAGACGGTGCTCCATCGCGCTAGCTAGCTAGCTAACAACAACAGCTGCTCTGCATGTTTAGCACATCACAACATGCTGACAGAACATGAACATGCTAAAAACACACAACTACACAACACTAGATGATCACACAGTCCCTACACATGACCAAGACATGTATCACCATGACAACACTCACCCGAGTACAAAGCTCAGAACGTGTTAGAGCAGACGAGTGTTGTGAATCACGTCATGAAAACAAGCTTAGTTCGCTGACAAAAAGTATTTACGGATCCTAAAACTGTTGATTGTTATATTGAGGGGGCTCTAAAACATTTAAACTTTCAGAATAATAAAAAAATAAAAACACATTAAAAAAATAAATAATAATAATAATCTGCATTGTTGTCGATGTCAATTCGTACACACAGGCTAGAGGCCAATCCAACAAATGTGGGGGAGGAATAGTGTTGGAGTACGTCTTTGATTGATTGATTGAAAACTTTATTAGAAGATTTGCAGAAGTAGGTACATGAAAGTACATATTACATACAAGGTCAACTAAAAGGATAAAAACCCAAGAAAGCCACTGGCTTATTTCAATTGGGGTCCTTGATTTTCAATTCATCGTTACATGTAAGACAGACAGGGAAAAAAAAACAACTAGTACTATCTACACGATAATACAGACAAATAACTATTACTATCTACAAGATAAAAATACATCCATCATGGGAAGAACAATACTAGATATACAATACAACAAAACATCAGGTATGTACAGCGGGTAGGACAGGTGGGGACATACACCACAGGTGGGGGCGGGGGACAAAACACAAAGTATGTACAGTGGGTAGTTCGGGTCTTTTAATCTGATTTTTGATTTAGAGGGTCCAGTTACGGATTGCAGCCTCCTGTAAATGTTTTTTGAGAGTGGTTTTGAAGGTGGGCAGTGTTTTGCACTCCTTTAAGATTATAGGAAGGGCGTTCCACATTTTTACTGCATAGTTTGCAAACGAGTTTAACCCCTTGTTTGTGGTGCAACGCGGTTGAACGTGGTTCGTGGAGCTTCCTCTGGTGTTGTATGTGTGGACGTTGTTCACTTTTTGGAAGTATGTTGACAGGTACTTGGGTGTCTTTGTGGTGTAGCGTATCTTGAAGACCAGGCCCAGTGCAAGCTGCTGCACTCTGTCAACTACTCGTAGCCAATCAAGGCTAAAAAAATGAGCAGCGGTTAGATGTGTCCTAGGGTTGAGGCCTAGCAGAAGCCTAACCAGTTTATTTTGGGCTGTCTGGAGTCTTGTTTTATGGGCCTTTGTGGTTCTATAGTACCATGATGTTACGGCATAGTCGAAGTGACATTGAATGAGAGCTCCTGATAGGGTCCTCAGTGTGTTTTTACTGACAAGTGAGGATATCCTGTACAAGAATCTAGTTCTATGGTTCACTTTTTTGATTACTTTTGCTGCCATTTTATCTCCGGAAAGATTTGCCTCTAAGATGGAGCCCAGGACTTTTCAGCCTTTCTGAGTTTAGATGGGGATCCGTATAGGATGGTTTCAGTTTTACCTAGGTGTATTGATAGTTTATTGTCAGCTAGCCAGATGCAGATTCTACTCAGTTCAGTGCTTAGCGCTTTTTCCACCTGCAATATGTCCCTGTCAGAGACCAGCAGAGCCGAGTCATCCGCGAACAGGAACAAATTGCAATCACATGCTGATGACATGTCATTCACATATATTAGGAACAGTAAAGGTCCCAATATGCTTCCTTGTGGAACGCCGCAGGTCACTGGGAGGGGGGGGGACAGTGTTCCGTTCACACTAACCACCTGTTCCCTCCCCTCTAAGTAGGATTGCATCCAGCCCACCGATGTTCTATCGAACCCAATTGCTTTCAGTTTATCTAACAGTATGTGGTGATCTACTGTGTCGAAGGCCTTCTGGAGGTCCAGCATGACCATGCCGCAGTACTTGCCCGAGTCCACCTCATGGTTGATGTGGTCGTTCAAATAGAGAAGGCATGTGTCAGTGGAATGGGATGTTCTGAATCCTGATTGAAATTCATACATCAGATTTTTTTCGGTAAGGTACCTATCAACCTGTTCATAAACTATTTTTTCCATAAGTTTCGAGATGGAATTAAGAATAGAAACAGGTCGGTAGTTGCCTGGGTCTAATTTGCTTCCTTTTTTATACAGTGGGGTTACCCTTGCTATTTTAAAGTCAAGGGGGACGTGTCCCTGTTTGATGGAGAGGTTTATTATGTGGGTGATGATTGGGGTAATGGAGGCAGCTGAGTCTTTTAGAAATCTGGCTGGAATATTGTCATGGCCCGTGGCCTTTTCTGAGTGTAGAGCGCCCAGCTTTTTAAACACCTCATCGTTTGACACCATGGAGAGTTTAAAATCATCTTTGCGTACACCCAGTTTATTGTAGAACGCACGGATGTGCTCTACACCATAACGCCCTGAGTGGGGTGGTAGATTGTTAACTAATTTAGTGGCTATGGTTGTAAAGAAAGTGTTTAAGCACTTAGCCACATCCAGCTTGTCTGTAAGGAGAGAATCTCCAGATTTTATGCTGATGTTTGTAGACCTGGTTTTGAGTTTTTGACTGCAACCTAGTTGGCTATTAAGTAGCTTCCAAAGGTCACGTGGTTTGTTTAAGTTTTCTTCGATTTTGTTATCGAGGTATTCTTTCTTAGCAGATTTGGTCATGGTAATTACCTGATTGCATAGTTTGTTGCATTGTTTTTTAATTTTCTCAAAGTGGGTTTTGTGATCTTCGTTTAAGTGTTTCACTAATTTTGATTTGCATTTTTGAACTTCAGAGCATTTTAGGTCTCTGACTTTCATAGCATTTAGAATGGCGTCCAGGCGTATGTCCAGAAAAAAAGCTGATCTAATAGAAAACTGAGAAGTGGTAGGATGTATATCTTAATGTGATATGATGTACAACATCTCAGTCTTCCAGCTGAAACGTTAGGAGGATTTATTGCAAACTTAACAACATACCAGTATTCAGTCACACTCGGCTTCTAAACACTAAGGCCACATCTGGGTGGAAGGGGCGGTGACATGACGCAGGAGGGACATCTCAACTCCTACGACCTCGATTCCTCCTTCACTCTCCAGGAGGGAGAGGAGAGGAAGGGAGGAGAGGAAGGGAGGAGGAGGAAGGAGGGAGAGGAAGGGAGGGTAGGAGGAGAGGACGGGAGGAATTGAGAGAAAATAATCTAGAAAAGGCTCATGTTATGACACAACCTTCTCCCTGATCCAATCAACAAGTAAATATCCATACAGTATGATGGTGCAGCCAGCAGACCCCCCCCCCCCCCCCCTTCTTCTTTAGGGCTCCTGCCTCCTTTAAACACCTCCCACACTGGGAGCAGTCGTGTTAACTAGTGTGTGTGTTCTCTGGTGTTTCTTTAGGGATCCTGCCTGACTGAAACTCTGCCCACACTGGGAGCAGCAGAATGGCTTCTCTCCTGTGTGTATTCTCTGGTGTTCCTTTAGGTCACCTGCCTGACTGAAACTCTTCCCACACTGGGAGCAGCAGAATGGCTTCTCTCCTGTGTGTATTCTCTGGTGTGTCTTTAGGGATTCTGCCTGACTGAAACTCTTCCCACACTGGGAGCAGCAGAACGGCTTCTCTCCTGTGTGTATTCTCTGGTGTTTCTTTAGGGATTCTGCCTGACTGAAACTCTTCCCACACTGGGAGCAGAAGAATGGCTTCTCTCCTGTGTGTATTCTCTGGTGTGTCTTTAGGGATCCTGCCTCAATGAAACTCTTCCCACACTGGGAGCAGCAGAACGGCTTCTCTCCTGTGTGTATTCTCTGGTGTGTCTTTAGGGATCCTGCCACACTGAAACTCTTCCCACACTGGGAGCAGCAGAATGGCTTCTCTCCTGTGTGTATTCTCTGGTGTGTCTTTAGGGATCCTGCCACACTGAAACTCTTCCCACACTGGAAGCAGCAGAATGGCTTCTCTCCTGTGTGTATTCTCTGGTGTTCCTTTAGGTCACCTGCCTGACTGAAACTCTTCCCACACTGGGAGCAGCAGAATGGCTTCTCTCCTGTGTGTATTCTCTGGTGACTCTTTAGTTTGCTCATATAACCAAATCTCTTTCCACACTGAAGACAAGAGTGAGTCTTCTGTCCTCCTTGAGTCTGTGGTTGTGATTTAAGGTGAGTTGGACATATGAAACTCTCACTGCAATCTAAACAGTGGTGATTCTTCTGTCTTGAGCTCCTCCTCCTCCGTCTTTGTTGTTTATGGCTTCCTGATGCGGTGGAGCTGGGCTCCATGTCTGAGTCTGGGTTGGAGCTCTCTCCTGTAAGAATAGGAACATATACAGGATTAGAAACAACATGAGAACAAGTGCTGCTTCCATAGACTCAGCAGTGCCAGAAGTAACACCACATCTCTGGAGTCTGCACACGCTGTGGGAACATGAAGTATTCAGAGTGTTAGGATACCTGTAATGGAAAACTGTAATATTCCATCCTTGATAGAACTGTGTCATTTAAATTAGGGATGCACCCAATTGAAATTTCTTGGCCGAAGCTGAATTTAAGGAAACATTTGTCCGAATACCGAATGCGTACCGGCATTATTTCATTTCACTATTGATCACTTTTATTGAACACTCCAGCAGACATTAGGCTATACCAACAAAGCACAATAACTAGAAATAAATAAATTAATAAGAACAGCATTGCACTGTTTGATCGCGTCATCAAAAACGTCTACTCAGGGTTTTTCCTGCCACAAAATGAGGTTATGACAGAGAAGGTTTGTTAGTCCTTGTTAATGACAGTAGTACCATGTCATTCCAAAACCTATTGTTGACTGTCTGATTAATACAACTTTTCAGCAATTGAAACCCCTGACAGACTTCAAAACTGATCATTTTGCAAATAATACATTAAAAGGAGCACTGACTAACGCTAGTATAGGCTCAACTTGTCATTCTGGATAATGGAACAGCAAGCCAACTAATGTGACTTTCAGGATTTTTGATATGAAATAACGTTTCGACCTAAAAGACTATTCTGACAGTTGACAAAGTGACGAGTGTGCAAGTCCAGGGCTCAACATGTTGCTGGCTGGTTCCTTGTTTTGTCTTCGCTAGCAAACACCAAAGCTAAGCTTATTTGCAGCACAGCGCCACCAGGGTTAAGGTTAAATAGCGCCCCCTGCCACCACATGGGCGCAGTGCCGCAATTGCAGTTAGAAATGACAGAAATCCACCGAGTGCAACGCTTGTCGAAAATACGACCGTCAGAGTTTTGACGAGAGCTGGAGGCGGCAAGAAATATGACGGAGGCGGCCGCCTCATAATTCTCTATGCAAAAAACGAATGCCTCCAAAAACGAGAGATCAATCGGAGAGAGACAATGAACAATTGAACAAGATCCAGGAAAGCATAGACAAAGTTCTGGCTGCTGTTATTTCAGTGGATCTTAGAGTTAAATCGCTCGAAAATAAATTTGACTCACTCTACAGAAAAATAGAGTCAATCACTGCCGATGTTCATGAGCAAGGTGTGCGTATTGATGACCACGGCGAAAGAATCGAGGCAATGGAAGTTAAGATGCAGGCGCTGGAGGAGGATTATGATTCTTTGGAGAACAGAATGCGTGGGAATAACCTGCGGATTCTCGGCATCCCGGAGGGAGAAGAGAGGGATGATTTGACCGGCTACATGGTCAAGCTGATAAAAGAGGAGCTAGAGGTGGAATTAAAATCAGAGGAACTGGAGAGATGCCACAGGCTCGGGGTGAAATCAAGAACGGATAAATACCCACGCATCGTGATCTGCAAACTGAGGAATTACCAAACAAAAATTGACATTCTAAAAGCGCAGAGTAAGCGAAAAGAGCCACTGAAAATTCGACAAAAGGAGGTTCGCTTTGTCCAAGACCTATCGGCTAAACTAAGAGGAAGACGTGCGGAATATATTCGGATCAGACAGGTGCTTAACAAGGAGAACATTAAATCCCAGCTACGCTATCCATCTGAGCTGTGTGTCTGGAAGGGCACGCAGAAAATGGAATTTACAAATGCAGAAGAAGCCCTCAAGAAACTGAAAGAAACATTCACATTTGATGAACTGCAGAACATAAAGGACATTACGAAATGGAAACCAAGGGAGCGCACTGGGCCCAAGTAGGCCTATTCCCTGGGCCTCCGTCTCTCTATTATTCTCTTTTTTTTTTTTTCTTCTCCTCCTTCGATTGACACAGGAGAACGTGATCTATTCGTCTGACCCTCCGGGAGAATGTGGACTATTCGTCTGGCCCTGCGGGTAAGGTCTATGGACAGTTACCAGTAACTAGAATTAAGACAGCCATACCACGACCTGCCCAGTAGATGGCAGTATGGAGCTTCTTAGTTATTTATTTATTTTCCTTTTTTGTGTGTTTGTTTCTCTCTCTCTCTCTCTCTCTCTCTCTCTCTCTCTCTCTCTCTCACTCTCTCTCTCTCTCTCTCTCTCTCTCTCTTTCTATTCTACTCTCTTTCCTGCTTTAGTATGGGGGTAGGTGGGGTGGGTGGGATGGGGAGGAGGGGGGGGGGTAGGAGAAGGGAGGGGCTGGATGGGATGATGTTCTGGTTATTAAGAAGATGCTACATAAACAAACTAATTATGACCAGTTTGTATTTGTGTAAAAATATAAATTTATTATTACCAATATGGATTTATTGGAATACCATTATTACAATTAATTTACTGTTATTATTTTGTTTAATACATGGATTTGAAAATGCATCTTACCATAGGCAAAATATTCCACAGACATAGGTATTAGAGGAAGGGTGTGGGAGCTAAAAAAGACCCTAAAATGGCATGGCGCCTTAAAGTACCAATGGTACTTCACTTTATGTTTAATGTATGTTTGTGGTTAGTAAATATATGTGAGATGTTAAATGTTTGCTTAGCCCAATTCTGGAATGAATTTATGTTTGAATACAGTTTGTACCATGTATGCCTGAATAAATCGTCTTTAGAACTGATCATTATGATAGTTTGGAAATTATATGTTTGTTCAGCTCTCCCTCTAGTTAGCTGAATGGTGAATTTTCTGCTTGCTCCGGCAGTACGGGTGAAATGATGAGACTGACACAATTCGGTTTGATTTCCTTCTTCCTCTAATAAACAGATTGTAAAACTGAACACAATACATTGATATTAGTACATGTAAATAAACAACAGTGAACAAACTAACAGAAAAGATTTAACAAACTACACAATCATACAGAACTCAACTTACCAACTCCCATCTCTCTATACAACTGATCTCCCTTCTCCCCTGTCTCTCAGATCACACTCATTAAGCCCGCCCCCATTTCTATCTAACCAATCACTCCACTCATGCATACTTTTAACCAATCACAAACAACAAATAAAATAACCCCCAAATGAACCCTCCCATGGATTAGCCAAACACCTCCCACTTGGTCCATTGGTCCTTTATAACTAAATGGACCACAACTTTCCCTCTCTTCAATACAGTCATTTTTACTGCTCCTCCACGGGAAGCAGCACGACCACCCGCCTGACGTCTCGGTCGAGCGTTGGGAAGAGATCGCGGCCTTCGCTCCTTCTTCGTCCTGAAGCCCCCACTCCTAGAGCAGGCTGGCTTAGGCAAACCCTCACTCTTACGTCCCGAACCAGCCCCTTTTCGTCTGGCCTCGCTTCCACAACCCGCCCCAGGCGGAATTGCCCCCTTAGGGCATTTTGGTCAGCCAACCAGACCACGTCTCCCACGGCCACATTTCGGGCTTCTCTGTGCCACTTGGTGCGGATGAGAAGTCCGGGCCCAGCTAGTTGACTCCACTGTCGCCAAAACCGTCCCACTTCTTCCTGGACGCCGAGGCTAACTCCGCTTCTTGTCTCCCTCAGGCGAGTAGCCTCCCACTTTGCGTCTTCTGGAGCCCTCCTGCAAAACAACCACTGCCTAACAGCTCGCCGGACCCACCCAACTACCCGAATGAGCCTGCCTATTTCACTGAAGCGTTCTGGCTCAATCAGGTCCATGAGAGCAGCGCCCCAAAGCCTCTCCCTCTCATGCTCGAGGTCCCTGGAACTCCCAACCGGTGCGGATGTCCCCTTTGCATTTGCTTCCTCCTCAATGGCGCATTTCGGGTCCAGCCCCTTCCTCGCCTGAGCGCGTGTTACAGTTGCAGTGAACGCTTTCCGTTGCAGCATGCTCACGCTGTCTCGAGCACTTACAGCCACTCCCCTGGATGTTTCCTCGCTCAGCTGATCAGCCAGCACCAACACCTCTGACTCTGGCTCCACATTGGCCCTCGTTTCTGCAGGCTGGCCCTCTTTGCTCCTCCCACTTTGACCCGACTGGATCCGTGGTTCCGGAGCGAAACCTCCAGCGTTGAGCGTCCTCTCGATTCCCTCCGTGATGCTCCTCAGCTCTCTCCTGTCGCCATGAGACGCTAGAATGTCGTCTACATAGGTGTCCTCCTCAAGCGCTCTCCGCTCTTCTTTTAGGTGGGCGACCTCTGGCAGCCTTGCCGTCTTCCTCATGGCCAGCTGGGCGATGCATCCGGCTGGCTTGTCCCCGATGTTGACGCGGGTAATTGCGTAGGTTTTGATCTTCTTTTCCTCTGCGAGAGTCATCTCTTTCCCGCCCGGCTGACAATTTCCGCAGCGACATCCTCCGCACTTTGGCTCGCACGCGGCGCTGATGCTATCCCAGCTCCACCACTCGAGGACCTCTTTGCTGCTTGCAGCTGTTCTCCCGGTCTTTTCATGACCTTGCGGCTTCTGGTCTCCATCCTCTTCTTTTGCGCTGGGCGTCTTGCAGGGGATCTCCTCAAATCTTACTGCCTCCGTTTTCAGAGAACGTGCAAAGTGCGTCTGGGAGTTGTGTGCGGATCTTTCCCAACTTTCAAACAGGTCTGGGTGCGTTCCTCCCACGGTCTTCCCCAGAGGCCCGTCCCACAGCACTAAGTCTCCCGTCCCTCTTCTCCACCGTGGAGCGAGTCGTCCCTCTCGGTGGCTGATCAAGAGCTCGATTTCCTTAGGTCGGACCAGCTCTTTCTTCTCGACCCCAGGGAAGAACTTACAGAGTCGCTCTGGACTGATGACCTTGTCTGCACGAGCGATTGTGTCGAGCCCGTAGCATACCATCTCGTGGGGACTCCATCTGTTGTTGCTCCACGCCCTGACCTTTAGCAGGTATTTGTTAGTCTTGACCCTGACCTTCATTCCACCGACCTCCTGCACAGTCAGTGTTACTTGCCTCCGCTCCAGTTGGAGCCGATCGGCGGCCCGGTTGGTGATATAATTTGTGTCGGAGGCGAGGTCTATGAGGGTTCCCAGGGCATTTCCTGCTTCTGTTTTGACTATCAATGTCATCATTAGTACTGGATGTTCCTCTGGCCCATTCTCCGCGAAGAGACCCCCGCCTTCTGCGCCCGTGTTCAGCGTCATCGAAGCCTTACTGGTGAATGCCTCCTTCATCCTCCTTTCCTGTTCAGGGTTGAGTCCCAAAGAGTCCAGGACTTCCCGTTGCTTATCAGAGAACCCTGGCCCTGTCTTCTTTCCCTCACTCCACTCGGGACACAGAAGGTAGTGATGACTTGCCCTTCCTTCATTCTGCTTGCACACTCTGCACAGGTACCGGTTACTACACTCCCCGTCGGCGCCGTGGATGCCCAAACATTTCTGACAGGCTTTGCTTTGCCTTGCTATGGCTCGTTTCTCTGCCAGACTGAAACTCTTGAACTTTTGGCAGAAGAATATTTTGCCACCGTGCTGATCGCTTCCACAGATGTCACACTCTTCTCTTCTTTCCGAGTTCCTGCCCGTGACTCTGGTTTCACCTCGATGTTCCTCCTCTTCTTCATCTACCGGTGAGTCTCTCTCCATGGCCCTCGTGAATGCCCTCTTCTCCCATCTGACTGGCCTCTCCGGTGTTCCCCCAGAGGTCTCCGTGGAGCCATGGATTCGAGCCATCCCCTCGAGGATTTTTTCCTGCCTTTTCAGAAACAGAAGGAGAGCATCGAACCGCTTGTCTGGGGCGACTTGGTTTTTGGGTTTGGTTACAAAAGCAAACCAGCCTTCCTGCACACGATCTGGCAGCTTGCTCTCGATGGCCCTAAGTACAAGTGGGTTCTTCATAGCGCCCACTTCTCCTAAGTCTGTCAGGTCCATGAGGGCTCTTTCCACTGCCTGAATAAGGTCGATCGCTTTCCTCGGCTGGTTTCCTTTTACCGCTGGTATTCTTTCCAATTCCTCAATAATTTGCAGCGCGATGGTTACCTTGTCTCCAAACCGATTCTCCAAAGCTGTGAATACGTCTTCCGCTGAGCGGTAGCTCGAGAGTTTGAGTTCCTCGAAAACCTTTCGGTCTATGCTCTCGAGGAGGTGGAGTTTCTTCACCTCTGGTGATCCCGATGGGTCTCCCTGCTGCTGCAGGCTTTCCCAATCTTTCCGCCAGCGATGAAAATCTCTCATACACCCGCTGAACACGGGCAGCCTTGTTGGAGGGAGTTTGATCTTGGAGATGGCTCCAGTGCGGTTGCCTCCATACGTGGCGCTCTCCAGCCCTGCCTCCCGGGCTTGTTCCCATGCTTCCCGCTGAGCCTCCAGTAGTTTGGCGCGCTCTTGAGCGGCTATTTCTGCTGCCTTCAACTCAATCACGGCCGCCTTCTGCCTTGCCTCAGCGATCTCTTCTTCGGCCCCCAATTTCACCTTCGCTGTCTCCTTCTCAAACTCGGCCACGCTATCAGCTGATTTCAGTCTTGCCTCAGCGGCTTTCCTTTCCAGCTTGGCAATGGCTTCTTTATTTTCTCTATTTGTCGCTCGATCTTTGGCCTCTTCTTCGGCGAGAGCGTCGGCCCTTTCTCTATTCGTCGCTCGATCTTTGGCCTCTTCTTCGGCGAGAACGTCGGCCCTTTTCCTCTCATCTTCGGCGAGAACGTCGGCCCTTTTCCTCTCATCTTCGGCGAGAGCGTCGGCCCTTTCTCTATTCGTCGCTCGATCTTTGGCCTCTTCTTCGGCGAGAACGTCGGCCCTTTTCCTCTCATCTTCGGCGAGAGCGTCGGCCCTTTTCCTCTCATCTTCGGCGAGAGCGTCGGTGGCCATTTGCTTTGCTGCGGCGGCCTTGTCGGCCATTTTGTCAGTATTCTCCTTCTCAACTCTTCCAAATTCAGTCACAAACGTTTCCCAAAGTTCATCCCTTTTGTCCTCCAGCTCCTCTAGTGACTTTCTCGTGTTGCACGCCTCAACTACAGGGATCCACTCCCCCCAGCTTGATAGCAGACTTCGCGCTTTGATGATGAGGCTCTCTGTGAGTGTGCTTCGTTCTCTACAAACGTCGTGGGTTGCCCCCTCCAGACTGATCCTCTTCACGCCTTCGTGACTCCTTTCTGCTCGTCTAATTGTGGATGAAAGTTCGACCCCCGCGAACCTTGTCCACATGTTGGCCTTTAAAACGTGACCGACCTGTTCAACCTTCTGAGCTCTCTCCTCAGCGGTATTGGTGATGTCTTGAAGAAGCTGACTGTTACCTGTCTCAGGTTCCTGACTTGCTTTGGCCTGCAAACCTTCCTCATAATTGTCGTCTGCAGAGTTTAGGTCTTTCGCGTTTGATAGGAGCGCTATCCACTCGCGTTTCATGTCATCTTCGCGCATCAATGCCACTGACCTGATGATGTGGCGGTATCCTCTCTCAAAAGTGACTGCCAACTTTTCCCTTTCGGTCCTTAGTGCCTCCATTCTGCCTGTGACTCAGAAATAACTTGTGTGTACCTGTTTCGTCTTTCTATCTTATATCTTCAGCCCTCTCTGACTCCCTGAGCTGATTTGCGCTGATCCCTGCACTTCCTTAACTAGTCTTCGGCAGCGGAACCAGGTTCACCGTGGGGTCATCCCAGGGATACTGCTAAAAATAAAATAATAAAGTGGGAGAGGATTTTCCTCCCCCCGACGACTTAATACCCAGGTACACACAAACCTATTTTAATGCAAACAGTCAATAGAGTCACAGAGAAGAGTGCTGGGTGTGGGTAGCTCTCTGGGTAGCTGCTATTAGCTCGCAATTCCTTTCTTGGTGGGTCTTGTAGGTTAGCCTAGCTGGCTGTGGATTCTTGCAGTTGGGTTAACCAGTTGAAGCTAGCCGTGGATTGTTTCACTCCTTGCCTGCCTAGCTAGCTGTAGCTTTGAGTGCCATAAGCTCTACCGCGTGCCTGTGCGCTATTGCGACAACAGGGCTAACGCTAGCTTAGTTGGCTAATGCTCCGATAGCTAGCAAGTGGCTAGCTAGCTACAGTTGCGGGTGCCACGGCTCCGTTGCCGGCCTAGCTAGCTGTAGCTTTGAGTGCTATAAGCTCTACCGCGTGCCTGTGCGCTATTGCGACAACAGGGCTAACGCTAGCTTAGTTGGCTAATGCTCCGCTAGCTAGCAAGTGGCTAGCTAGCTACAGTTGCGGGCGCCACGCTCCGTTGCCGGCCTAGTTAGCTGTAGCTTTGAGTGCTATAAGCTCTACCGCGTGCCTGCTGCGCTATTGCGACAACAGGGCTAACGCTAGCTTAGTTTGCTAATGCTACGCTGGCTAGCAAGTGGCTAGTTAGCTACAGTTGCGGGCGCCGCGGCTCCGTTGCCAGCTGGCGGCTGCATCACTAACCTGACCAGGCTTTAGCTTGCTCTTATCTCCGGTGAATGGATCCTTGTCCTCCCGGAGCTTCTGTTGCGTCCAACCGGGCTTGTATTCCTTAGCTAACTGACGGTCCGTCAGTTGGACTGAAGAAGGACTGGGTGGGAGAAGCTTATGCAGCTACCTATTGTAGCAATAGTAGAGGAGTGGGTATCCTTATAAATAAAAAGATACCTTTCTTTCTCCTATCCCAGCATATAGACCAGGAAGGTCGCTATTTAATTTTGAACTGCACTCTATATGGCGAACATTTTACACTTATTTCTTTATATATTCCCCCAGGAGCTAAAATCGATTTTCTAGATACAATTCAAAGTAGGATAGATAGTATGGAGACAGGTATTATTATTTTGGGGGGAGATTTAAACCACACATTTGAAAAAATTGACAGACATAGTGTTAAAAAAGGAAACTTTAAGTTACCCCCAAGAAAGCTGAAACATTTTATCTCCAATAATTCTTTACAAGACACATGGAGATTATTATTTCCTACAACAAAAGATTATTCTTACTTTTCCCAAAGTAAGAAGAGCTATTCAAGGATTGATTATATTTTTATTTCAAAAAAGCACTTAATAATTTATTAAAGGCGGAAATCCATAATATTGTAATTTCTGACCACTCCCCAGTGTCCTGCTTAATGATTCCGACAGAAAATAAACTAGCTGATAGAATTTGGAGAATGAATACAGCTCACCTCCAAGACCCTGAATTTATTATATATGTCAATGATAAAATAAATTGTTTTATAAGTACAAATGTGGAAGTAGAGGATGTAAACAAACCACCACCTGATATAATTTGGGAAACGTTCAAGGCATATATTAGAGGAATGATAATCTCATATTCAGCAAGAAAGAAAAAATGAATTGGACCTTAAAATCAAAGAAAAAGAACAAGCTATTGCCAGGTTGGAACAATCACACAAAAAAAACTTGAATCAAAGTCTAGAAGACGACTTAGCCAAAATCAAACAGGAATATGATGTATTGTTGTTGAAGAGAGTTAATAACTATAGGTCAAACTCTAACAAGCTGTATTATTCAACTTCAAACAAACCAGGTAAACATCTTGCAAACCGTACAAAGCGAATACAAAATAAATCTACTATAATTTTAAAAGATAAGGATACAAACGCTCTAATTAGGAATAATAGTTCAATTAGTAATATATTCAGAACCTTCTATGAAAATCTATATAAATCAGAAATAAAAGAACCAAATACATCCCCCTTTCTGGATTCCATACAATTAAAACAAATCTCAACAGATAAAAAAGAATTATTAAAGAAGAAAATAACAGAAGAGGAAATATTAGGAATTATAAAAACATTTTCATGTAAAAAGGCCCCAGGGATGGATGGATTCCCTATAGAGTTCTACTCAGCCTTCTGGCATAGAATTGCTCCATTGTTCATGCAAATGATAAGCTATATGTCTCTTAAATCGGTTTTTACCACAATCCATGTATCAAACAATTATTTCAGTTATATTAAAACCAGGAAAGTCTGATGAGTCACCTTCAGACTATCGACCCATAAGCTTAATAAATTGTGACAATAAAATACTAACAAAAATCACAAGTAATAGAATTAGGCGGTGGGCCGAAGCTGTCTATCTGCTTTCGTTTGTGAAATGATCGATCTACAACTACAGACTAGTTGATTTTTTCATATAAGCTAAATATTTTTTTTTGGAACATGTTTCCGTCAGTTGGTAGACGTTGGTCGATCAACGTTTTATGAAAAGTAAACTTACGATCCATAAGTTAATAAGGAGAATGATTGGGGCTACTATGCCGCTAACCAATCAAAACCCGTTAAAGCGTCACCTGACTTGACGTCTGCCAATGATATTCCTTCAAAATACGGAACTAGGAAGTAAACAACGTATTATCTGGAAAGACGAGAAGACTGAGTTGTTTCGGATAACTTTACTGTCAAGTAATGTTTCAGGTAAGATTTGCACGTCATACTAATTCATATCACATATTAATGAATCAAATCAAATCAAATCAAATTTTATTTGTATAGCGCATTTCTTACAAGATGTAACTCAATGCGCTTCACACAATGAAAATGTTCAGTCAATCAGTCAATCAATCAATCAATACTGACAGAGCCGCGAGCAGGCAAAAGTAAAAAACCTGTATACTATGTAGCCAGGAAAAATTCCCTTGCAGCCCTCTACCAATAGAGCGACTACTAGCCAGTTTGCTTACCAGTACCCAGCGGTCCAGGGGAGGCCAGGACCACCGGCACAAAGCAAGCAAGCAAGGGCAAAAACCTGTACACCATGTATCCAGGAAAAATTCCTTGCATATTATCGGCGTACACACTGTCCATACATTTTGTGTTGTATTTGCATCGTTCTGCATCCAGTATGGTCACAGGTCCTGCCAAAAGAGAAACTTAAGCACAGTTATGATGCAACAACACAATAGAGACAGTAAAGATGACAGCAATACAACCTGATGGTGGTCCTGGTACACCCTTGTACCGGTTCCAGTACTGCTCTAGGTGCTATTTGGAGCTGACAGTGCCTCATCAGCACCCGGGTCCATTTTCCTGTCAATACAAATCTCAAAAACACGAGTATGGTGTAATGGCCTAGTGATCCTAGTTCTATAATGTCCAATGTCTCCCTTAGTATCAAAAGGCGACATTGAATAAGTAGGAACACATGAACAAGTCCATGTCATGTTGTGTCAATACAAACATGTTCTAATATGCTATTTTAGTGAAAAATCCAACCAAACGTCACACGCGATTGTGAAGCTAATGAATTAACAAGCTATCTAACTTTAAAGGGTACAATAGCTAAGTTACCAATGTCAACTATGTCTATTCTCAATCATTTCAGTAATAATTGTGCCAAATTGGGACCAGTAACATTAACTTGTGTGTGAGTACGTTACAGTATATGTGTGTGCAAGCATGTTTTTGATATTGTCAATCGTCTCACTTTTACGAGGTGAGCTGGTAAGACAAAACCCAAGACTAAATGTATCTTCACTTGCCTTGCCTATAATTGACGAGACTAGACAAAGATTCAAGTGTTTAGAGAACATTTATAACACTATTGTGTTTTCGCAGTGCAAACACAGACACATGTCTGTACATGGTAGGTTGTTAGATTTGCATGTGCATCTCCCTTTCACACATTTTGTTTTTTTGCAGGAGCAGTATACAAGCTCTAAAACTGAAATATTTGTCCCGTCTGCATATTATGCACTGGGCGGGAAGAAGATGTGGTTTTTTATTTAGGCTGAACGTAGTGGTAGTCTTTGAGCGGAGAAGTCTAGGCTTTGGTGGTGTATCATTGTCAGTTTGACCTTCTGCTTCTACTACATTGTAAGGGAGGGGGGGGAGGGAAGGGAGAGAGAGAGAGACATATGATACTCTATGCATTGTAATAGTAATGCTTCCAAAGTTATAGCCTAGTTTATTTACAACTCTCCTAATCTGTTTCCCCAGGTAACCCCAGATGCTCAGCCCTGGACTGCACTGCACATCTTCTGGACCTGACCTGACAGGGCTGACCCTGACCCATTGATGCCTTGTTCATATCTTGTTCATGTCATATCTTAGCTTGTTTATATCATATTGTTAATAATGTTCATGTCATATCATGTCATATTAATCTTAGCTTGTTTATATCATATTGTTCTTATAAATAACTTATATTGCTATAAAACACACCTGCAGCCTCCTGTACTGATTTTTCCCTTTTCTTGCGGGCTCTTTCAATGTTTCGTATGTTGGCATACTGCATATAGCATTGTCTATGGTAGCCAATATTGTGGTTATAGTGGTTCTCCAGCTGCACAGCCGCAGAGAGGAAAGCGCTACAGAGAGTCGTGAGATCGGCCCAGAAGATCATCGGCGCCCCCCTCCCCTCTCTGGAAGAGCTGTACAACACACGCTGCCTCAGGAAGGCCTCCAAGATCTCCAGAGACCCATCCCACCCTGGGAACGAACGCTTTGTTCGGCTGCCCTCGGGCAGGCGGTTCAGGACCATGTCCGCAAGGACAAATAGACTGAAGCTCAGCTTCTACCCTAGGGCCATTCAGGCCCTGAACACAGCAAATACCTAGGTTCTAGGCCCTGGACAATCTAGACAATTTGATGGCAGCTACTAGATTGTAATCAAGTGCAATACTGAAACACAACTGTGAACATTTCAAACCTGCAAACTGCGACACTTTAAATGAATGTGCAATAATACTATGTGCAATATGACAACCCTCGGGTACATAAGGTTCAGAGATAGGAAATGTTAGGATATGTATAGCATAGCATAGAGTACAGCACAGTGTTTTATTTGTATAGTATAGTATAGTGGATAGTGTACATAGCCTTTATTTATGTAAACCAGCTCTTTTCCCTTCTTGTTTTTAGTATTTTTTTTCCTAGCACCAGGGGAGCCCCCCCTCCCAAATATATATAATACCTATAGTTATTTTTTATTTTTTTTACAGCCCTTTCTGCAATTTGGCTTTCTGCAGTGTGAAGATTCACCCACTGTAGAGAACAATGTACAAATTTGGTCCAACTTGCATCTGAAAATGCTGTAATATTGTCCGTTCGGTTTGTTAAATGCATACAACACTCCATAATTCATCACATCTCGTTATTTCCCCGCGGTTGCTAGGGTTAACATACAGTCAGTTGCTAGGGTTAACAGCCATTGTTTACATTTCGGGGTCCTAATGAAGCCGTACTCGAATTCTGATTGGTTTATCAACTAGAGCGACCAGCGATGTGCCTGAGCAGACAGACTATTAAAAAATAAGTTTGTGAAAATCTCCGACATAATACAGCTGCAAACAAAATTGTTATAGACTTAAGAGAATTACTTAATATCGTATGTAAGAGATCGTTTACTCTGTAGATGGAAAAAGATCAACTTCGCGATAAACGCATTCGGCCCACCACCTAAATTGCAACAGTTCTACCTGAGTTAGTCCACATTAATCAAACAGGGTTTATTAAAAATAGACATTTACAAACAAATACAAGAACCTGCTTTAATATTATACAGTACGCAAAAAGGCATAACATAGATCTATCAATAATGGCAGTAGATGCGGAAAAAGCCTTTGATAGAGTTGAATGGGCTTATTTATTTAAAGTATTAGAAGCATATAATTTCCCAGAGGAAATTATTAATTTTATAAAATTACTATATAAACATCCTAAAGCAAAAATATATACTAACAATACATTATCTGCAGAATTTACTTTAGAGAGGGGCACCAGACAAGGTTGCCCCCTATCTCCACTTCTTTTCGCTCTGGCAATAGAACCACTGGCAGAAAAAATTAGACAAGATCCCTATGTATCAGGCATAAGCGTGGGCAAAAATAACTTTAAGATAAATTTATTTGCGGATGATATTCTGTTATATTTAACGAACATAGATAAATCTATAGTCCCTTTGTTAAAAATATTCTCTGAATTCTCGGATATCTCAGGATATAAAATAAACATGGATAAAACGAAATAATGGCAATTGGTAAACAAAAAAGAATAAACCCAGAATTAAAATTACCATTTAAGTGGACAAAAAATATTAAATATTTAGGTTGCTTAATTAGTGACAAAAAAACTCAGATCTATAGAGAGAACTTTATTCCACTACTCAATAACATGAAAGAGACTTTAAGTAAATGGAAAAATCTTCCTATAAATCTGACAGGCAGAATAAACTTGTTTAGGATGGCATGGCTTCCTAAGTTTCTTTTTTTGTTTTCAATTATACCAATTACTCCACCAAAAAAGTACTTTAATATGGTATACTCAGCCATAACAGATTTGATATGGGCAGGGAAAACACACAGAATTAGAAGGAATATTTTACACCTTCCTATGTCAGAGGGGGGCTTTAACCTTCCAGACTTGGAGCTATACCAACTGGCCGCCCAGGGGTTCTATCTGAGGCATATAGTCCAACACACAGCAGAAGAACAATGGATCCACATTGAAGATTCAGGTGTACATCCCCAAAACCTCTTAACTCTTTTATTTTCAGAACATAAGACTAAGAAAAAAGGAAACTTTATTGTAAATAATATAGAAACGTCATGGAAAAAAATTAAGAGGATACTGGGAGAATCAATATCAATCCCAAAAAGTACTATTCTGTGGAATAATCCTTGGATAGCTCTTCAGAATGCTACAATAAATGTGTCTACATGGAGAACAAGGGGAATAGAAACTATAAACGACTTAGTAGGAGGGGATACCATTATTCCATGGCACGACTTCCAAAGTAAATATAAGTTGGCCAATGCTGAATATTTCAGATACATGCAGCTAAGAAGCTACATAAATCTAAATTTTAATTTAAAATCATTTGGGCAGCAGAGTACAATTGAGGATATCATATTTGATGGAGAAATTGATAAGAATTTGATAGGTAAAATTTATAGAACTCTACAGAAGACCTATGTAGCTGAAAAACTGTTAGAAAGTAGGATTGAGATGTGGAATCGAGACCTAGGAAGAACAGATATAGGTTTAAAATGGAAAGAGTGTTGGAATACTACAAATGACATGACAGTTAATGAAAATCTACGTTTAATCCAATATAAAATAATGTATAGAGTCTACCACACGCGAGATAAAATCCATAAGTATTATAGTAATGTATCAGATAACTGTTTAAAGTGTGGAAAAAAAGACTCACTAATACACGCATTCTGGGAGTATCCCAGAGTACAGAAAACCTGGGTTGACATAGAACATTGGCTCTCAGGGGTACATAAGGAAAGATTCAAATTTGATCCTTCAATCTGTCTTTTCCAGGATGTAGCCACAGTAAGATACCCTAGGGGGTGGATAATTATGTACTCATCAATTATATTTAAAAAACTAATACTTGGAAGTTGGAAATCAAGTAAACCTCCAACACTACAACAATGGAAAAACGAAATTCTTTATTATACCAATATAGAGAAGAATTTAGCCATAGACAATAATAAGAAAGATCAGTTTGAAAAGATATGGGGAGAGATAGTGAAGGCCTTAGCTAAGACGTAAAGATAGTGCAAGAAACATAGTACTAAGAGATTAATTTGATTATGCATTAGAATTATTAGTTAGATAAAGTATAGGGGGTAAACTGGGATAGACTTTAGACGGTTTAAAAAAAAAGTGGGGCTTTGGGATGTTAGGATGTGTTGTGATGTTTGTCAAGGTGTGATGTGTTGTGATGTTTGTCAAGTTGTGATGTGTTATGATGTATATCAAGCTGTGAGGTGTGGTGATGTATGTCAAGTTGTGATGTGTTGTGATGTATGTCAAGTTGTGATGTGTGTGATGTATGTCAAGTTGTGATGTGTTGTGAGGTATGCCAAGCTGTGATGCGTTGTGATGTATGTCAATTTGAGATGTGTTGTGATGTTTGTCAAGTTGTGATGTATTGTGATGTTTGTCAAGTAATGTGTGTATAATGTTTTGTGTAAAAAGAAAATGGAAAATAAAATCTTACAAAAAAAAAAAAAGACTGTTTGTGACATGTGATGTCTTCTGAGTGTCCTGAGGGTGTTATGAAGGAGGAGGGGGTTCCAGTACCTGTATGTGTGAGAGGGTGTCTTTCTCTGTCCCCTCGCTAGTCAGACGGGAAATATGCTCTCTCCCAGACATAGTCAGGTAGTCATAGCAACCACCTGGAACATAAAGTCTCGCGAGATTTAAATAAGCCTAGATTTTCCTTTAGCGACGTTGATGGAATACCCCCCTGTGTCCTCCTCACCTGTATTGATTTGACTGTTGTTGTTGTTGTTGTTGTTGTTTTTTTTTTTTTTTTACTTTAGACCACATGCATCCTCTTTTAGTAAATGTATGTCTGTAAGTGGGCTGCCAAGAGTTAGTATCTAGGCCCGCTATACTACATTGCATTGGCTTTTCAGTTCAGACACAACCCATGAAAACTCAATTCAATTCTACCAGAAGGCAAGGTGTAGTAATAAGCATTTCCCCATTACACGTCAAACTCTTTCAGATATATGAGGAAGTGTCTAGGGGAAATGTCTGGTGTTGGGAATTTGTCTGGTCTGGTGAATTTCTCGAAACATTCTAATCTTGCAAAACAAATAGCTTAGGTTGTTGTGTATGAGGTTCCAGACAGTCAGTCACCAACTCTGTGGTTGATATTGCAGATGGGGGACTCGAGCTGTCCAGGAGGGAGTGACTCCCAGTCGTCGATGACGGTGGAACTGAGCAAGGAGACTCTGGACACCATGCTAGACGGGCTGGGCCGGATCCGGGACCAGCTGTCTGTGGTGGTTTGAAAATGAGGACATTCACCTTTGGCTCTAGGGTGCATCTAAACACTCTAGAGTGGCCTATCGCCCTCCACTTCAACTGCATTGAACTCAAACCGTAGGGAAAGTAAAACCAGTATGGTGGATGCCTATAGAGAGATCAGCCGTCGGCTTTTCGCCAGTCTGGTTTTCACATCAAAAAAGAGGAATCGCCTCTACTATTTGGCTTATGCACACTTTGTTCAGTAGTAGGCGAAATATTTGGAAATGGTGCAACAGACTCCCAGTCACCTGGGGAAGAAAGAAGTCACCATACACACACAGTGTTTTTATTTTTTTATTTGATGAGAACAGAGTTTAACATTAGCCGATTTGCATTCACCATTTTATATTTTTCTTTCCCCACCCCCACAATGACAACAGAGAAGAAAGGAAAGATACTACATTCCCCTATTGGCCTGTCATCTTTTGAATCAGCAGACAGTGGCAACAATGTATTTTTATTCACTGTTTATTGTGTAAATAAATGAAGAGATTAACTCTGAAATTAGTCTGTGTAACCTCCCCAATCACACTGGTGGCACAGTAAAGCTGAATTCATTATATTAAAAAACTGTTCTGGCTCACACTTGTGTAACAGTTAATCATTGTCTGCCTGTAGGTTGTGGCCCATGAGGGTCTATTTGAATATATGTAAAACAACAACACTGGTGCATTACCTGAACCATGGCGTTGGTTCTGTGAGAGCAGTACTGAGGTGCCTGTGTGATGCTTTCCACCACAGCACTCACTCACACTCACACTCACACTCACACTCACACCTTCCCTAAGCAAAACAAACACACATGGTGTGATGTTGCACCTGCAACTCTGAGCCAGACTGTGTGACTAGTCAACATGCAATAGTGTAACAGCTGATCCTCGTCCAACCAAGGCTGAATTCAAACCCATGTAACAACTTAAATGTAACATACAAGCTTGCACACTAACCATTAAAGGTGAAGTGTTAGATAAGTAAGATAATAAGATACGTTTTATCTCACACTGGCCACACATACTGAACATAACACATGCTATGTTTTCTAATAGCGGCAAATGTGTGCATATCCTTAACAAACAAAGTGTAACATAGGTAAGCATCACAACACCAGGTTTTATAAAGGCTTTGTTTGGGCGCTCTTCAGTTCATGTTATTTATCATTCCTTACTTGCTACTGTTGTGTATTTCTCTTATTAGTTATGAATCAAAGAACAGTTATTGAGTTTAAGACGATTTAATTAAAGTACAAAAACAGATTTATACATACATGTGTTGATCCGGGCTGGGCTGGTGAAAAAAGAGGAAGCTCTCTAGCTAGCCTGCCCGTTTTGTTCAAGAGGGGAGGGGCCAGAGTCTATGTGTGTTTGCCCAACCCCCAGAGGTCTCTGTTGGTCATCTGGTTGCCATAGAACCCTCATTGTTAGAGGGCATCATGTCCTTGCATGCCCTGGTATGTGTGTGTGTTTAAAATATACTACATATTCATACATAGATCATACATACTACAGAAATATACGACACTACTGATGTACCATGGCAAGTTAGCACAACTGTAACAATCATATTGTACCTTTAAAGCAGCTATGCACAGCACTCCATGTCTCTGACCCATTTGTTGCGCTCAAGGAGAGGTATTACTTTTTCACAACATGATTACAAACTATAGTAGCTATAGTATAGTAATACGTCCTTATTTAGAGTCATATTAATCATGATCAAGGAGTAAATGACACAGTAGATGCTTTAAACCACAGCACTGGTTGATCTTTGTCCATATTTTCAGATCTCGGGAAGACAACGTCATCTTAGCAAACATACTTGATACATGAACACTAAACATAAGTTATGCTTTACTTTCAATCACATACTAAATGGCTCCGATGAGACATTTCATGCCCCATTTAAGTCTTAATATGGTGTTTGACACTGTTGAATGACAAAAGTTAGGTAACAATCTCTTAAAGCTAATAGTCAACTTCCAGACCGCTTGTTAAGCGGACTACCAGTAGATGCGCAACAGATATTACGAGGCCTGGATAATGATTTGACGTGTCAGTAACCACATCAATATGATCCGTGACCAGTATATTCAAGACTGAGTGGTTGTGTAACAGCATTTACGGATGGTGGTAACTTTGTTAAGTACTGTAACTTTGAGTCAGAGGGTTACTACTTAATAAGGTCCTCTGAGCTAACACTGCTTTCACATTTCATCTTTATAATTACTACTGAACACTCCAATAACAGTTAGTCTCACAACAACACTTGAGCAGATGTGTTGGTGGCAGTGAAAATTCCTTTCAAAAGGCATGTGCCAACTTAAGGAAGACACAGTGTACAGTAAGTAACGGGACAGTAAGTAACGGGACAGTAAAGCAGTGGTGAGGTCCGTCCATGTTCATTCGTCTGTCCGCCCCGTCCGTCTGTCCGTCTCAGGAAGGCTCCAGCAGTGAGATCCCCTCCATGTCCAGCTCAACTGAATGGACAGTGAAGTCTCCAAGGCCCTGTGATACACAATAGGCAATGCTGGTTTGTTTTGGCTCCATAACAGGGTTCCTACAAGTTTCAACAAGTCAAATTTAATACCCTTTTAGGCCTTTTTCTAGACCTCTTTGAATAGAATTTTAGACCTGTCGCAAAACCATATGATAGCTTTTTGTCATCCTCGAGGTGATGAAATTAGGGATTTCACTGCCATACAGACAAAAAAGTCTGAAGGATAATTAATATAAAATAAATAAGTCAGATAATTACTCAAAAGTAAATGTATTAACATTAACAGTTAACTGTAGAAAGTCACTTCAACGAGAAGAGAACAAAGTGCACAAAAGCTTCCTTGCAGGACAGCTCCCTTTTTAGGCCTTATAAATCGGATTGATGGATTTTAGACTTTAGGGGCCCTTTTATGCACTTCATCAATAAGACGAGGCGGTAGATCTAAACTTAAGACGTGGAGGCGTGGTCAAGGCCACTTTGCTATTATGCGTGCTGTAGTGGGCGCCTAAAACCCGGCGCAAAGCAAAGAAATTAGTCATGGGTGTGTTTTGGGCGTCTTCTCAATCAACCCAATCAGCGTGCCAGGTGCCATTCCCTTTAAGAACCGGCTGCGTTGAGTCATTAGCGCTATGCTATTATGGAAGTCCTGAGAAGGAGGTCAGCGCGCTTCTCTGCCTCTCCCTTCTGAAATAAAGCATTTATACTGTGACCGTAATTGACGTCTTGCCGTGGAGCCACGTGCGTGTTCATGTGTGCCCACATGCATGCGCAAACCGCGGAGGCGCGCTCGTGTTTCAAAACGTGCATGAAGTCTAAACTTAAGAACTTTTCAAACCACTTCTTAGCGATAGGAGCAAAGTCAGATCGCATAATAGCAGGGGCGCCTAGTGCACTTCATTAACATATGAACACTCCCACAATGAGCAATATATGCACGGGAGTTTTACGTCTTATGTGTGGGCGCCTATCGACACCTGCATAATAGCAGTAGCGCGTATGAAGCGCATAATAAGGGTGGGGGTAGGTCTTAACCTGGCGGTGAGTCTTAATTAACACTTAAGACGGCAAGTTAAGAAGTGCATAATAGGGCCCAAAGGCTTTTTACGACCGGCGCGGGAACCCTGTTTAAACTCATGTAAAGACTGCCAACCAGAAGTTGATAGATCAGCTCTCCTCTTGGAAAGAAGTAAAAGTTTATTAGCCATTTCATGAACTGCAAATACATTCATCGGAAATTCTACGTTCTAGATTCTAGAGCTCTACATACATGACACAAACAACATTACCTTAATGACATGAATAAGTGCTCAGTAGGATATATGAATGCAACATAGTGGCCATTTCCGTTCCTCTCCTTCCGTACTCACGTGTGTATTGTTGAGGATGTGCCTCACTGTCTCCCCCTGCTGGGGCTGGCGGGTCAGCAGGTAGAGGAAGCCCCCCCCCCCAGCGCCGGCCAGGCTCTGCCCCAGGGCCAGGGGGCGGAGGGCGTCCATCATGGCCCGCACGGCGGCCGGCTCGCACCCGGGAGCCATCACCTTCTTCTGCTGCCAGGAGCGCTCCAGACACGCCCCCAGCCTGGTCAGAGAACCTTCCAGAAAGAGAGAGAGAGAGAGAGAGGGAGAGAGGGAGAGGGAGGGGGGAGAGGGGGACACTT
The DNA here is from genome assembly GCF_963989245.1 of Nansenia antarctica. Classification (NCBI taxonomy): domain Eukaryota; kingdom Metazoa; phylum Chordata; class Actinopteri; order Argentiniformes; family Microstomatidae; genus Nansenia; species Nansenia antarctica. The sequence continues at coordinate 1,056,048 of NC_137684.1, forward strand.
CTTAAAACACACCTTTTCACAATGGCTTACTTGGTTTGATCTCCTGTATTTTGTTTGTTGTTATATCTGATTTTGCTGTTTTTATCTCATTTTGCTTTGTTGATTTTAATGTTTTGATATGTGGTTTTAAACTGTCTTGTAAGGTGTCCTTGAGAGCCTTGAAAGGCGTCCATAAATAAAATGTATTATTATTATTATGTATTATTACTTCAACAAAAGAGAATATAAAAAGTTTCCCCAATGAAAAAGTCCCTATTCATGCTAGCAAGCACATTTGCATTGTTATCTGGCTGGTCTCATGCTCAGTGTGTGATTGTGTTAATTTTACGAGTTCCGTCGAAAAGCTCATGTGCAGTACGGCCTGATTTTTTTAGATAGATTTTTTTAGTGTCATTTGGTCACTTTTGAGTCACGTTGTGTTCAGTTACCCAAAACCGTGGCTTGGTCTGAGGGGGCGTCTCTCACTCACTCACTCACCCTCAGTCTCACTCTCTCTCACTCACCCTCACCCTCACTCTCTCTCACCCTCAGTCTCACTCTCTCTCACTCACCCTCAGTCTCACTCTCTCTCACTCACCCTCACCCTCTCTCTCACTCACCCTCAGTCTCACTCTCTCTCACTCACCCTCAGTCTCACTCACTCACCCTGAGACTACAGGTGGCCAAAAAAAACATCGTGGGGGATAGCTGTGTGATTATTCTGACCGAAACCTGGCTAAATGACAACATTGTGGACGCTACTGTTAGCTTGGAGGGGCGTACGTTGCACCGCGCTGACCGAACGCTGCTTAGTGAGAAGACCCGCGGAGGCGGCCTCATTATATCTACGAAGGACAGCTGGTGCTTAAACACGAAAACTGTAAGTAGCCACTGCTCCCCAGACCTGGAATACTTGACTGTTAAATGCCGACCCACATACCTCCCTAGGGAGTTTAACGCGGTGCTAATTACATGTGTGTATATAGCGCCTAGCGCAGACAGCAAAGTAGCATTGGCGCGACTATATGAAGTCATTAGTAGCCAACAAAGCACTGATCCACAGGCTATTCACATCATAGCGGGGGACTTTAATCATGTCGACCTGAAGGCAGTACTACCCAAGTTCTATCAGCATGTGAATTGTGCAACGAGAGGAGAAAAAACACTGGATAAGGTATACACCAACATCAAACGTGCTTACAAGGCTAGTCCGCTAGCTCATCTAGGCATGTCTGACCATGTGTCAATCCTCCTGATTCCTGCATACACTACAATGGGGAAAAGTGCTCCCATCACCACTAAGACTGTCAGAACCTGGCCAGAAGGGTCCGCTCCACTGCAGATCTGCCTAAATGACACCCTATGGCAGGAATATGAGCATGAGGACCTGGAACAGTACACGTCGTCGGTTCTGAACCACATAGTGAACTGCACCAACTCAGTCACCGTGGACAAACGGGTCCGGGTCTACCCCAACACGAAGCCATGGATGACTGGGAAGGTCCAAAAACTGATCAACGAGAGGGACAACGCCTTCTTCGCAGGGAAGCGCACACCGCTGTACAGCTCCACCAGGGCCAACCTAAAGTGCGGCATCAAAGCGGCCAAGGCAGAGCACAGAGAGAAGATTGAGGAATGCCTCCTGAGCAACGACTCCAGGCGGATGTGGCAGGGGGTTCAGCAGATGACAAACTTCAGAGCCAACAGGCTCACAGCCGCAGAGGACGACCCCCTGCTGGCGGGAAAGCTGAACCCCGTCTACGCCCGGTTCGACGAGGGGCGAACAGAGGTAACCGCAACACAAACACCACTCTCTCCAGCTCTCAGCAGCCTCACCCTCACAGAGCATGAGGTGAGACGCGTACTGAAGGCGGTGGACCCCAGGAAAGCCTCGGGGCCGGATGGCGTCCTGGGACGGGTGCTGAGAGACTGCGCCGACCAGCTGGCCGGGGTTTTCACCAACATCTTTAACCAGTCCCTGTCCCAGGCCACCGTCCCACCCTGCCTGAAAACCTCAACTATCATCCCAGTCCCGAAGAAAAGCACGGTGAGCTGCCTAAACGACTACCGCCCGGTGGCACTCACACCAATCATCATGAAGTGCTTCGAGAAACTAGTCCGGGCCCACATACTCACACGCCTCCCGCCCAACCTGGATCCATACCAGTTCGCCTACAGAGCCCACAGGTCCACAGAGGACGCCATAGCGACGACTCTCCACGCCACTCTATCCCACCTGAAGAGGGGAAACAGCTACGCGAGACTGCTCTTCGTGGACTTCAGCTCCGCCTTCAACACCATCCTTCCAGACAGGCTAGTGACCAAACTACTAGACCTGGGTCTATCACACTCTATATGTGCGTGGATCAAGGACTTCCTGACCGACCGCCCCCAGAGGGTGCGGGTGGGCCCCCACACCTCCACAGCCCTCAGCCTCAGCACTGGGTCCCGCCAGGGCTGCGTGCTAAGCCCCATCCTCTACAACCTCTACACCCACGACTTCACCCCCGTCCACCCCAGCAACTACATCGTAAAGTTTGCAGACGACACCACCGTGGTGGGATGTATCTTGGGGGGGGACGAGGCGGCGTACAGGGATGAGGTAGAGCAACTGAGCAAGCTGTGCAAGGTTAACAACCTGCTGCTAAACAAGTCAAAGACCCAGGAATTCATCGTAGACTTCAGGAGGAAAAAGTCCGAGATCCAGCCCCTGCTCATCGACGGAGAGAGCGTGGAGAGAGTCTCAACCCTCCGATTCCTGGGACATCACATGCGGGATGACCTGGCCTGGAAGAACAACACAAAAGGCACCATCAAGAGGGCACAACAGCGGCTATACACCCTGAGATGCCTCAGGAAAGAACACAACAAGCAGGAGATACTGGTGGCCTTCTACCACGGCGCAGTGGAGAGCATCCTCACCTACGGCATCTGCAACTGGTTCCACAGCTGCACAACAGCGGAGAGAAACGCGCTACAGAGAGTCGTGAGAACAGCACAGAAGATCACCGGCGCCCCCCTCCCCTCTCTGTAAGAGCTGTACAACACACGCTGTCTCAGGAAGGCCTCCAAGATCTCCAGGGACCCGACCCACCCTGGGCACGTACACTTTATCAGGCTGCCCTCGAATAGGAGGTACAGGACCCCGGCCGCTAAGACAAACAGACGAACTGCTTCTACCACAGGGCCGTCAAGGCCCTGAACACAGCAAAGGCCTAAGTTCTGGGCCCAGGACAGTCCGGACGGATTGTATGGCAGCTAGTGCTGAGGCACAAACATGTACATTTCAAGCCTGCAAACTGTGACACTTTAAAATAACGTGAAAAAATACTTTTGTGCAATATGACAACCCTAGTTGACTATCTGTGCAGTATAGTACAGTGGATTGTGTACATAGCCTTTATTGATGTAAACCAGCTCCTTACCTTCTTGTGATTTTATGCTTTTTTCTTTTTTTTTTCTTCCCTTTCCTAACACCAGGGGAGCCACCCCTCCTAAATTTCGTTGTTTGGTACCTGTACTGTAGCAATGACAAATAAAGTCCATTCCATTCCATTCCTCACTCTCACTCTCACTCTCCCTCAGTCTCACTCTCACCCTCAGTCTCACTCACTCACCCTCAGTCTCACCCTCAGTCTCACCCTCAGTCTCACCCTCACGCTCACTCACTCACCCTCACTCTCACTCTCACTCTCACTCACTCACCCTCAGTCTCACTCACTCATCCTCACTCACCCTCAGTGCACGCACGGGCACACTCCTCTGCATTGTCCACCAGCTGTTCAGCGTTCTCCACGATGGCAGGGAGGCGGCTGTACCAGCTCCGCACCACATCCTGCCAAACACAACACAGTTTAGGTAGGCTACCCAATATTATCTCCCGGTCTCAAATGGTTAACAAGTGTTAGTGACAGAGAGAGGTAGATTAGAGTTAGGTAGAGGAATGTAAAACGATCAGATCTAGGACAGACTTAATCCCTCATTACATATTCCCAAGATATTGCTGAAAGGTGACCTTTTTATTGATGTTCGATTACTAATATTATTTCAAACAGATAATTTCTTGAAGTTGATCACAGTACCAGACTTTAGTATTCAGTATACAGCCTTTATGTATTTAGAATGAATATAAAACAAAACAAAAGTGGTGGGAAAAAAAGCCATCAATAAGATGAAAGGAACAGCTGATCTTGATGCTCTTGACCACAGATTTAGAAGAATAAACTCTATTACAAAGCCCCCTGGGATAGGGAATCTCCAACCCTTGGTTCTAAGAACAGCACTTAAAGGTGGGGTTTGAGAAACACTCAGCTCAGTCAGGACAAACCTTAACATGGCATTGACTCACATTAAAAACGGAGGTTTAGGGACGAGGCAGAGGGAAGAGTGATCAGTTTAGGACCTGTGGCTTCCCCTCCTCATCTCCTTTCCTCCACTGAAGTATCAGGACAGTCACAGGACAGGACAGGTAAGACAGTATTATTCCAGGTGGGCATTTACCACCGTTTTTGTTAGTCTTATCTTTAAAGAAGTGCAGATGAGCATAAATGAAGTAGATAAGGCCACTCTTAACTTATTTTGATTCCTTTGTTCAATAATTGAAGAGAAATTGCAGCATTGGCAGGAAGTGTTCTACTGCTACTGTATAATGTAAACAGGAAGTGGTCAGAAGTGGTATTACTGTGAAAGACACAGGAAGGACGTGTATGTTAGTGTAGCGACTAGATAGAGCCAAAAATAAAAAAGTTGCAACAAAAGAAACCTGTCTGGTTTCTGTATTGTAGACAGGAAATCATGTATGAGACAGACAGCCAAAACCATGGGTTGCCTACTCACTAAGACATTGATGTAGGATTGATAGTCATCATTATTTTGTAGAGATATGGTCTCATCCCTGAGAAATAAGTTTACATGCACACCATATTCCTGTATTAATCAGAATATGCTCACTAGTCGGGTAAGAGTCATGTAAACACGTGCAGAACCGGATTAAAGCCATAGGAGAATATTTGGAGAATATTCCGAATAAGACCCCTGGCATATGCCTGTTTGAATCTGAATATTGTGACATGTTTATACCTTAATCGGAAAATGACGCTTTCCGGAATATTCAGTTACGTCTGCGCATGCTCGATTCGCAGGGAATCCTGGGTTTTGTTGCTAGGGACAGCATAGCACGATGGCGACTAGCAGGAGCCAGCATTTCTGGAGTGAGGAGGAGACTGCAGTCTGCCTTCAGATAATTAAAGATATAAATATAGAGTACATAGATGAAAGAAAACATAGAAATAGTGACCTAGTGATCTTTTAAAAAGTTTGTGAGGGACTGAAGGAGGAAGGTTTTGTTAGAACAGTCAACCAGGTGAGACACAGGGGGAACACACTCAAGGTGGCTCTGGCTGGCATGAACGGCATAAGCTGGATACACTTGTTCGCCATTTCTTCTCGCTCTTGTCTTCCAATGTTGAGGACAAAGTGGATCAGCAGGAGTGTTGTAGTTAAATTGTGGTTCAAAAGCGCAAGTAGGAGAACACAATAATGGAGGACTATGTTGGAAACAAGCATTGTGGCCTAGCTGTGGGTTAACGCCCGCTCAACGACCACAACCAAGCTACCAACACTAACGTTACTATAGTAACAACTATTTCCGGATGACTTCATAATTTTTAAGACGGGGGCTCGAATCCCACTTCTGACATACACTTTTTACTGCATTTCGTTGTCTGATGCTTGTACTCTGCAATAAGTTGAATCTAATCTAAAAATGTATGTTTAAAATGATGGCATAGGCTAATTTATTAGAGAACTGACATAACTACAATTGTGTTTGAAGCCTTTCTGACTAGTAAATTATGTTCTTCTAGCATTGTAACGGGACCCTGGATTTGGCATAGATTATTATTTCGTATGATTACTGATGGATAGATGATTCACTTACTTACAGATGTATATATTGCAAATCGATTTGCATGAAGGCTTCTGTTAAATGTCAAGAAAATAAACCTTCAATTAAAATCAACCGCTCTCACCTGAGGCAAGGTTCAAACCAGCCAGACTATTTGTTTTAACCTTTGAAAAGTTTATTGAACAAATTGTGGAAATACCAGTTCATGCTAGGGATGGACGGTTTTTCGGTTAAACCGAAAACCAGGGTTTCTAAAATTAGAAACGTTTTTTTATCAAAACCGTCTGAAACCGGATTTTTTATTTGTTTTATTTGTTTTTATTTTTTAGAAGAATAAAATAGAATAAGAATAAAACTGGAACATGTCACATATTTGTCGTGTGTGAAAATAAAAATGATACAGTCTGAATCTGCCGCACAATGAGTGAGAGGTTTGGTCAGTTGTGAAGAATAACTGAGGATTAATATCTAATTGGGATTATATTTAAGGGTAACGAATCACTCTATGGGAAAGATAGTTGCCTTCAGTTATTGGTAGATAGGAAAGTTTTTTTTTACAATTACTCGCT